>NC_092771.1:14822162-15142162 GCF_047496795.1 Chiloscyllium punctatum | reverse complement strand
GATGTGTAGATTAGGTGCATCAGTCAGGGGTAAATGTAGAGTAATAGGGTCTGGGTGGGATACCCTTCAGAGAGTCGGTGTGGACTTGGGAGCTAAATGGCCTGTTTCCACACTGTAGGGGTTTTTTGATTCAAAAGGTATAATCATGTCACATCTGCCTATATGGTTAAGGTATACTTATACATGATTCAATTTGTGTTCAGGGATGTTGCATTGCAGAAAGATTGAAATAATAAGTTCAACTTCATTGCTCTGTGATAGTGCAACTGAACCTGATGGAATTTATACCATGTGCAGGCTTACAAACTAATTGATACACCAAGAAAAATTTCCCGGGAAGATGTAAAGCTGACCAAAGTTAGGGCTTTAGTGATGGATTGTTGAGTAAATCTGCCTGTGTTGCATTTCAAAATGTGTGCATTTACATCCTGAGCAGTCAAACGAGGTTGACAAGCCAAAATAAATGGAAGGTGACACCTTCATGCGACAGGAGCCAGCAGTGGCATTAATTTTCCAGTATCTTAGGCAGTGGCCCATGGAAAAGGTCCCAAGGTGTTGTGGTCTGGTGCATCCTTGCTATGGGAAAATATTTCTCATAGACAGGACTTAAAAGAAAAAAAAAACCCTGCTGTCTTGAATTGCTGTTACCAGAGATGCAACAATTCTGTAAAAATGTATGCCACCAATTGTGGAAAGGGTTGGTCTCCTTTGCTGTGAAGGATTTGGGGTGAGTTCAGGAACCCTTCTGTTAATTCAACCAAACACTCAGAAAAGCTCACCTCGCCTCATAATCTGTCAAAATATGAGTGACAGAGAACTCCCAAATTTTACTATTTAAAGAAAATAATATCAATTTATTACTTAACTCTAAAAGTGAACATTAAACAACAACTATTCACAACTGTAAGCCCCCTTTCTCTTAACTGCTTACCACTTTCCTCCAACTCTATAACAATACATTGTTCCAATAAAACACTTATTAAATTACATCAACTTAATTTCAAAACTATACAGCGGCTGTTGTCTTCTGTGTCTTTTTTCCTTTGGCTGAAGATCTCCCTGGGTCATCATCCCTGTGAACCTCAATTCATTTAGCACCCAAAAGCACCACGTTTTGAGACAGCAGTAAAGCAAAGATTTATGTGCTAAAAATCTGAAACAAAACATGAAGTGCTGGAGAAACCCAGCAGGTCTGGCAGTGAGAAAGCACAGCTAACGTTTTGAGTTAACGCGGGTAAGTGGCGTTGAAATGCTCATCAGCCATGATTGAATGGCAGAGTGGACTCGATGGGCCAAATGGCCTTACTTCCACTCCTAGTTCTTGTGGTCTTATGGAGTCCAAGTCACACTTCTTTAGAACTCAGATGCTGCCAAGTTTCTCCACAATTTTCCAGACCATGGCAAAAACGAAGTGGAGGGCAAGTTTAACTTTTACATGAGTATTACTTTTGAGGGGCTGTGCTGAATACCACAGGGCCTGTCTGTCTGGGGTTATCCATTGATATTTCTCATGCTTCAATGCGGAAAGAACATTTGTGCAAATAAAAGACTGACTGGACTATTTCTGATTTCAAAACTAGCTCAAGGTATATGAAAAATGAGGGACTCCTGTTCTAAAAATCAAGAATCAACTTATAAAGGGAATGGGAGGGGCCAGAAGTCAGAGTTTGTCCCACACATTAGATTGACTATTGCTCCAGTATGTCTTACCACAGGCAACTAGCAAGTCTGGAATTAAAAACCTGTCTCCGAGATCGTGACCATGAGGAAATCTGTCAACCTTACTTGGTCTGGCCTACATATGAGTCTGGACCCACAGCAATGTGATTGATTCTAAAACAACCACACTGTAAAGGGCAGTTAAGAACAGGCTACAAATGTTTGGCCATGTTTGCATCGCATTAGAGAATAACAGACAAAAAAAAGAACTCAATGAATGAGCACTTACTGATCTTCAGGAAAGAGAATTCCAAAGATTCACAAGCCCTTGAGTGAAGAAATGTCTCTTTTGTATCAGTTTAAATCACTGGCTTCTTTAATTAAGCCTATGCACTCTAATGTGCGGACTCTCCAATAAGACCTCCGAAAATTGTATTAGTTTGAATGCAAACATGCATACGAACCATTAAGCTAGGTGCAAATGTAGGCCTTGCTGAGTAGGTCTGCCATTCAAAAATTTCATGGCTGATCTCATTGCATTTCGAATATCACATTCCAAACAAATACCAATTTTGATTTGATTCTCCTGTCTTCTAGCAACCTATCTAACTCTACCTTAAAAATATTCAATGATCCCACCAGCACTGCCTTCTGTGGAAGGGTGTGTTGCACTTTCCTCCCAGGGTTAAAACTTCTCATCCCTGAATTAAATGAGCGTAGCCTAATTTTGAATAAGAATCATCTCTAATTTTCCCAAATACTGGAGAATGTTAACATTTTGTTTTGGAGCAGTGAGGGGGTTTATTATAACTACTACTCTATATAGTTGCCACAGAGTACATAGTTATTAGGGGTGGCATGGTGGCTTAGTGGTTAGCACTGCTGCCTCACAGCACCAGGGTCCCAGGTTTGATTCCAGCCTTGGGTGACTGTCTGTGTGGAGTTTGCACGTTCTTCCCGTGTCTACGTGGGTTTCCTCCGGGTACTCAGGTTTCCTCCCACAGTCCAAAGATGTGCAGGTCAGGTGAATTGGCCATGTTAAATTGCCCATAGGGGCATTAGTCAGAGGGAAATGGGTCTGGGCGGGTCACTCTTTGGAGGGTCGGTGTGGACTGGTTGGGCCGAAGGGCCTGTTTCCACACTGTAGGGAATCTAATCTAATCTGAAGAAAGCAGAATTGTTTTGAAAGCCTAATGAGTCTGCAAAATCTGATAAAAGAAATGCAACTATGCCATAACATTACTGACTCTGCAAGAGTCAGTTATAAAGGATGACACTTCCATTCAAGTGAAATCTGAATGGTTCTGTCCATCTAACTTGACATAGATTATAAATTTTACACTATATGCTGATTTAACAAATCTATATTGCCTATTGGAACACTCTCATTACTGTCAACTGACTAAGTGTTAAAGTTTCAGGTTATTTGACTGCTTAACAAGTTATTTCAAATTTTTCCTAAGTATATAAAATTGAACCATCATATTTATATTCAGCATCACATTGCAAACATCAGGCTATTCAGCCTGCTGGCCTATGCCAGCTCTTTTGAAAGATCCACCACATTACTTCCATTTCTTTGCTTTTTCTCCAAATGAAAGGAATTTTCTTTTCCTGTCAGTCATGCTAACTTTCACACAAAAACAGGACAAGACCATTTGGCCCATCAAGATTCCTCTCCCATTCAATATGATCGTGGTTGTTTGTGAGCTGCAACACCAGCTTTTCACCGATTCTCCATTCCCTTGACTCCCGTGAAAGACTAAAAATAATCTGTCTGTCCTAGCCTCCAAATGGCTGATGTTTAACAATTGATCAACCACAACACTGTGAGATGGAGAATTGCAAAGATTCACAATGCTTTGAGTGAAGGAATTTCTCTTTATCTTAGTCGTAAATGATCATTGCCTTTACCTAAAATTTTACCCCCACCTGACTTAGATTTCCCAATCATCAGGGGGAAAAAAAAACTCTGTCTCGATCCTGTCAAACCCCTTCCAAGTCTTGGATGAGATTCCGCCTGATTCCTCTAAGTTCTACAGAACATTGCCCCAACTTATCCAACCTCTCACCATGGGACAACTTCCTCATCCCATGGACTAAGTGAGTCTTTGCTGTCCTATCTCCAATGTGGGTATATCCTTCCTTAAATATGGAGCTGAAAACTGCACATAGAGCTCCAGATGTGGTCACACATCAATGCCATATACAATTGAAGAAAGACTTCTATATTCCTGCATTCCAATTTGCTTGTGATAAAGGCCAACATTACACAACAAAGGTCAACGTGCGAGATGAGAAGTTAAACTGAGGTTCCTCAGCCCTCTCAGAATGAAGTCAGGGGTCCCATAATACTCTTTGAAGAAGAGGAGAGGAATTTTCTTTCTGGTGTGCAGGTCAATGTCCAACCTTCCTCCAACATTGCAAAGAAAAAGGACAATCACGTTTGGTGGGTCAGACAATGAGATGTTGCAAACCTGTTGTCTCTGCAACGCAATAGTGACTACCCCTCAAAAGGTATTTAATTGGCTGCAAAGAAATTTGGCATGATGAAACTTGACTTCAGTGCTACAATATGATATCCTTGTATTCATTCGCTTGTCGGATGGTAAATGCGGGGTTACGGAGGTAGGGTAGAGGCTGGGTCTGGGTCGGATGCTCTTCAGAGGGTCATTGCAGAATCAATGCACTGATTAGTCTTTTTCCGCACTGTGGGGATTCTACGATGGGGGTGTCACTGGCTGGGCCAGCATTTATTGTCTGTCTCCAGTTGCCCTTGAGAAGGTGATCATGAGCTACCTTATGGAACCGCTGCAGTCCATGTGCCAGACTCTTAGTACTCTCTAAATTAATCTGACAAGCCATTTAGTTAAGATGAGCATTAAAAGCAGATAAGCCAAGAAGTATAAAAACTATAGTTGTTTAACCATTAAATCAAGGGGTTCATTGAAACGACAGGTTAAGAACTCCATTTGAAAGCAAATATTGACATTGTTTCACAATTCCAGCTGCAATGTATTGTATATTAGTGAATCAAACCAAATCATTAGTAAACCTTCACTACTAGCAATATAATAACATGTGAATAAACCCATTTTGGTTAGAGGTTCATATCTTCCCCTGGGATGAGATCCCAGTAAGGGAGTCAATGTCATCAGAAAAACAGAAGGGGAATTTGAGAGACATCTATCATCAGGTTTCTATTTGAGCGGGTCAGTATTGACAACCATTATTCTAGACGTGACAAAACTTTTGATCAATGGGTATCATTAGTGAACTTCAATGTGAAGTTGATTCATCAATCAGCTAATGGGTAAACCATTGGGTCATCATTGATTACTTAACATTGCTTGAAGGTTCATCTTGTGTTCAGGGTGGAAGGTCAGAGAGGGGGCTACTGGAGGGGGAATATGAGAAGAGACGGAGTTGGGAGAGAGAGAATACAGAATGAAGTAAAACCACAATGAAAAAAGAGCTGTTCCACTGAGCTGACAGGTAAACAGAAGCACAAAGTCTTGTGTCCCTTCAACATCATTAATTGATCATGACACAGCAGCAAAAGACGGGGCAGCTATCTAAATCTGCTGGTGCATTCAGTGTCACACAGAAGAAGAAAAATGCGGTCTTCGAAGACATTAAAGGCTGGTATCATTCTCGTGTTGACACCAAGCTGTGTTTGAATCTTGTATGCTCCTTTTAAATGTTCAGAGAAGTCTATTTCAAAAGAGTATGATTCCTTTAATGAGCTGCGGCAGGTGCAAGCAATGTCACCAAAGCACAAGATTTAGACATTGTTTTATTATTGGGATCTTGCTCTCTGCAAACTGGCTGCAGAGATAGAGGGAAAGGGTGAGTAATGGTATTGTGAAAGAGCTGGCACTCAGTGGGCTGAATGGCCTTCCTCTGTGCTGTAATTTTCTAAGATTCTATCTTTCCAAGGGCAGCTACACCGTGTTATCACAACATCCCTACAGTATGGAAGCAAGCTATTCAGCCCCTTCAAAGACCATCCAACCTAAACCCAACCCCCTGCCATAGACCTGCAACCCCGTATTTCCTTTGACTAATACACCTCAACAGCATGGAGCAATTTACAATCATTGAAGTATTCAGCGTGGAAACAGACACTTTGCTCCAATTCGTCCATGCCAACTAAGTTATGAACTACCCTCTATCCTTAGTAGTAGTGTAATTTGACTGGGAAACCCACTTCCTGACTCCCCAAAGCCCACCCACCACCTCCAAGGCACAAGTCATAAATACAATGGAATATTCTCCAATATCCTTGATGAGTGCAGCTCCACACCATCCAGGACAGAGCAGCCTGCTTGATTGGGGTACCTGATTGACATTCACCCTCTTCACCATCAACATAGTGCCTTGGTGTGCACCATTTACATGATGGACTGTAACAATTGACTGAGGTTCCTCTGACAGCACAAAGGCATGGAACATGGGAACGCCACCAACTGCAAACTCCCCTCCAAGCCACATGCCATCTTGATTTGAAAACATAACACCATTCCTTCAGCATTGCTGGGTCAAATTCTTACCCCTGACAGCATTGTGGGCATAGTTTCACCATAATGAATGCAGCAGTTCAGGAAGACCAGGCATATGCATGTGGGGATAAAGTCTTCACAGATCCAAAGATATGCAGGTCAGGTGAATTGGTCATGCTAAATTGTCTATAGTGTTAGGTGCATTAGTCAGAGGGAAATGGGTCTGGGTGGGTTACTTTTCGGAGGGTAGGTGTGGACTTGTTGGGCTGAAGGGCCTGTTTCCACACTGCAGGGAATCTTATCTCAGAACTAAAGGTAAAGCTTAAAGATCAACCAACAAAATAGATAGAAGTCCTGAGGAAGGGTCCTGACCCAAAACGTTGGCCCTGCATCCTTAGTCATAGAGTAATTTCACTGGGAAACCCACTTCCTGACTCCCCAAAGCCCACCCACCACCTACAATCCACAAGTTTCCTGCTCCTCCAATGCTGTCTGACCTGCTGTGCTTTTTCCAGCTCTACATTTTATCGCTTCTGACTTTCAGCATCTGCAGTCCTTACTCTCTCCAAAATAGCTAGGAGTCTCTTTCTTGAAATAAGGTCATAAACACCTTTACAAAATGCTACACACAATTAAACCTCAGGCACTGAAGGTGAAGTGAATAACAACCACACAAAATCTGTTTGCTTGAGAACTGCTATCAGAAGCTCCCTAGTCCATCTAACCTGCACATCTTCGGACTGTGGGAAGAAACTGGAGCAGACAGACATGAGGAGAATGTGCAAACTCTACAAAGGGAGTGGCTGAAGGTGGACTCAAACTGGGGTCCTGGCACTGTCAGGCAGCAGTGCGAACCATTATTTGGATCCTTTCAATGGAAACTTTGGCCACCAGCAGGAGACTTAGATTCTATGCATTATCCAAAATAATCTGACAGTTGCATCCATTTTACCATGCAAATTCCACATTTCTTTTCTGACCGCACTATTATCACTAGGGTGGGGAAAATGGAAAATGCATCCATCCATTGTTCATTGGAATTTTGGAAAGGTGGTCCCCACCCTGTTTTGAGAAAGAAAAATCGCATTGCCAAGTTAAATCTGACAGATGACAGGAAAAGTGTTGATGTAGATCAGTACAACTTTGAAGTTAGCGATGTTTAGGAGTCAACCAGGGGACATCATACATATAAGCTTGGCCCAAATCCAAACCATAAGCCTAGCAATGTGGAATATGCAGAATCTATACAGTGTACAATTATAGTTTTCTTGGTTAGCGAACATATTGTACAATCGCTTAAGGCTCTCATATACCACATACCTTGCATGCTATTTTTAAGCAGGAGTTAACATTTATTTAAAATAAGCTCAAGTGTCAAGATCCAAAAATACCATCTCTGACCATTAAAGCTAAGCAACTTTATCATGTTTTACTGGTCTTCACTTGTTTGGACAAACCTGACACTTTATGTTACCAGGCTCATTCCTGATGAAGGGCTTCTGCCCGAAACGTCGACTCTGCTGCTCCTTGGATGCTGCCTGATCTGCTGTGCTTTTCCAGCATTACACTCTTCGACTCTGATCTCCAGCATCTGCAGCCCCCACTTTCTCCTACTTTATTTTACCAGTGGTGTGCCTGATAACATTATGACAATCACTGTTTCTGTATGCCGGCAGAAGTCTTCAAATTCTATCTGAGTTCTTTCCGCGGTCAAATACAGTGTCTAGGAATTAAGCTAATGAGCAAGTAAACTCCCACATGAAGGAAGAACAGGAGGGGCTGTGATGAAGGCCTACTGGCTATGTTGGCACCAAAGAGTTAGGTCCACTATCCTGGCAGGGATGTGAATTGATCAGCGTTGGAAAAGAAGATAAGCAAAAAAAAACCGTTGAGCCTCTGCAACAAAACTTTTAGTCAAAATGTAGTTGGTCAGGTTTTACATGTGGCATAAGAACTAGGAGCAAGAGTATGCCATCTCGCCCATCGATCTGTTCCACCATTCAATAAGATCATGGCTGATCTTGATCATGGACTCAGCTCCATTTACCTGCTTACAGACATAACCCTGAATTCCATTACTGTTCAAAAATTGACCTATCTTTGCCTTAGAAACCTCCAATGAGGTATCCTCCACTGCTTCACTGTGCAGGGAATTCCACAGATTCACAACCCTTTGGGTGAAGAAGTTCTTCCTCAGCTCAGTCTTAAGTCTGCTCCCCCTTATTTTGAGGCCAAGGCCCATATTTCAGACAGATTGAAGTCTTCTCTTTCCCATTACCTTGCTATCGTAGGGTCTGCAGGTCAAAGACTGTCCCTGCTAACCCCATCCCTAAATGTAGCACCAAAAGGACCAAAACTATGTTTAATAGTGCAGTATGCTATGGGCCAATCAACTCGGTTTGTACCAGGGTAAGTTTGACTTCAAAGGCAAGCGGGTGGTCCATACAAAGCGTTCAGACTTTTGGGGCAAATGATGGGGGTTGACCTACGAATGAGCTGTTCGTGTAAAATGATTGATTTTTGTCCAAAAGTCATGAGTCAACTCTAACTTGAAATTGTCCACTATTCGATTATGGCACAGTAATGCAGTCCAATCTTCAATGTGGTCCCTCTTCCCAGAATTGGAGAGACATTAAACGAAGATCTTCTGCCCTCTCAAATGGACCTGAAGAATCCTATGATGTTATTTTGAAAAAGAGCAAGGGATTAATCCCCGGTGTCCTAGCCAATCGTCATTTATTGATCAACTTGAAATGAGGGTTTCGTCATTGCTTTCTATGGGACCTTGCTGTGGGCAAGTTGTTTGCTACATTTCTTCTATTCGCTCAACTTCATTTATTGCAAAGCACCTGAGGCATTGAATGTTGCTGTTTAATAATACTCTAGTTCTATTCCTCTAATTCCTTGCTGGAAAAGGGATGAGATAAAACATCCTGCTGATATCATCATAAATCTGTGGGGGCAAGAGCAAATACAAGAGCGACAAAATCAAGTGGGGAGGGAATAAACCCTCTCACCAATGCTCTTGTGGAATTGAGGCATGTTTATAAAATCGATTTGCTGTGCCGAATAAAATCCAGCCACTTCCAAAATGGCTACTCAGAACTGAGGGGGGGGGTGGAGTGGGGTGGGGGTCATCTCTGTGCGTGCTGCTCCACAAACTCAGGCTGTTCTCCAGCTGCAGTGCTGCCCTTTTCATGTAACCTCACACGTTATCTTGTGCAGAAAAGGTCTCTGCACTTTCAATCAGGCTCCCAGTGGAGAGGCGCCCGCAGCATTGAACCAGGCTAATTGGTGCCAATCTCGTTTGAGCTGAGAGGCCATGAATATTATATGCATATGAGAAAGAGATGTCACATTAACGCAACACAGGAGGGTTCCTTCAGAGGTTACAGCTCGGCAAAGGCACCCTTGTCAGCATTTTGTAGAAAAGCCATACAGTGCCTGTACTACATTCGACCAGGTCACACGGCGCCTTGGGAAAGTTCCTACTGGTTAAATGCCTCTCATTATGAATATATTTTTCATCATTTCGCTCCTCCATTCTCGTCAAGAGGATGCCAAGCTGAAAGGTAACTTGGGTCGACAGCTCGGTTCCTTTATTTTGCCGCAATCATTTAATTCCTGATTGTTTCAAAACAGCTCTCCACCATTTCAATCAAGATGTACAGCCCCCCCGGTTCAGACACTCTGAGAAATGTTGAACCAGGTTGTAAGCGCCGACTCAGTGAACAGATTGATGTCCGCTCGTAAGGGAGTGCTGAGCTGTGGGAAATGGCCAAGGCTTTAGTGGCAGACCGAAACAGATTCCAATCCCTCATCCTACACCCAGTTCACCTCCAGCGTCGAATATCCGCTCCCCAAGTAACTTTTTTGTGGGGTTTTATGGACTCCACCCAGCGTGGGTTTTCTGGACTCCATAACAGAGCCTGTCTCAAGAACCCCTCGGGGAGACGAGCAGGAGGCTGGAAGAACACAGCAAGCCAGGCAGCATCAGAAGGTGGAGAAGTCAAAATTTCGGGTGTAACCCTTCTTCTCTTCAAAAACCCCTCAAGTCAGGGTGCTTTGACATGACCAAGGAGACCAACTTGCGCACAGCAAGGTCCCATACAAAGCAATGACTAAACACACATTTCAAGTTGATCAATAAATGATGGCCTCCTGGCTTCCTCACCCCAACAACTAACAGCCTTGTATCAAAACCATGAAATTCAAGGCTCCAATTCCTAATAAACTTTCTGTCCTCCAACTGCCAGAAAAATGGAGGCAACATGTCGAATAAACCAAATACTCAGTATTTGATCAAAGAATTTCTGATTTCTTCTGCTTGTGAAGAAAATGAGTAGATTTACATAATTTCTCTGGAATTTTCTTCAATTCACAAGGGTTTGCACCCATCTCATAGCGAAATTGCAGTGAACATTCAGAAGAAATGCCTATGGAAAGCCTCTCCCAAATGCATACCCTATTCCTCCTTCTCATACTGCTATCCTATTGAAGTCAAAGAGCCAACACCTTATAGCCAACTTCTACTCATTCACTGATTAGAAACTGAAAGAACTGCTGTAAATTTGAAACAAAAACAGAAGTTGCTGGAAAAGCTCAGCAGGTCTGGTGGCATCTGTGAAGAGAAATCGGAGTTAACGTTTTGGATGCACCCATTCAGTGTTGCAGTCTCACTTGCTAATACTCATGTCCTGGCAGGAGTGAGCTCAATTATCACTCCAGAACTTGTGACCAAGAAACATTCTCTAGTCGACATACTATGTGCTATGCCATCACAGTTGCCAGCCTTTGGATGAGCTATGGAACTAAGGCCCTGGCTCAGAGGCTGTCAGTGTAAGATCCCATGACACGATTTCAATGAAGAACAGGTGAGGTTATCTCTGCACCCTGACCAATGCTGAACCTGCTATCAATAACTTGAATCAGATTATCTGGTCATTATCATATTGTCATTTATGGGAGCTTGCTGTGAGCAAATTGGCAACTTGTGACTTGTATTGCCTTAAGTTTTGTAGCTCAAGGGTTCCATTCAGCACATTGGAGAGACACCTATCCTTGTACCTAGCAGTGGTTCGTGGTCTGTACTCTTCCTTATCTGTGAGTGACTGCAGTCTGACCCCCATAGACTTATTCAAACTTTTTATTTACACTATCTCACAGATTACTATTCTCTGTAAATTCAGCTCTCCCTCAAACAGACTGTTCCATCTATTCTTCACAATCCCTTGTATGTGACCATTGATATAACAGTTACACAAATAATCAAATTTAATTTTTTAAGGAATTCATTCAGAGGGCTGAGGGCAAGGCCAGCATTTATTTCTCATCCCTAATTGCCTAGAAGGCAGTGAAGAGTCGACTACGTTACTGTGGGTCTGGAGTCACTTGTAGTCCACACAGATGTGGTCAGCAGTTTCCTTCCCGAAAGGGCATTAGTGAACCAGATGGGGTTTTCCCCAGCAATCAATTTACAGCCATCATTAGACTCGTAATTCTAAATATTTATTAAATTCAAATTCCCCGTATCACCATGGCAAAATTCGAGCCCAGGTTCTCAGGACATTTCAGGGACTCTGGATTAACAGTCCATGTTGTACATCACTAGGCCATCACTTCCCTCCTCATTTAGTGAACCAAATTCAGGTTTAAACATGCACTGTCATTCAAGGGGTTAAAACAGTTTTGGTTATGTAGGAATTAAATTTTTAGTATTTTGTAAAAGTAACTGGGAACCTCAGATGTACAACGGCAGGTTAAAAGTATTGGAGCTGCGCTATTAGCAAGGTAGAGCTGACCTTGGGTAAAAGGATAGACAATGCTTATGAAAGACTGTGGGAAAACAAAGATAATCTGAGACACATGAAGTGTGGGAACGCAATACGCACGCTGTAATCTGTGTAAAGTTTGAAGGTGTTATGAAACCCACCAGCGTGAGCTTTACACTTCACATTGTTAAGGCTTCCTCTCCGTGCATTCACATGAAAAATGACCATCATCCTATTTTCCTGAAGTCCCTTATCAATTTGTTCCCATAATAATCATGTTAATTATTTGCATGGAAAAATCTTACCCATAGGAGGGTGTGAGACCAGGAATGTTATTTCCATGTGACCACCTATAGAGGTTTATAAAATCATGAGGGCCATGAATAGGGTGAATAGTCAAAGTCTTTTCCCCAGGGTGGGGGAGTACAAAACTAGAGGGCACAGGTTTAAGATGAGTAGGGAAAGATTTAAAAGGGACCTAAGGGGCAACTTTTTCATGCAGAGGATAATGTATGTACGGAATGAGGAAATGGTAGAGGCTGATACAATTACAACATTCAAAAGGCATCTGGATAGGTACATGAATAGGAAGGGTTCAGAGGGATATGGGCCAAGTGCTGACAAATAGGGACTAGATTAATTTAGGATATCTGGTAGGCATGGATGACTTGTTTCCATGCTGTACAACTTTCTGACTCTCACTCTACGCCATAGTTGAATCATATGGTTTAGCTTATCCTGTTGTGAAGTTAACAGACAACAAAAAGACTTGTTAACTGTTTCTGATGCCTTTAGAATCACATGTTGCATTTACTACAGCAATAACTCTCACGACATTTTGAGAGTACTCATGGTTGTAAAGCACTTTAGGGCATCCTACGATTGTGAGAAGTGCTATATAAACACATCTTCTCTTCTAGTTGCTACTTTCTGGTGCTATGTTTATTTTGCACACTTTCAAGTGCTAGGGAAATTTAGTCCTAAAACTGCAATGGACTCGTTAATACTGGGTTGGTACTGCTGTAATCAAGAATAATTATAGATCCTACTCAGATATCATTTACCACAGTCTTTCTCTGAGCTCAGTCAAATACGAGACATAATTACATAACACCAACAGTAGTTAGAAAGAGGTAGAGAAACTAACTCAGATGTATTTAGGGCAAGTTTCACACAAGAGATCTCCCATTGTCTTGCTCTCTTGATATTGCGAATTGGATAGTGGATAATTTAGCTATGAAGAGAAGCTGTGTAAGCTCAGCCCATTTTCTTCACAGCAGAACATGCTGAGGTATGACCTAATTAAGATGTATGAGGTTATGAACGGCAAGGACAAGTTGGACAGAATTAAGCAGTTTCCCCTCGTTGAAGGGTCAGTGACGACGAGCATAATTTTAAGGTGAAGGGTAGGAGGTTGAGAGGAGATTTGAGGGAACATACTGCCTCGGAGGATAGGAAGCCTCACAACCTTACGAAAGTATGTGGATGAGCATTTGAAATGTCATAACATTCAAGGCTATGGGCCAAGTTTTGGAAAGTGGGACTGGTGTAGAATTAGAATAGATCTGTTGGTGCAGACTCTGTGGCCCTCTTCCTAAAGTGCACGATTCTAGGATTCCATAACAGAATGGAGACTGGTTTTGATTCTGTAATAACTGAAGTCTACGATCTACAACTGCTACCCAAAGAGTCAAAAGGTATTTTTCACCCACCTCTCGAATTGCTGGGAAAGTCTACCCCCCATGCCCATCTCTTGTTTTACCTGAGGAAGGGTCACTCAACCCGAAAACGCGCTCTCCACAAAACCTGTCAGACCTGCTGAGCTTTCACCAGCAAATTTTGTTTATGTTTCCTGTTTTGCCTCATTTTCTCACAATCATGTCTTGTCAACAGCCACTGAAAGAGGCTATTGGCCCATTAAGCACATGCCAGATCTTTAATGATTTAGTAAGTTCCAGCCCCAACTGTCCAATTTTTTTCTCCTTCAGGCACTTTCCCAATTTCATTTTCCAAGTCACAAGTGAATCTGTCACCACCGTTCTCTGGAAATCCATTCCAGGTCATAACAGCCGCTGCGTAAGTAACATTACCCTCTGGTCACCTTTGATATTTTTCCGATTCATGTTAAATCATTGACCTGTAGTAATTCAAGCTCTTCCATCCGTAGCAACTATTTCTCTGTGCCTATATCTAGAACCTTTCTTAAATCTCTCAACCTTTTGTGTGGAGGATGTGAGGAAGGAAAATGGTCACGAATCTACGAAAGGAGACTGAAAATGGAAGATAGAGCGAGACAAGAAGAAAGGCAGGAAATAAACAGAAGGCATATGTGGGATTTGATAAGATGTCTATATCTGAAACATTTATTCATCTTTGCTTTCTTCAAATGTTGTGCATCTTTCAGATTTTTCCATTTTAAGGCATCAACGATGTTATTCTGAACTTGGTCACCCATATAACAAAACACAGCACACTCTTGCTTCAGGTGCAAGTCAACAAATCAGATGTATATTCCATGACTGAAAGTCTCACATCTAGCATTTGACCAATGGCACTGGTTCTTAACTCATTCCTAGCCACTGCTGGGTTTTTAAACTGTCTCTGAGTTACTCACTTGATAAACAAACTGCTCACATTAATTCGCTCCAAAGTCTGTTTCCCGTACCGCCAAAAGAAGAGCGTAAGCAGTAGGAATGATGTTGTGAAACTTGAAATGGTTCAGTAAAGATTTACAAGGATGTTGCCAGAGTTGGGGGTTTTGAGTTACAGGGAGAGGCTGGATAAGCTGGGGCTGTTTTCCCTGGAGCGTTGGAGGCTGAGGGGTGACCTGATAGAAATTTAAATAATTATGAGGGGCATGGAATAGGGTGACAAAGTATTTTCCCCAAAGTGAGGGAATCCAGAACTAAACGGCATAGGTTTAAGGTAAGAGAGGATAGATTTGAAAGGGACCTAAGGGGCAATTTTTTCAGGCAGGGGAAATGTGTGTATGGAATGAGCTGCCAGAGAAAGTAGTAGAGGCTGATTTAATGACACCATTTAAAAGGCATCTGGATGGGGCATATGAATAGGAAGGGTTTAGAGCGATATGGGCCAAATGCTGGCAAATGTGGCTAGACTAATTTAGGATATCTGGTTGGCATGGACGAGTTGGACTAAAGAGTCTGTTTCCATGCTGTACATGTCAATGATTCTAAGCACAACTTTGGTATGAATGAGTAACTGGAGGGAAATGTAAGCTTAGAACATCTTTTCAGAATTCCCCAATAGACTCACTATATCCTTGGAGCTGGAGATCTGCTGCCCTGCACAGTCTGATATGTCCATAACTCCAGACCCACACCAACAAGTTTGACTCATAACCATTCACTTAAGGGAGTTAGCAAGCATTCTGGCTGCATCGGATAGAGCTGACAGCACTAACAGCGACACACAACCGAGGGTTAAATGAAACAGACAGGTCTCCAGATTATTCAAAGAATGCAAAGGTTCTGAAACAGGTGCAGTGGGTACAAAAGGTACCAAAATTGAGAGATTCTGACTGTCTGAAAAGATTGAATAGATTAGGGATTTGACATTGAAAAGCACAAAGGTTGAAGGTTGACATGAGAGCTGTCTTTAAGTTTGCAAAAAGGATATAATAAATGTAGATATAATGAAGATGTTTCCACTGTGGGAAAGACAGAAGTAGGGACCGTGACGATAATATAATCGAAGGGAATTGGAGCAGGAATAGGATATTTAGTCCTCCAAACTTACTCCACCATTTGACTAGATCACAGCTAATGTCACTTCAGTGCCATTTTCCCACACCATCACCGTAGCATTTAATCATTATTAACAAAGAATTACAAACTGACATTTACATTATTAATATTAATGACTTATAAATCCAATTCAATACTGCACGGAAATATATTTTGTTGTGAGATGTGGGCCAGCATTTGTTGCCCAGTCCTAACTGTGCTGAGTGATGAGGTGTGGTGTAGTGGTAATGTTACGGGACTGGTCATCCAGGCTCTTTGGCTAATGTTCTGAGGACATCGGTCGAAAGCAGATGGTGAAATTCAAATTCAATAATACCATGGTCTTTGTTGTAAAATCCCAACTGGTTCACTCATGTCCTCAAGGGAAGGAAATTTGCCATCCTTACCTGGTCTGGACTAATGTGTCCAGACCCACGGCAGTGCTCAAAAAGGAGCTGTTCATCTGTCTGCTTGAGCTGTTACAGTCCTGGACTTGTAGAGACGGCTACAGTTCTATTAGGAAGGAAGTTCCAGGATTTTTCAACTCAGAACAATGATATAGTTCCAAGTCACAATGGTATTTGGCTTGCAGGGAAATTTGCTGCTGGTGGTGTGCCCTGTGTCAGCTGCCCTTATCCTTTGAGGTGGTCGGTTTGCATGATGCTGATAAAGGAGCCTTGGTGAGTTGCTAGAGTGCACCTTGTAGACGCTATACACTGCAACTAATCTGTGTCAGTGGTGGAAGGCATGAACTTTTGAGGTGGTGGGTATAGTGCCAATCAGTAGGCTGCTTTGTCATAGATGCTGTTGAACCTCTTGCTGTTGGTTCAGCGATTAACCTTAACCCATTCAGACAAATGGAGAGAATTGCATTACACTGCTCACTCATGCCGGGTGGATGGTGGGCAGATTGTGGAAATTCAGGAGATGAGTTATTCATCAGAATTCCCAGCGTCTGACTTGCTCCTGTATCCACAGTAATTACACAGTTAGTCAAGTTGAGGCTTTGATCAATGATAACAACCAGGATATTGATGGTCAAGGTGAACTGCAAAGGGGAAACTATGTAAGCAATTCCAAAAGAAAGGAATAGCAGGTAATGCTGATAAGGTGAAAGAGATTGAGTATACTTATGGAATGTAAGCACTGGCTTGGGCTGGATGGCTAATTTCTGAGCTACCAATTACAGAATGCAAAGCAAGGAGCAACTAAAACAGCCCTGACTGAACATGATTCAATTCAACTAATACCACTCATAAGCAGATTAAAATATTTTCTAAAATTCAAATTTGAAATCCTTTCTCATCCCACTAATTGGAGTTTCTCTGTGCAGCACACTGCATTAATCACAACATAGGGCACAAACACAGTGCAACAACACACAAACAAGGTTTTCACAAGCATCCTACAGCTTATTAACATCGAGTTCAAGAATAAAGAAATCGCTTGTGATCACTCTACCTTAATACCATTGTGATAGTGCCAGCTAATGGAAATATGATGCAAGTCAGAACCCAGAGAGAGACTTGGCTTGATAGATCATGCATTTTAGTGACATCCGCAGTATTTTTTTTTAGGAAGGGAGCTCAAAGACTTTGACCCAGCAAAAGTGAAGGAACAGCAATTTGGTTCCATAACTGGATGATGAGTGGTTGAGAGAGGAGTTTGCAGGAGGGTGGTGTTCCCACATTAAAGCTGCCCCTGTATGTTTAGAGGTTGTGGGTATGAGCAGTGGCTATCGGAAGAAACCTTGGCGACTTCCTGAAGTACACACTGTCCTAGATGGTGCACAATGCTGTTACTGTACATCAGAAGTGAAAGGAGTGAATGCTGAAGCTGGTGAACAGGGTGCCAATCAAACAGGATGTTGTATTCTGGATGGTGTCTAACTTCTGATGTTGTAGGGACTGATGGTAATAATTGATAAGTCCAATTGCAGAGTGTAACTGGCTTGATAGACCACAAGTTTTATTTTTACAATTTGGTTACCACAGTCGTCAAAGGTTGAACATTTTCACATCAGATTGTCAATATACTTTTAATAAAAGGACATAAGTTCATTACAAAAAAGAAAACCTATGAAGCTATAAAATATAAAATATTTAAATTATGTACATTATATAAAAACAGATCGTCATGTAACAAAATCTTTACTCTTTTCCCTAGCAACATCCTTTACAGATGCTCAAACCTGACGAATTATCAATATTTCCTTCACTTAAAATTTCTTGCCAAATTGACAAGGTCAGAAATTTTCTACACATTCACCAGATATGGTCTTTTTTCAAGAACTATCTCTGCCATGCCTTAAAAACAAAGACCCACCGAAGCTAACTCACTGGCATTTGTCACTGAACCTTCAGAAGTAAACTCAAACTGGAGTGACCTTTAAGCCGCTACTCAATATTTCTGCTGGTGTGAATCATTTAATCTAAAGTGCAACCCACTTCAGGCCCCTGGTCCCTGGTTAATCTCTCAACAGGAGATGCATTGTGTTACTTTGATAAGTCACATAATTTCTTGGAAAAACTTCCAAGTAACTTTCTGACTCTTCCTTAAAACAAAAGTCAGACCTTCTCAGCACGGAAATCCAAAACACATTAACCATTAATTTGAAATCCAAACTCCCAAATAATATTATGAATCTTCATTAGACACCTAACCAGGCAACAGACCCTACTTTGTGCTTTGTGGATTGTGCATAAGGTATAGAGAGGCATAAGAGGCATAGATTTCTCAGCTTGTGATCTGCTTGTGTAGCCACACTAGTTATATACCTTAATCCAGTTCAGCTACTGGGAATACCCAATATGTTGACAGTGGGCAGTTCAGTGATAGAAATAGCACTGAATATGAAGAGGCAATATCCAGATTATCTCTTAATGGAAGAAGTAACTGACTGGCCCTCCTGTGGTACAAATGTTACTTCAGAACAAGCTTGGATAATGTCCAGGTCTTGCTGCCTTTCGACACGGATTTTTTTCAGTATCTGTGCAGTTATGAGTGGTGCTGGATGTTGTGCAATTATCAGCAAAGATCCCACTTCTGACCTTATGATGAAAGGGAGAGCATTGATGAAGTAGCTGAAGATGTCTGGGTCTAGGACACTATCTTGAGGAACCTGCAGTGAGCTGAACTAACTAACCTCCAATGACCATAACTACTTTCCATTAGGCCAGGTATGATTCCAAACAGTAGAGATTTTCCCTCAACTCCAGTTTTGTTTGGTCTTCTTGCAGCCAAACTTGGTTAAAAGTTGTCTTGATATCTTGGGCAGTCATTCTCACTTCTCCTCTGGGACTCGGCTTTTTGTCCATGTTTGGACTAAGGACATAATGAGACCAGGAGCTGAGTGTCCTGAGCCACTGAGCTGCCTCACAGTATTGTCAATGATGAAAAGTCAGCCCTGTAAATACAGTGGACAGAATTGCTGATACACAGCTCTTCCAATCGCAGGTGCTTCTTTCCCACTTCAGCTGATAGCCTCATAGTGAGTCTTCCAGCAGCAAATCTCGGAGCAGAGTCTGTGACTGGAGAATCAGTGAGCTGGAGAGTGCTGACAGGGTCTGACACTACCAGAAGAAGTGAGTTTGGAGGAGATGGATGAGGAAAGGCCTTTGCTTCAACATTGAGTGCACTCCAATTGACACTGTTATCGACAGGTGCATCTGCGATTAGTGGATAATGTCCATTATGCTTTTCCGTCTTGTTGGTTCCCTCACTCATTGACACAGACCCAGTCAAGTAGTTACATCCTTTTAAGGTTCAGCCTTTGATTGGTAATGGTGCTACCACACCAGTCTTGGTTGTGGTTGCTGAAGTCTCCCAATCAAGAGTGCATTCTGCACCCTTTCCTCCCTTAGGGCCTTTTCCAAATGTATTCAACATGGAGGTACGCTAATTCACCAGCTGGAGGTGGGGTGAGGAGCAAATGAAAGATGGCATGGTGTGTGGTAATCAGGAGGAGCTTTCCTTGCCCAAACATGAGCTGATGCCATGACATTTTATGGGGTGTGGAATCAATGTTGAGGATTTGCAGGGTAATACTCTCCCAATGACTGCTGCTGAGACAGTACACACCTAGGGCTGGTGATGGGGCTGTCAGGAATGTTGCGTACAAGGTATGATTCTGAGAGTATAATTGTGACAGGCTGTTATTTGACTAGCCTGGGACAGCTCTCCCAATTTTGCCACAAGATGTGAGCAAGGAGGACTTTGTAGGCTTGGGTTAACCTTCGTTGATGCTAGCAAGCCTTATCCCTTTTTTTTGACTTTGAAGCACTTTGAAACCACCTGAGTAGCTTGCTGGACCCTTTTACAGGGCAGTTAAGTATGTGGGACCTGGAGTCACATGGAGGCCAATCCAGTAAAATGGCAGGTTTCCTCCTGACAGGGGCATTAGTGAACCCAACTGGTTTTCAGGACAATTGGTAATGATTCCATGGCCACCATTTCAGCTCACATTTAAATCCAGATTTTAATGAATTCAAATTTCACAAGCTGCCATTTGAACCTATTCCCCACTGGGCTCTGGATTACCGGTCAAGTGACATCACCATTGTTTCTCCAAATATGTAATCTTTTTTGTTCTGATCAGTCCAAAAAAAACAAAATCTCTCAATATATTCCAAAAACCTGTTGAAAAATAGGAGTAAACTTAAATTCAGCACCCAAATCCAATAAGATTAATCAAGTCAAATTTGCTATGATTACAATACATTCATTTTCAATAAGAGAAGCTACTATCAGATAATTGTGTGCCCATTGATCCTCTGTTTTTCTCAAGACATTTGGCAGTTGAATTAACTGAGAACTAATCCATTCAAAGTGACGCACAGGTTGTGCTGGCTGGGTAGCTGGTTTATAATGCAGAGTAATGCCAACAAAGCAGATTCAATTTCTTAGCTGAGATCACACAAAAACCTAATCTTCTCAACTTTGCCTATCGCCTGAGGCATAGTGACCCTCAGAACAACCTCACTACCAATCCTCCCTCCCTCCCCCTCTCTCTCTCTCTCACACCTCTGTAGTGATTGGAACCAGGGCCAGGTGGATCTCAGTGACTGTAAGATCCTTGATTGGGGTTGTTAACTTAGTCCAATCAGGGAGCCCTGGCTAACAGATATGAACAGGATATTAACACCCTGGAGTTGTTCAGGGAGAGGTGGGTGCCGCAGGGAGTGGAGTGTATTATTTCCCCCTCCAACTCTATTTTGATTTAGTCCCTACCCTCCCCTTCACTGTTTTGCTCACACAGCATTGCCCTGTGGTTTGAAGGGCAGTGCTTGTCACTGGCCACTCGGGTGTCTTTCCTATATTCCTGGTGGTGGAAATTGAATAAAGATTCGTGCACTTTGTGTCTTTTCACTGTGTCTCACACCTGCACACACACACCATGGGTGCAGGGGATAAAAATAAGCACTACCGCACTTAGGTGGTAGTGTGGGGGTTAAATTAAAAAATATACAAAAAAAAACAAAAAGAGAAAAAAGAAAAAAAAAGAAAAAGAAAAAAAAAAAGAAAAAATAAATTAAAAAAAATGAACAGGATATTAACACCCTGGAGTTGTTCAGGGAGAGGTGGGTGCCGCAGGGAGTGGAGTGTATTATTTCCCCGTCCAACTCTATTTTGATTTAGTCCCTACCCTCCCCTTCACTGTTTTGATCACACAGCATTTCCCTTTGATGTGAAGGGCAGTGCTTGTCACTGGCCACTCGGGTGTTTTTCCTATCTTCCTGGTGGTGGAAATTGAATAAAGATTCATGCACTTTGTGTCTCTCACTGTGTCTCACACCTGTACACACACACACCATGGGTGCTGGGAAAAATATAAGCACTACCACAGTTAGGCGGTAGTGTGGGGGTTAAAAAAAGAAAAAACATCTAAAAACTGATCCCACAGCATTGCCTTTTGTGAAGGGCACTGTTTGTCACTGGCCACTTGGGTGTTTTCCAATTGAGAGTTGGAAAAGCAGAAGAAAAAAGAAAGGGAAAAAAAATGAACAGGATATTAACACCCTGGAGTTGTTCAGGGAGAGGTGGGCGCCGCAGGGAGTGGAGTGCATTATTTCTCCCTCCAACTCTATTTTGATTTAGTCCCTACCCTCCCCTTCACTGTTTTGATCACACAGCATTGCCCTTTGATGTGAAGGGCAGTGCTTGTCACTGGCCACTCGGGTGTTTTCTTTCTTCCTGGTGGTGGAAATTTGAATAAAGATTTGTGCACCTTGTGTCTTTCACTGTGTCTCACACCTGCACACACACAAAAAAAAAATGAACAGAATATTTACCACAGTGAAACGGTAGTGTGGAAAAAAAACTGGAATGTCAAAAGAAGAGATATAAGAGAAATAAAAAAAGTTTTTAAAAAACAGGTTATTCAGAAGGTCTCCTCAGTCTCAGGACTGGCTTTGAATAGCTGGTCAGGGTCCATGCACTATGCACATTAAATAAAGGGTGACTTATTGACGGGATGCCAGTCCTTGTGCTGTTATTTCACTCTCTCTCTGTGTAACAAGAGAGCAACCTATGGTCCTCTGGGACTATGATTTTACAAAAGTGTTTCATTGTTACAAAGGAACACTCATCCCTTAATGGTCAGCTCCGCTATTTATTCTGATCACTGTTTATCTGCAACTTGACCCCACTGACTCGACTTGGTTCCATAACTCTTCACGGCCTTCCCTGGCAAAAACAATCCATTAATCTCCATTTTTGATGGAGGAAATGGATTTAAATGTTTCCTGAGAACTGCAAGTGCACACACACACATGACATTTGAAGTGGATGAAGGCTTGGGAATGATGGAACGCAAGGCAGAATTCTGCTTTTCAGTGCTCTGCCTCCCTACAGTCAATGAGCTGCAATTGCAGAGGACAGAAAGTGGTTTCAAATAAACAATATGCGACACGCCATAAAGTAACATGCCAGAAGCACTGTGTTGTGTGAGTTGTATTGGGGCTCAGGACAAATGAGTTCACAGTGTTGGGACCATGTTCTCTGTCACCATCAAAGCTGACAAAGGGTATTAAAGAAAGGAAACAATTTCAGGTCTCGCCGATGCAGGAATTGGTTGACAGGATCAATGGATGGCATGACCTTGATTTTTTTTTATATTCTTGCGACACATCCATTGTTTCCCTTCTGTTTTTGCCCTACTATCACCATTCCATTCTGTGAAGATGTTCTTGTACTGCCAAAGAAGGCGAAAGCCATGGTTCTTTGATCCGACTCAGTCAAAAGCCACTCCCATTGCAGTGACACTGAAACCCATTGCAATTGTTCTGTTGTTTCAAACTTCCCGTAGACCCAGGGTCAGAACGCAGCAAATTGAAACAGTTACACTTGCCCAGGAGACCAGAAAGCAAGGATATCAATTATAAAAACTGCTGCTAATAAATCAAGAAAGGAACTTGGGAACACCATCTTCACCCAGAGAACTGCAGAATGAAGAGGTTAGGTAAAAATGATGATGGGCTTTTGCCTGAAACATCGATTTTCCTGCTCCTTGGAAGCTGCCTGACCTGCTGTGCTTTTCCAGCAACACTGTAATCTAGAATGAATAGGTTGCAGAGTCATAGAGATGTACAGCATGGAAACAGATGCTTCTGTCCAAATGGTGAATGCCAACCAGATATCCCAAATTAATCTAGTCCCTCTTGCCAGCATTTGGCCCATATCCTTCAAACCCTTCTTATTCATGTACTCATCCAGATGCCTTTTAAATGCTGTAGCTGTACCAGCCTCCACCACTTCCTCTGACAGCTCATACCACACATGCACCACTCTCTGTATGGAAAAATTGTCCCTCATGTCCCTTTAAATCTGTCTCCTCTCACATTTAAACCTATGCCCCTGAGTTGTGTCTTCCCCTGCCCTGGAGAAGAGACCTAGGCTGTTTATCCTATCATGATTTTATAAACCTCTATAATAAGGTCACCTCTCAGCCTCGGACGCTCCAGGGAAAACAACCCCAGCCTATTCAGCCTCTCCCGATGGTTCAAACCCTTTAACACCAGCAACACCCTTGTAAATTTTTTCTGAGCCCTTTCAAGTTGCACGTTGTCATTACTACAGGTATTCAATGTGAATGGCACGGATGGGTTTAAGGGAAAGTTAGATAAACACAAGGGAAAAATAGTGAAGCTGATTGATGAGATGAAGTATGTTGGCATGTTATATTGGTGGCCCTCAAAGTCCATCATTGACTGGTTGGGCAATAACCCAACTGGAATCTAATTACTATGTAATCCTACATTATTTCCATTGATAGGGCAAATTTCATGGCTTCACAGGGGAAGAAACAGAAGACTAGTTAGGAAAGGGGAGTTAAGAAAAGGCTTAGTTGGAGAAGTGAGGATGTTATCAAGGAAAATGTATTGCATTTTGATACAACAAACAAGGTTAGGGCTTTTCCAATTAATGGGAGGGCCTTGCGCAGTGTTGTAAAACAGAGGGATCTAGGGTTGTAGGAGGTACATGATTCTTTAAAGTTTGCACCAAATATAGACAACATGGTTAAAAGAGCATGTTCCACACTTGCCTTCATTACTCAGTCCTTTCAGTATAGGAATTGGGACGCCATGTTGAGGTTGCACAAGACAGTCTGTGGCATCTTCTGGAATATTGTGTCCAGTTCTGGCCACCCAGTTATAGGAAGTATGTTATTAAGCTGGAGAGGATTCAGAAGAGATTTACCAGGATGGTGCCAGGTATGGAATCTTTGAGGTCCAAAGAAAGGTTGGATAGTCTGGGATGTTTTTCACTGGAGCGTAGGAGGTTGAGAAGTGACCTGATTAATGTTTATAAAATTGTGAAAGGTATAGATAGGGTTGATGTTAGTTGTCTGTTCCATAATGTGGGGAATTTCAAGACTAGTGGGCACATTTCTAAGGTGAGAGGAGAGAGATTTAAATACAATATAAGAGGCAATTCTTTGTATGGAATGACCTTCCTGAGAAAGTGTGGATATGGGTACTTTTGCAATGTTTAAAAGACATTTGGATGGATATACGAAAGGGAAAGTTTGGGAGGGATTTGGGCCTGTAGCAGGCAGGTGGGACTAGTTTAGTTTGAGATTACGGTCAGCGTGGACTAGTTGTACCGAAAGGTCTGCTTCCATGCTGCATGACTCTATGACTCTATGACCAATTGGGATGCTGCCCTTGCAAACAGGCAAGAGTCTAAACCCTGCCCACCATCTGCAAGGCACAAATCAGGAGTGGTATGGAATACTCCCTACCTGCTTGGATGAGTGCAGCCCCAGCCACACTCAAGAAGCTCAACACCATCCAGGATGAAGCAGCCCATTTGATTGATACCACATCCACTCCCTCCGCCAATGATGTTCAGCAGCACCAGTGTGTTCAACCCACATGATGCACTGCAGAAATTCACAAAAAGCCCTTTGAGAGTAGCTTCCAAACCCACAACCACTACAATTGAGAAGGAGAAGCAAATAAACAAGAACGAGATCACCTGCAAGTTCCCCTCCAGGGCACTCACCATACTGACTTGGAAATATCCCACTGTTCCTTCAGGGGTTCTGGATCAAAATCCTGGAATTCTGTCCCTAACATCATTGTGGGTAAACCACAGGGACTGCAACAAGATTATGAATGCAGCTCACCACCACCTTCTCAAGGGTATATAAGGGCAGGCAATAAATGTTGGCCCAGCCAGTGACATCTACAGGGAATAAAAAAAGCAATTGAGACCTTACTAGTCTGTGCAACTCAGTGCACTGTGTGAAACTATTGACTGGGGCAATTAAAAGATTTCCAAGTAAAAATTCGCCTGCAACTTTTATCATTTTAATTAGTCACCTCTCCTGCGGCACAGGAAGAACATGTTAGGAAGAACTGTGGGACATGATTTACATCTCACTACATGGCAATAACGATAGCATGCAATGCAATCACTTGCATTAGACCAGCTCACCCATTCAATTTAAATCCTATCTCGCAGCTTCTCATCCTGCCTCCTCGACTTTATTTATCTCACACACGTCTTTGTGCAGTCACAGAATTTTATAGCACAGATGCAAAACAATTTGTCATCCCAAACCTCTCCCCTTAGCCCACATACCCTCACAATCATGTCTATCATTGGTCATCACAAGATGTTGGTATAAAGGCATTTAGCACACTTGCCTTCATTGCTCAGACCTTTGAGTATAAGAGTTGGGATGTCATGTTGAGGTGGTGCAGGACATTGGTAAGGCCTCTTCTGGAATAATGTGTCCAATTCTGTTTTAGGGAGGATGTCATGAAGCTGGAAAGGGTACAGGAAAGGTTGACCAGGATGTTGCCAGGAATGGAGGATTTTAGTTATAAAGGAGAGGCTGCTTAGGCAGGGATATTTTCCACTGGAGCGTTGGCTGTTAAGGGGTGACCTTATAGAGGATTATAAAATCATGAGGGGCATAGATAAGGTGAATAGCAGGTGTCTTTTCCTTAGGGTGAGGGATTTCATGTTTAGGAGGCAAATTTTTAAGGTAAGAGGAGAAAGATTTAAAAAGGACATCACTTTTTTACTCAGGGCATGGTTCTTGTGTGGAATGAACTTCCAGAGGAAGTGATGGATGCAGGTACAGTTACAACATTTAAAAGACATTTGGGTAGGTGTTTGAATAAGAAATGTTTGGAGGGATATGGGACAAGCACAAGGTAGATGGAACTAATTTAGTTTGGGATTATGATCGGCATGGGCTGGTTGGATCGAAGGGTCTATTTCCATGCTTTTTGGCTCTTTAATCAGTTGTTAATAGGAGGCCATTCAGCCCACTGCATCTTTACTGGCTCTCTGCAATAGCACTTAACCAAGTGACACTCCCCTTCCTTTAGCTGTCAGCCTGAACAATTTTCCTTTTTAGATAATGATCTAATTTGCATTTGGATGCCTCAATTGGACCACACTCTCAGACAGCATATTCCAGACCTTAACCACTCGCCACGTTATAAGAAAGGGCTTTCCTTTGTTCACCATTTCGCCAACCGCTTTAAATCAATGCCCTCTTATTTTTGATTCTCCCAATAATGGGAATAATTTCTCCCTGTCTACTCCGTTAGGACAGGTCATCATTTTAAAAACCTCACTCAAACCTCCACTCCAATTAAGCTGTCCCAAGCTCTCCAAGTCACCTATACAATGGATGTTACTCATCCTTTTTGATTTTTAAAAATGTATTTGTTGATGGGATGTTTCTCTTGCTGGCTTGGCTCGCATTTGTTGCCCACTCGTAGAATTTTCTGCATCTTTCTAATGTGTCTTTGCATCTTTGCTAAACTGTGGACAAAATTCTCCAGCTGTGACTGAATCAGTGGCCTATACTTATTAGTAATAATGAATATTTAACAAGTAATTAATGCATTGCCAGCCTAAATCATATCCCACTGCTCCTTGCCACGAGTCCTTAACTTAAATTATATCCCACTGCGTGTATACTGTACCCTGTTTAAATAGGCAACAATCCGTCAGCATACACCATCCCCTTAAACTAAATCCAACAGCTCTTGATCATGTACTGCCCACTTGCACACACATCATTTTTAACATGCACTCAATCTTGGAATTCAGTTTTGGAGTGCTTAGATTGTGCAGAAACCCATTTCTTTTCATCAGAACAGTCAATCTTGGAATCAAATGAATTAGTCCAATAAACACTGACATTCAAGAGTTGCAGAGAAATGGCAAACAACCAAACAATACAGGCACAAGCTAATTGGCACTAACGATTGTGTTAGCGGTGCAGAAGTGCCATTATTCAGTTTGTTTCACTGGAATATGTCAAGCTCTTCTGCTGACAGGGTTTCGGTCACAATGGCGTGATATAAGACGCAGCTCAAAAGGTTTCTTTCTTCCTCCAGCAGCTTAGAGATGTGAATTAGCTGCTCTACAGTGTGCTTTTTCTGGATTTCCAACCTTTTGGATGCACTGCCACCTTATTTTTCCTGGGGATTTTGTGGATTTATCGAAGAGGCAAGTATATAAAACAAAGGGCTCGAGCAGGATGATTTAGAGGAAATGTTTCCATTGTACTCCCCTACCCTCCATTCTGACCACATAAACCTTCATTAAAAAACAGGAATGCTTGTGAAAATTCCCTGTGCAGCATTGTGATCGTCAATGCTGAATACTCACTGATTAGACTGACACTACCCCTATTCACTGTGCTATTAAACTTGTAGGATTCTAATATCATCTAATAAACATCATGAGAGAGTACAGATTTAAGGTGAGAACCAAAGCAACAAGAGTAAATTCTTTACTACATAGGTTGAGAGGTGACCTTATAGAGGTTTTTAAAATCATGAGAGGTGTAGATAAGGTGAATGGCAAATATCTTTTTTTCTGGGGCAGGGGATTTTAAGGCTAGGGGGCATTATTTTTAAGGTGAGAGGAGATGGATTTCAAAAAGACATAAGGGACAACATTTTTACACAGAGAGTGGTTCATGTGTGGAATGAACCTCCAAAGGAAGTGTTGGAGGCAGGTACAGATACAATATTTACAAGGCACTTCGATAAGTACATGAGTAAGAAATGTTTGGAGGGATATGGGCCAAGTACTGGCAGGTGGGGCTAGTTCAATTTGAGATTATGGTTAGCATGGACTGGTTAGACCAAGGGGTCTGTCTCCGTGCTGTATGACTCTATGAGTGGTTAAGATTTGAAAGTTGCTGCCTGATAGGGTGGTGAACACTGTTTTGGTGACCGTTCTGAGGTCAGGTCACTGGACCCGAATCGCTGAGTCTGATTTCTCTCCACAGATACTGCCAGACCTCCTGAGATTTGCCAGCAATTTTGGTTTTTGTTACAGTTTTGGTGATGGTTTTCAAAAAGGAATTAGGTAAATAATAAAGGAAAAATCATTACTGACAAGAGACAAAACACTGGGGGGTGGAGGGTAACTGGGTTGCTCTTCAACTGAGCTAGTACAGTGTCAATGGCATCCTGGCATCCTTCTGTGCTGTACTACCTGCAACAGCTGAGGTAAGCATGAATGTCTCTCCTTCTCAACATCACCTGGAGTGTGGTGTGACGATGCTTCCCCTTTAACAAGGTTATGTTGTCCTTGTTTATTTTTCAAGAAGGGTTGTAAAGGCAAAGGTACCAATATGTCTGGAAATTTCTACTTGAAAAGGCTTTTAAGTATTTTTTTTTAAAAAACACTTGTACAATGAAAGTGGCCAATTCTCCCAGTTGAGGATTTTTTTTTCTGGTTTGGTTTTAGGAAGCAGTCTGTTTTGAAATTGCAGGTCAAAGAACGCTGCTGGGGGAGAAGGTTCCTCAATTCTACAGAGGTTTTCTGGCTGACTCTCTCTCTCTCTCTCTCTCTCTGACATCTATCTCCTGTGAGAACCTGTGTTTGAATTGACCTTTTTGCCAAAGGGGTGTTATCGGATGTTACAGGAAATCAGAACAGCTCTTTGTTAAGCTGCACTTTCGTGTTGGTTGGGTTTTCAAATAGTTATGTTATTCTAAATTCGGTTTTCTTTTGTCCGTGTGTAAATATATTTTGTTTAGTTTAAAATCGAGTGGTTTCACCAGCTGTGTCGCTCCTGAAATATTCACCTTGTTGTTCTGCTTAGAACAACGAGCAAAGTTAGGGTCTGGGCTACCTTCTTGGAACGTTTTGAGGGATTTTGGCCTGGTCCATAACAGTGGTAACCATCAGGTTTAACCACCATCAGTTGTCTCTTTCTAATGAAAGAGTAGCTTTACGGTCCAGGAAAACGATACGGACTTCGATATGTGGCGAATCTTGAGTTCATGGACAACAGGACTGCTAAGTGAACACAGAAACACTTATTCTGACTGCTGAGGAGCCACTGATTCATACGAACACAGGAGGGCTCTTGTATTACAGTGGTAGTGTCCCTACCTCTAAGCTGGAAGGCTTAGGTTCAAGACCCACCTGCTCCAGAGGTGTGTCTGAACACGTAGATTAGAACACACCAACACGAGTGTAGTAGACATTTTAATCTGAAGCTAGATTTTCTTAATCAATTATGATACACCTCGAGGTTGGGACTTGAATACAAAGGTTAGGGACACTACCACTGCAGTGCACGTGCCTCATTTGGAAGCTACGGCTAACAGTTTGATACTTACGTACTGCCATGGAAATCTAAATGTATATATAATGCTATTTCTATTAAAGAGAACCTCAGTTCTCAAAAGGACAAGAAAACTTTGATTGATTTTTGATCCAATATCAAGACCGTAAGAAAATTTTCATCTTATTAGATATGTTACAATAACTCGCGGCATGATACAGAATTGCCGAGGGACAGGTTTCATCACCTCACCACTTGACCCTGCCTGAATGTGAAAACCAAGTGGAAAACACTAGTGCACAGGAATGAGGACTGGGACAAGCTCCTGCTCTGTGAAGGTGAAGTCATACCCAGGGGCTAGTCAGGTTTGGCAAGGGCCAAAGAACCTGGTCAGCAGCCTTTGAGGACTGTGAGGGAAATGTGTGGGAGGTTCATTCCACACTTTGAGGGAAATGGTCACCCATCATTGCTTTGCACCGAATTGACCAATATGAGGTTAGAGGGGTTGCCCCTAAAGCTGGAGGGTCAATGAGGAGGCATTGAAGAAGCAACTTCATTACCTTTTCGATTAAGTAAGGGAGAGCATGCCTCTAGACGGAGGCAACTCTCCAACCTGTTGGAATTTCACAGAATCATAGAATGTGACAGTGCAGAAGAGGCCTTTGGCCTATCCTGCCTGCAGGGGTTCTGTTACCTAGTGCCTATCTCTTGCCTTTTCCCTGAGTCCCTGTACAGAGGAACCTCAATTATCTGGCGATTGATTATCCGAATATCGGATTATCCGGCATGGTCGCAAGGTCCTGATGCTCGGCTAAACTATGTTATCTGTCATTCGATTATCCAGAATTCGATGGACCGAACAAAATACTGCCCGTCTGTAATATTTGGATAATCGAGGTTCCTCTGTACAACTCTTCCCACGCCCTCTAGAATGCCTCAGTTAAGCCTGCCTCTGCCACATTTCCAGACAGTGAATTCCACACCCTAACCACTTACTGCACGAAGTAAAATCAAATAGTGGCCACATCACCATGATGGAGAGGGAGATCCCTCCAGAAGGTAGTGCAAGACTGAGGGAAGACATGATGTGGAGATGCCAGTGTTGGACTGGGGGTGGACAAAATCAGAAGTGACACAACACCAGGTTTTAGTCCAACAGGCTTAGTTGAAATCACAAGCTTTCAGAGCACTGCTCCTTTGTCATAGGAAGACAGGCAATGAGGGCATCCAAACCTGCTTGGAAAGGTTCCGACTGGGAGGTCATCTCCAGGTCACAGACCTAGCTGCTCTTTGTTTTAATATGCTTGCATCAACTTATTCAATGATGTCATTGCACACCTCTGGAGGACGTGGGACTTGAAGCTAGGTTGTCAGTTCTGGAGGCAGAAGCAGAGACACTATCCCTGCACAATTGACCCAGCCCTCACCAGTTTGGCAAATTCCAGTCAGCCTTTGGCAACAGTCCTCAAACAGCCATTAAACATACTTAATTGGCTACTCACTGCTGATGGATAAGTCGCCCTGCACCTTATCCCTTCACAGCAGATCTCCAAGAAAATAACACGAGGGTGGGATGGTATTTGCAAACTATCAATGTGCATCTGCTTAGAATTCCACCAAACTGTCTCTGTACTCAGCCCCATTAGCACCTAAACATCAGCCCTAAGTTGTTCCATCCTTCAGTTGAGCATCAGCATCAAGTGATTTAAATCAATTGAGAAATCAATTACTGCCTCAGAAAAACATGCTCCCTCAAAGGAAAATCTCCATCAATCAAAATCCCATTATGCAATGTTGATTTTATCGCTGAATATTAAAGTACATATTCTTTAGATTTTCCTTAAGCTGATCTTCTGAGTCTGATTAAACAACAACTAATTGAGTCCAATATTATGGCGATAAGATGCTGATGGAGAGTATAAAAGAGTAGCAACATTAACCGTGAAGCAGCAGAAAGCAATCTTCTTTGTCAGTCTTCCCCATGGGAGAAGGTCATTTAACACAGTACACAAAGTAAAGCTTCACTATCAGCCTTGAGTATCTCACCTTAGTAATGCGAAAGACAGGATTAACTTCAATGTATGTCATGGCTTGGCAGGTTGGTAGCAATCTCACCTTGGAACCAGCAAGCTCTGTCCTGTGTGATGATTCGCACCTACAATTTGGAGGTTACATCATTCAGCAGCAGACATGAAACCAACCTGCCCACTTGCTCTGGCAAAGACCAAGTGGCACAATGCAAGAAACACCACCAGGAATGCGTCAATAATATCTTCTCAAAGTTAACAAAGTTAGGCTCATCTGTCATTTGCCTGACTGATCTTTGTGAAATTCTGCTAAACACGATGTGGCTGCCACTCTTTTCAACCTGACTCTTCAAATTCATCCATTGTTTGTGAAGTGTTAGGTGAATTGACTATGCTAAATTCCCCATTGTGTTCAGGGATGTGTAGAGTAATACAATAAGGGAGTGGGTCTCGGTGGGATACTCTTTGGAGGGTCAGTGTGGAAGTGTTGGGCCAGTGTGGACTTGTTGGGCTAAATGGCCTGTTTTCACACACCTATGATACTTTTAGATGTTTCTAAGTGCAGAAGTGTGACTTGTTGCAAGTCCATTTTTCCAAAACTGTTGTTTTAACTAGCAGTAACTCCTATTCCCCATCATTTCCATTGGTCACTGAAGTACATGACTCTGAGTTGAGTTTGTTTAGCTTATTATTTGATAGGACTTCACTGTCCATTTGCCTTCAGCCTCAGTCTTCCTTCTGGTCTGCCTTCTCCCTCTGACACAGTGACGGGCATAATTTGTCCTGATTTGTTTTCAAATTCCTCCATGTCTTTATCACTCCCTATCTCTGCTATTTCCTCCAGCCCTAATTGTGCTGCAGACAGTCAGCTAGCACAGTTGGCTGGACGGCTGGTTTGCAATTCTCGCCAACAGTGTGAGAATCCCTAATGTTAATCAATCCATCATTGGTGGCCATGTCTTCTGTTGCCACGGTCTAAATGTCTGCAGTACCCTTCCTGCCTCTTCAAAAACATTTGTGGAGTGAATTTGTAATTGCAGAGTTACATTGTACTTTGCTCAAAAACTGCATGTATCCATGTAAGATTCTGTTAATTCATGTTTTAGATTAGAATCAGTCTAAACATTATGACACAGACAGCAGCACACAGGGGGCTAACACCTTCAACACATTATCTGGGCTGACTCCAATTGTTAAAGTTAACCTGAGAATGTAACTTTAAAAAAGTTTTTGTGATTTACATATGAAAGAAGTGAAATTAATATGGTCATTCTAACAGATGAGAGACTTAACAAAAAAACGAGGTATTTTTCAATGTATAATTTCAGTTACATTACACTGTAAACTTTTGCGATAAGTTCTGTGTCTTCTGTGTACTCCACAACCACCTGATGAAGGAGCAGTGCTCCGAAAGCTAGTGCTTCCAATTAAATCTTTTGGACTATAACCTGGTGTTGTGTGATTTTTAACTTTGTACACCCCAGTCTAACACCGGCACCTCCAAAAACTGACTTTTTTGATGAAGTTTTTGGTCAACTGGTCTAATATCACCTAGTACAGCTCACAGTCATACCATGTTTCATGTTGTTCCTGTGAAGCACTTTAGGACATTATATTGCATTAACATTACCATATAAATACAAATTGCTAGTGTTAATCATAATGTATGACAGACTGAACAGGCCATTGTGTGACCCAGTGGGTAGTGTCCCTGTACTCAGACTAGAAAGCTGGAGTTCAAATCCCACTTGCTCCAGAGGTGTGTAATAATATCCCAGAAGAGACCGATCAGGAAAAATAGGTTAATTTTTAAAAAATGCCTGTAATTCCAATCCATTGACCAAATGATTGGATTTTCTGACGTATGGAGGGAATATTAGTTAGGCTATTGAGTTTTGAAGACAAAATCATCTAGTTTTAACACTTTCAATCTATGATACTCTGTAAGCTGTTTGTCATCATCTCGAGTCAAGATAGACCATTTAGATGCAAGAAAGTCCACAGTCTTTTCATTCATGGAAGAGAAAGTGAGGAGTGCAGATGCTGGAGATTAGAGTCAAAAGGAGTAGCACTGGAAAAGCACAGCTGGTCAGGCAGCATGTAAGGAGCTGGAGAGTTGGCATTTTGCGCATTAGCTCTTCATCAGGACTGGGGGGTGCGGGAGAAGGCAGCTAAAAGTGCTGAGAGATAAATGAGAGGTGCGTGAGGCTGGAGAGAAGGCAGCTAAGAATGCAATAGGTGGATGAAGGGGAGAGTGGGTGATGGTGATAGGTTGGTGTGGAGAGTGAAGCGGATAATTGGGAAGGAAGATGGACAGGGAGGACAGTTCAAGAGGGTTGGATCTGGGGCAAGGCGGGGGAGGGGAGGAAACTAGTGAAATTGACATTGATTCTATGTGGTTTGAGGGTCCCAAGGAGGAAGATGAGGTGTTCTTCCTCCAGTCATCAGGTGGCTAGGATTTGGCGATGGAAGAGGCCCAGGACTTGCAAGTCCTTGGCAGAGTGGGAGGGGGAGTTGAATGATTGGCCACAGGATGGTGGGGTTGTTTAGTGCATGTTTCGACTCATTCATAGAATGTGGGCATTATTGATTTGGCCAGCATTCATTGCTCATCCCTAATTGTGCAGAGGTTTTTTGCTGTGAATCTGGAATCCCATTTCGGCCAGACCAGATAAGGATGATCGATTTCCTTCCCTAAAGGAAAGCAGTGAACCAGGTGGGTTTTTATGACAATTGACAGTGGTTCGATAGTCATCCTTAGACTATTAAATGGCAAAGTAAGATCCATGAGTTCAATGACATATAAATTGTCGAAGGTAACTCAAAGTTAAACATTAATTTCACAGGTTGACCAAACCAAATTTCTTGGTGGTTCAGAACTTGAATATTGATGAAAAAAGAGAGATACTTTTTGAAGCTTTTTATCTTGTGCTCATCAGGATACATGCAAAGATACCAAATTTCAAAGCGAGCAATAATTTTAATGCATGAGCAAAAAACTTGCTGATTGGTTGGCAGGTCAACTTCATTTGGTCAAGGTGTTGTTATGAAGAATGTACCAGGCAACTCCAGTCCCCTTTGCTTTGTTTAATTCAATGAAAGGAATTAATGCCTTTTTTCAGCCTAACCCTAACCCTGTATTTTTGAAAAGCTTACAATAGGCTGTTTCTGGCAGCAAGATGCTTTGACATCACACTTGGCATTTCTAATTCAATACACAAGATGTAACCGCGTGGCATTTTGCAGGAATATGAAAGCTCGAAATGGCCCTTAAATAGTTCATACCCTTCCACCCAAATGGCCAATTCAGTCTAAATCCACATAATACCAACAGCAAGTAAGTGCATTCAAAACAGAATTTCAAGAGTCAGTAGGCTTTATAAGGTATGTAAAATATTGATGTAAAAAATTCTGACAACCAAGGCGCTGAAGGGAAAATGAAAGAACAATAAAACCGCAGATTTTATTTGGAAGATGCACAACCAAAGTAAGTCAATGAGGTGTCACATCTTATATCTGAAGAAAGCTCTGAAATAAGAGAGTTGTGGCTGGAGGTTTCCGAGGGACATGTTAGTTCATGTACCCGATGGCTTTATAATAGTACAAAAAATGGCTGCCTCTGACTGTTGCTGCTTTGTTGGGCAAGGTGGACCTCATCCTACTGGAAACAAAAAAAATGCTGGAAAGCACAGCGGGTCAGGCAGCATCCGTGGAAAGACAGCTCATGTTTTGAGTCCAAATGACTCATCAGAGCTGATGTGAAGTGTGGAGGGAGCAGCAATAGTGGAGGGCTGGGGAGAAAGACTTTGTCTTATCATCTGCATCAAGCTACTGGAAAACAACAGGTAGTTACACTGGTAATTACTCACTAAACATCAGCAGAAAATGGGCAACACGTGAAAATGCTCATGCCTCATGAGGAATTTACCCATTATCATTTCTTAATATGGATAATCAGGAATTTCATTACTTACATGCATGTGTTGGCAAGATACGGGAAGAAGCATGCCCTTGCCGAAATTACGACTGTTAACCAAAAAGTTAGCAACACGTTATTGAACGTCGGCTGAAAACTGCAAACAGCCTCAAAATCCTGTGCTGGAGGATGGGAAATTGGCTAGTGCTCCAAACATGCATGCAAGACACTTTGAGGTGTAAATGCTTACTCAAAACATATTTCATGTTCAAATGGCCCAGCTAACATCCATGATCTAAAAGCAACAACAACTTGCACTCCATAGTCTCTTTAATAGGCTGTGAAGACTCCCAGGGTGTTTCACATGAGCACAGTCCAACAATGTTTGACAATGAGATGATAGCATAGTGACATTATCATGGCTGCTTGTAAGCCAAAGATCCAAGCTGTTGCTAGTAGAAACAAAAACCAGTCTCAGCAATGACAACAATGACCAATTGTTGCAAGAACCCATCGGTTCACTAATGTCCTCTTGGGAAGGAAATCTGCCATCCTTACCTGGTCTGGCCTCCATGTGATTCCAGATGCATAACAACGTACTAGACCCTTAACCCCTTAACGCCTAGATGTAGGTTTGCTCGCTGAGATGGGAGATTCATTTTCAGATGTTTCATCACCATACTAGGTAGTTTTCGCAAGGTTTGTGAAGGTTTGTAGCTCAGGTTGAGGTTTAGGGTGTAGGTTTGCTCGCTGAGCTGTAGGTTTGATATCCAGATGTTTATTATCTAGCCAGGAAATGAAATGTCTGGATATCAAACCTACAGCTCAGCGAGCAACCTACACCCTATGCTAGGTAATATCTTCAGTTCGCCTCCAGCAGAAGCAGTGGTGGTAAAGCCCGCTTTCTATTTATACGTTTGGGTTTTCTCGGGTCGGTGATGTCATTTCCTTTGGTGGTGTCATTTCCGATTGTGATGTCAATTTTCTTGGGGGGTGGTAAATGGGATCCAAGTCAATATGTTTGTTGATAGAGTTCCTGTTAGAATGCCATGCTTCTAGGAATTTTCATGCATGTCTCTGGCTCGTCCTAGGATGAATGAGTTGTCCCAGTCAAAGTGGTGTCCTTTCTCATGTGTATGTCATGATACTAGTGAGGGTGGGTCATGTCTTTTAGTGGCTAGTTGATGTTCATATATCCTGCTGGCTGGTTTTCTGCCCGTTTGTCCGATGTAGTGTTTGTCACAGTTCTTGCAAGGTATTTTGTAAATGACATTAGTTTTGCTTGTTGTCTGTATTGGGTCTTTCAAGTTCATGAACTGCTGTTATAGTGTGTTGGTGGGTTTGTGGGCTATCATAACTCTTAACCCCTTTCTGAAATGGTCCAAGCAACTATTAAGTTCAAGAGCAATTGGAGGTCGGCAGGAAATGCTGAGCTGGCCAGAAGCACCCACAACCAGTGAGATCATAAAGAAAAAAGAAACATTAGGAGCTATTGGGGCAGGTGATAAAAAGCTTGGTCAAGGAGGAAGATATAAGGAGTAACAGAAAGACTGAAAATCACTTGTTTCCAAGACAGTGCATAACAATCATAGAATCATTCAATCCCTACAATGTGGAAACAGGCCCTTCGGCCCAACAAGTCCACACCAACTCTCCGAAGAGCAACCCACCCAGACCGACAGCCCCACCCCACTATCCTATATTTGTCCCTGACTAATACACCTAAGCTACACATCCCTGGACACTATGAGCAATTTAGCATGACCAATTCACCTAACCTGCATATCTTTGGACTGTGGGAGGAAACCAGAGCTCTGGTTCTTCTCAAGAAAATTCCACAATGGAACAAGCTGCTAAAGGATATAGTCACAGTTCCACTTGAAATCTTCAAGACTCACTTTTTGATTATTTTATTAGTATTTCCTTTATCAAGTTAGGAGTCAGCTAGCTCAGTTGGCTGGATGGTTGGTTTATAATGCAATGTGATACCAATAGCGTGAGTCCAGTTCCTGCACCGGCTGAGGTTACCATGAAGGATTCTTTTTTCTAAACGTCTCCCCTCACCTGAGGCATGGTGACTGTCAGGTTTAAACCACTACCAGTCACCTCTCTGCAATAAGAGAGTAGCTCCATGATTTGGTAAGACTATGGTGACTTTAACTTATGAGAACTACTACATCAGCAGGTTGAAATCCTTAGTTTTAACTTTTCAACAACCCTAATTCCACCAACACCATACTTTCTCCAATGTCCATCCAAAATAAGAAGATGAGGAGGTGGTTGATGATGTTAATTAGTGATTAGATTAGATTAGATCACTTACAGTGTGGAAATAGGTCCTTCAGCCCAACAAGTCCACACCGACCCTCCGAAGAGTAACCCACCCAGACCCATTTCCCTCTGACTAATGCACCTAATATTATGGGCAATTTAGCACGGTCAATTCACCCGACCTGCACATCTTTGTGACTGTGTGAGGAAACCAGAGCACCCTGAGGAAACCCATGATACTCCATAGTATTTGACACAGCTGACAGAGTCAAAGTCCTTTATGAGGTTAAGGAAGACTAGGTTTAGATATTGCTGCTGCTCTGGGCATCTTTCTTGGACTTGCTCAGTTGTGAAGGTCATGGTCACTGTGTATCTTGATAGGAGGAAGTGACTGAGGAGGAGTTCACCAACACCGCTCCCACCCCTACCCCTCACCTACGTCCAAGGCCCCAAAAGAGCATTCCACATCCATCAGAGATTTACCAACACTTCCACACACATCATATATTATAACCGTGCTCCCAATGTGGTCTACCCTATATTGGAGAGACAGGATGCCTACTTGCGGAATGTTTCAGAGAACATCTTTGGGACACATGCATTAAACGACCCGACTGCCCCGTGGCCGAATACTTTAACTGCCCCTCCCACTCCACCAAGGACATGCAGGTCCTGTGCATCCTCCACCGCCAAACCCTTACCACCTGACGCCTGGAGGAAGAACACCTCATCTTCCACCTTGGGACCCTCCAGCCACATGAGATCAATGTGGAATTCCCCAGTTTCCTCATTTCCCCTCCTACCGCCTTATCTCAGATCCAACCTTCCAACTTAGCAATGCCCTCTCGATCTGTCCTACCTACCCATCTTCCTTCCCAAATAACCGGTTCACCCTCCTCTCTGACCTATCACCTTCACCCCCAATGTCATCTACCTATTGCATTCCCAGCTACCTTCCTCCAGCCCCCTCTTCCCTCCCATTTATCTCTCAGTCCCCTTGGGCCACCCCCTCATTCCTGATGAAGAGCTTATGCTTGAAACGTCGATTCTCCTGCTTCCTCGGATGCTACCTAACCAGCTGTGCTTTTCCAGCACCACACTCTTCGACTCTGATCTCCAGCATCTGCAATCTCACTTTCTCCCTGTCCTGATCAGATTGAGAGGTGATGACTTCGTGGTCTAACCACTGGACTATTAATCCAAAGACCCAGCAAATATTCTGGGATCCTGGGTTTGAATCTGCCATGGTGGATCATAGAATTTGATTTCAATACAAATCTGGAATTAAGAATCTAACCACGACTGTTGTTGATTGTTGAGAAAAACCTAACTGTTCCAGTCATGTCCTTTAGGAAAAAAACTGCCATCCTTACCCAGTCTGGCCTACATGTGACTCCATACCCACAGCAATGTGGTTGACTTTTAACTGATTTCTGGCCAATTAGGGACGGGCAATAAATGCTGGCCTAGCCAGTAATGCCCTCAACCCACACACGAACAATACAAAAAAGATGGGAACCTCAAGAAAGCAATGCGACCCTCTGTTGAACATACAAATGAGGCTGAAACGTCTATCCCAGGCAGCTGACAGCAACTCTGAACAACTGCACAACCTGCAGGAGGGTCAGATATCTACTAGGAGGACCCTCGCCCACCCTAGTCTGCACCAATTTCATGCAGAGAAACTTCAAACAGAAGGCATTCGAGGAAAAGAAAGCTTTACACATCGTTACCCTCTCAGCAAGCTCTTCACCTTTGAAGTAGACGAGAATTTATTAACTACTAGGAACTTCCATTGGGCCCATATGACTGCTCTCTCTCCTTATTTCATGCAGTGTCAATCATTGCCTGTCTAACTTCAAGAGCTGCGAGTTAACAGCACTGTCTCTGACCTGATCTGACAGCAGGGAGATTTATTTTTAAAAATCCACTGAATGCACCTGACCATTATACTATATTTTGAGATCATTCTGTCTAGTGCTGGTGCTTCTGGGTAGATGTTTTTCTTTTATTCTTTGTGTTGTTTGCTTGGCTTTCCCGTGGAATTTTGCTATCAGTTCAGAGAAGGGACTTTGGACCTTATCCATATGGATATATGATATAAAAGCATACAGGCAGAAGTATTGAAAACACGAGAAGATCTCCAGCCAGACAGATTCTTCAGCACTCCCAGAATGTGTTGAAGGTGTTTAAATGAGCAACTAACAGACTTTCATTAAACCAGTGCTCCAAGAAACTCACTCAGCACTGACTTCTTTACTTAAGTATGTACAGAGAAGCAATAGGTGTTGGAGGAAGAAGAAAATTGATCTGACTATCTTCTCAGAGGCTTGAAATTCTGCAGCTCTTGATGTTGCATATTCTTTTGTGCGTTGGCCCTAAGTTTGCTGGAAAATAAAGGCAAGTCCATGCGCATTCCATTATTATTGTGTATAACTGGCCAGTTTATTCAGGCATAGGAGGGATATGTCATTTGTTTGTGTATTGCTATATCTTGCTGAATGATTTATACCATTTCCAGTTCGTAACTCAATGAATACAACAAGGCATGATCTATGCTACTTTGGCACAGAGACTAAGAAGTCCCAGTTAGTTACCTGGTTTATTTTAAGTTATTGGACTCAGGAAAGAAATGTTTGCTTTTAGGTAAAAGCTTTCATGATTGTAAGATGCTCCATGGTGCTTTACAACTAATGAGCTGTAGTCCTGAAACACATTCACCGTTGTAGGAAACATCGAGGCTAACTTATACCCAGAAAGATCCCATAAAACAGCTGTTTTGATCCAGTTGCGAACCGTTAGCTTTTTAAAAATATTCAACACTTTGTTTTAATCAATAGAGCTAAAACACAATATTTCACTTCTTCATTAGATAATGTTCATTAGAATTCAATTGCACTTAAATTACAGATGGCTTGTGCTTCTGCTTTCAGCTGTGGCAACCTTTGTGATACCTATTGAGCTCTTCAGACAAATGCAATCAGTTCATCCACAATACAGTGATTACTTTACAATAATTTATTGAAAGTAACTAAATTGTAAATAAGGAACAAAACATGCAGTGGTAATCTATTAATATGGTTAATAACTATCTTTTGCACAGTAAGGTATGTTTATCATTTATTTTAGTTGAATTTTCTAAGCAAGATATAAACCATGTAATAGCCAAATCACAAGTAAAGCTTCTCCCAACAAACACCCACATAAATTGAAACTAGAGAGCCTTTCTCAGCTCCACCCATCTCCATGACAACACAATGTGCTCTAGCCTGACTTTCAGGTTAATTATCCCCCACTTATAATTTCTTCTTTGATCTGATGAAGTCAAAAGTCTTCATAACCTTTCAGGATTTACTGTCTTTACCTCACAAAAGAAAAAAAAATTGGCGTAGTATATTTATTTGCATGTGTAGAACATGCCACATCTCTGATTCTTCAGCTAAGGAAACTCTCCTGCTCTTTCATAGCTCTATCTTTCGGTAAACCTCTCAGTCCAAAGGTTTAAGAATTATGAGTTCCAAGTTTGCTTTCATTGCAGTCTCGACATGGTTAATTCCTAAAACTAGCTTTATGCTAAACACTTGAATCCTGACTGAGGTATTCATAACAAAGCAATAAGCAAACGATCTTTCTTTTTGAAATTATTGAGGTATTAAACGCAATATCGAGGGGAGAATATTTGGCGCTTTGAAATATAGTCCACAAATATGTTTTTCTTTTTTTCTGGGAGGTAGACTTTGAAATAGTGTCATGAAATCTTTTACATACATTTGAGGTGATAGATGGGCCCTTGACGTGAGGCCTGATCCAGGAGACAACATCTTTAACAGAGTAGCACTCCCACGGGACTGCACCACGTATTAGGGGTTTTGCTGCTCAAGTGTCGAGAAGTGGGCCTTAGAGCCATGATCTTCAGTGTCAGAGGTGAGAGTGCTACCCATTAAAGTCATAGCAAACAATGGAGGAATGTACAAAGTTAAAAATCACCCAACTTTGTACACCCCAGTCCAACACCGACATCTTCAAATCATGAATACAATGGAGGAATAGTTCGAGTTTCACAATGGCAACTGGGAGAGTTGGAATCCAGTTACATGTCTGGAATTGAAAACTAGTTTCAATAATGGTGACCACCACTCATTATCAAAGCCTATTAGCCCTTTGGAGAGTAAATCTGCCATCTTTCCCCAGTCTGGACTACATGTGACTCCAGACCCATAGCAATGCTGTTGACTCTTAACCACCCTCTGAAATGGCTCATCTATTCAGATCAAGGGGCAATTAGGGATGGGTCACAAATTCTGGCCTTTCCCACTGATGCCCATATCCTATGAAAGGATTTATTACAAAAGTGAGGGGGGGGGGAGGGGAGCGGGGTCAGGGTGAGGCTGTGAGCTCTCCTTTAAGCAGATGAGAAACGTTAGCTCTCAGGTTGCCACCAACATTATTCAAACACTTGCAATAAATTGTCGTAAAATAACCACTGTACTGTGGATGAACTGATTGCATTTTTCTGAAGGGCTCAATAGGTATCGCAAAGGATTCCCACAGCTGAAAGCAGTAGCCCAAGCCATCTGTAATTTAAGTACAATTGAATTCTAACCAACATCGTCTTCTTAAAATTAAGCTAATCTGATTGGGTGTCTCTGGCCTGCTTCAATTGTTTTCCACTGCAGTGAGAATTCCAATAAACACATACTCCCTCCACAATTTATCAGCTTTGAATTGAATGAGCTCAAGGTGTTGATAGGCCTAATGTGGTGCATTCATTTGCTTCAAGTCAATGAAACTATCTGACAACCACAAACCTAAATTACCTCATCTCTCTGGAGCCTGCCTTAGTTGCTCTTGTTTTCTCTCACACACAAATACACAGATCTCCATTTTTCATGCCTTCTCTTTCTCTCTTGCTTGTACACACGTCTCCATCTCACTCTCTCACACCCAAATCTTCTGCGTTCACATATAGAACCATTCCTGACTCTCTATTTCACACGTATAGATCCCTTCATCTCTCTCTTTTCATATATATACCTCCATCTCACTCACTCATCTCCTTCCCTGACTCCTTTTCACATATAACATTATGCTGTCTTTATTTCTCTCTCTCTCTCACACACACACATACCAATCAATACCCTCATCACTTTCTCATTCATACACACATCTCCATCTCAGATCCTCTAACACACCTCCTTCCCTGTCTCTCTTTTACACACACACACACCCACACTGACACACACACACACACACACACACACACACACACCCACACACACACCCACACCCACACACACATATAATGTTCTGGGGACCCACTTTCGAAATCAACTTGACATAATGGGTTTAATGGTGACCATGAATCCATCGTCAACTGTTGGAAAAAAACCCATTTGGTTCACTAATGTCCTTCAGGTAAGGAATCTGCCATTGTTACCTGGTCTGGCCGCCATGTGACTTCACACTCACAGCAATATGGCTGACTCTCAACTGCCCTCTGAAGAATTAGGGATGGGCAATAAATGCTGGCCTAGCCAGTGAGACCCTCATCCCATCAATGAATATATAAGATATACATCAAGCTTATTTCCACAAAGCTCAACTTCCCAAAAAAAAATGAAGAGAGGTATTTTTCTCCTCCTGAAATAAGTATTCCATTCAGAATACATTTGTGATATCGAAAATATTTTGGTTTGGTCCCCGATTTTTGAGGTTGTAAAAGTCCACACGCCGAGGATATCACCAGCTTTTTGGATGAAGCTATCATGAAACCTGAATGAATAATGATGAAGGACTTCGTATCAGGAGCTGAATAGTCTACTCACTTCTCCACCATTTGGTGAGATCCTGGTTGATCTGATTGTGGCTTCAGTTCCACTTTCCCGCTGACCCCTCCATAACGCTTTGATTCTTTTGTCAATTAAGAAGGTATCGCATTTAGCCTTAAGCAGATTTGCTAGCCCAGCCTCCACCAACTTCTGGGAATAAAGAATTCCACAGACGAGCACCCTCTCAGAGAGAAATTCTCCTCACTTCCAGTTACAAAGAAGAGATGCCTTGTTTTCAGTTGTGTCCACTGGGCTCTTTTGTATGATGAAACCTCCCTTTAGTGTCCATCCTGTCAAGCCTCTCAGAATCTTAAATAGAATCAGGGTATCCCAACAATGGCAGGCCATTCAGCTCATTGAGTTCACACTGACCCTCAGCCCATACAGACCCGCTCCCACATCAAATAAACATCTGTGAACTCTTCCCAATGCTATGATATCCTCCCTCAAGTAAGGAGGCCAACATCATATATGGGAACCACATGGTTAGACCACTGGACAGCTGGCTATGCTTAATGACACTATAAGCACTGGAACAATTCCTGTATCAGCAAATGTTGTTATGAAGGCCTTGCTTTCTCAAATGGATTCTGTGCCTAAAGTAGGTGTGACCCCCCCAGGCTAAATTTGTCACCCATAGTCTATAGGACAAAGGCAATTTTCATTTCATATAATGGTCTTACCAACACCTTTTATAACTGTTTCATTTTTCTTGTTCTGCAGTTATTGAAAACCTTATCAACTGATGGCTTGGCAACACACTAAGACAAGAAAAACATGGTGTTGTATTTTCCAAAATCAAACAAGCCTTTGGGTGTTTGCTTTAGAATTTTGAAGCTGCAGAATGAACAGCAAAGAAATAAGCCAATCAGTCAACGCCGCTGCCTCTGCTCCATACAAGTCCCTTCTCATCCACTGGATACAATGTCGTCCCCGTGGGAGCAGTGAATACAGTAAGGAGGACAAATAATCATGCACAGTGATCCTGGAGAGGTACCAGCTCAATTTACGTCACTTCATCAATCAGCAAGAAGGTCCACAGGGGTCTTTTTCAACTCATCCACAGTTAAAACCCTTAAGCCATCGATTAATGATCACTTAAAGATGCTAACTCATCACATCCCAATGTCATCCCTTCTTGGTATTGCGAGTCGAGCCATAGAGTCATACAGAACTGAAACAGACCCTTTGGTTCGAACTCGTCCATGCTGACCAAGTTTCCCAAACAAAACTAGTCCCACTTGTGTCTGTGTTTGGTCCATATCCCTCTAAACCTTTCCTAAACACCTATGTACCTGTCCAAAGGTCATAGACTCATAGAGATGTACAGCTCAGAAACATAGCCTTCGGTCCATCTCGTTCACTGTACCTGCACCTACCACTTCCTATGATTTAAAAAAAAGACTACCATGAAGCTGATAAAGCCATCTTCTCAAAGAAAATAATAACAATGGCTAGCAATGCCTATAAATAGACTTTCGTTCGACAGAACTTGAATATTGCAGTAGAAAATTATACCAAAACGTTTTGTCAGCGTGACCTGCTCGCCAGCTTTGGGGGTTCATTTACCCCACTCAGTGACAGGAATGGAGGGGAAAATGTGCAGATGCTGAAAGCTATGGCCTATTCTTGCCTCCCAATTCACTGACCCCCTCCCTCAGACTCACAGGCCATGATACCTGAAAGAAGACAGCACCGTGGTGTTGGTTCCCCTGAAGACTTGGCTTCGGGTGATTTCTACCACTCAGAAGCTACGGGTTTTCCATTGTTCAGCAATTGTTGAGTGAGATAGGACATCAGAGGCGAGGCCTGTGATTGACCTCGAAGTTCACTGTCAGTTCTTACTTGCTGTCCACGAGGGTGAAGGAGAGGGGGGAAGAGTTGACACCTCCTGGCCCCCGACACTTAGACTGCAACATGGAAATGTGTATGTTCATCTAGCTTCCTCTACAATGTTAAAAATTCACACAACACCAGATTATAGTCCAACAGGTTTATTTGGAAACACTAGCTTTCAGAGCGCCACTCCTTCATCAGGTGGTTGAACTAATGTTTCCAATTAAACCTGTTGGACTATAACCTGGTGTTGTGTGATTTTTAACTTTGTACATCTCAGTCCAACACCTGTTCCTCCACATCATTCCTCGAAAATGCATCTACACTGCCTGCCTCAACTACTCCACCATTTGCATTCTAACCTCTGCCTCAGTAAAGACATTTCTTCTGAATTCCCTACTTGCTTTTTACTCGATTTTTTAAGAATACCAGAACTGTTATCGTGCAGCAGTCCATTCAGTCCATTGTCTCTGCTACTTCATGTCAATCTCCTGCCTTTCACCCATACCTCTGCACACCATTTTGATTGAAATAATCATCCCATGCCTCTCTTAACTGTCTCAATTGAACATGCCTCCAGTGTGCATTCCCTGTCCTAACTGGCACAGTGGGCGGGGGGTTGGCTTGTGAAGCAGTGTGATGCCAACAGCATGGGTTCAATTCCTACACTAGCTAAGACTGCCATGTAGGACACTCTATCTTAACCTTTCCTGAGGTGTGGTGACCCTCAGGCTAAACTCACCATCCTATTTACCAGCACTTGGCCATATCCCTTCCTATTTATATATCCATACACATGCCTTTTGAATGTTATAATGGTACCAACCTCCACCACTTTCTCTGGCAGCTCATTCCATACATGCACCATTCTCTGTGTGAAAAAGTTGCCCTAAGTTCCCTTTTAAATTTTTCCCCTCTCACCAATAACCTATGCCCTCTAGTTCTGGACTCCCCCACCCAAAGGAAAAGACCTTATCTATTTATCATATCCATGCTACACATAATTTTATAAACCTTTATAAGGTCACCCCGCAGCCTTGGACACTCCAGAGAAAACAGCCCTAGACTAGTCAGCCTCTCCCTATAGTTCAAATCCTCCAACACTGGCAACATCATTGTAAATCTTTTCTGAATCCTTTCAAGTTTCACAACATTCTTCGGAGACTAGAACTGCATGCAATATTCCAAAAGTGGACCAACCAACACTAGATTAGTTTAGGATATCTGGTCGGCATGGATGAGTTGACGGTGCTGTACATCTCTAAGACTCAGCGACTCTATCAGTCATTCCTCTCTAATGAGAAGGCAGCCTTAAGGTCTCATAAGACTATGGTGATGCAATACTTGGTGCATGAGAAACAATATTTCACATCTTCTTTGCTTTGTCTACACATCACTTTAAATATCGTAAAGTTTTAGAACCATTGGTGGTCCTCTTTGGAATACTATGTACAGTTCTGGTCGCCCTGTTATAGGAAGAGTATCATTAAACTGGAGAGGATCCAGAAAAGATTTACCAGGATGTTGCTGGAATGGAGGGTTTGAGATATAAAAATAGGCTGGATAGGCTGGGACTTTTTTCACTGGAGCAAAGGATGCTGAGGGGTGTCCTTATTGGGGTTTATAAAATCATGAGAGGCATAGATAAGGTGGATACCAAAGATTTGTATTTCCCCAGTGTGGGGGAGTTCAAAACGAGGGGGCACATCTTTAAGGTGAGAGGAGAAAGATTTTAAAAAGACATGGTGGGGGGGGGGGGCAACATTTTTTACACAGAGTGATTTGTGTGTGGAATGAACTGCCAGAGGAAGTGGTGGATGTAGGCACAGTTACAATGTTTAAAGGATGTTTGGCTAAGATCTTGAATAGGAAAGTTTGGAGGGATATGGGCCAAGCACAGGCAGGTAGGATTAGTTTAATTTGTAAACATGGTCGGCGTGGAATGATCGGACCGAAGGGTCTGTTTCTGTGCTGTATGACTAAGATTTTCTGAAACACCTTGCATTTACGTTGCCTAGTTTTTGTCAACCTGACACACAGAAACATCTTCTCCGCATCTACCATACTGATGCGCTTTGTAATCTTGAAAGACGGCTTTCAGGTCATCCTGACCGACAGATGGCAGCTTGCATCTTGGTCAATTTTGGTCCAGAGGACCCTTGTCCATTAATCCCAATGATTCCCTCCCTCACTTCTGTTCTTGTAGACCACAAACAGTATGGATACTGTGCCTGATGAAGCCAGTCTCAATTGCTGGCTTGCAAAACTGCTTATCACCGTGGTCCAGCGCTGCATCTGTGTCAATTTGACATCTTAAACAGGTTCCGAAGATTGAAACAACCACCCAGTTGAGTGTAACATAAAAATCACTCAGCTGGATATTGAGAAGATGAGATGCCACCCATCATTCCCACCTACAACCCTTGTTGTAATTTTCCACCTTTTGGCAGCCCATGCTGGAACCAGTAAAAATTCGGTGGGCATTAGGGAGCATTCTCCTCACACCACATCACATAAAGAACAAGGAACAGGCAAGGGAAGGTTCGAAGGCAAAATGTATTGGATGGACATTTACTAGCATAATGTATCTGCACTGGTAATAATGAGGTGGTGATTCATAATAGGGCCTTCATTTTGTTCACCATGATAATATTTTATAATACAATTACTGCAGTTTTAAAATTGCCTCCTGCATCATAATTGCTCTCGAATGACAATTGTCTGCACTGATTCAGTTTTCATATTGCACTGATCAATGATTTTTATGCAGTCAAAAAAAAGCTCCCAATTGTCTTCATCAGAATTTCATAGAATCCTTACACTGTGGAAGGAGGCTATTCAGTCCATCAACCATCTTCTGGAAAACTTCCCACTTAGCCTTACCCCTCTACTTCCCATGGCTAACCCAGCTAGACTGCATGCCTCTTGGACACTATGCGCAATTTAACATGACCAATCCACTTAACCTGCACTGTGGGAGGAAACCCACACAGACATGGGGAGAACGTGCAAACTCCACACAGTCATCTAAGGTGAGAATTGAACTAAGATCACTGGTGCTGTGAGGTAGCAGTGCTAATCACTGACCCACCATACTGCCTTTTCATTACTAGGGTAAATTCTGCAGGTTCTGATGCGAGATGGACGAGCAAGATTTTAAGATTTCCCATTTCTGTTCTCGACACTTTAGCGCGAGAACTTAAATTGCCTGCTTTTCTAACACAGGAGAATTGCTTCTCACATGACAGAACCCAAGAAAGAAGTTAAGCATTAAAAGAGACACACCTAGGATTGCAGATATACATGTGTCTATGATGCAAAGCTGCATCGGTGCATGTGTGTGTCTGTCTGCATGCACGACTGTATATTCATGCTCATCCTATCATGTGTACATTAGCATCCACAGCCAAACTGATGTCACACTTTGAGATACATAGCTTCTAAACTTCAACAACGGGGGCTGGTGCTGAACGCTCAGTGACCTCATCTGACAAGATGGTTGTAGAATGGCTATGTCCCTAGGATAGCAGCCCAGAGGCTTTTGGGGTTGCGGATTCAAAACGCACTGTGGTAGCTGGTGGAATTTAAATTAAATTAACAAATCTGGAATATAAAGTAAGTCTCAGTAATGGGTGACCATGACAACCATCATCAGTTGTGGTAAAAGAAGTGCTATCTTTTTCACTCGAACTCTTTAGGGAAGGAAATCAGCCGTCCTTACCTGGTCTGGCTTCTATGTAACTCCAAACCCACAGCAATTTGGTTGACTTTTACTGCCCACTGAGTGAGTTCAAGCGTAATTAGGGGTGAGCATGAAATATAGATCTTGCCAATGATATACACAAAAGAATAATAGTTAACAGCACCAGTGAGCTATTTACAGCAGCATGACATGGAAGGGTCTGACATTATTAGACTCTGGGTACTGATGTCAAGTTATAGCAGAGATATTATCAAGCTGGAGAGGGTTCAGAAAAGATGTCACAGAATGTTTCCGGGAATGGAGGGTTTGAGTTATAATGTGAGGCTGGATAGGCTAGGGCATTTTTTACTGGAGGTTGAGGGGTGACCTTACAGAGGATTATAAAATCATGAGGGGCATAGTTTAGGTGAATGGCAGATGTCTTTTCCCAAGTTTGAAGGCTTTCAAGACTTGGGGGCATATTTTTAAGGTGAGAGGAGAAAGATTTAAAAAAAGACTTGAGGGGCATTTTTTTTAACGTAGAGAGTGGTTTGTCTGTAGAATGAACTTCCTGAGGAAGTGGTGGATGTGAGTACAGTTACAGCATTTAAAAGACATTGAGATAAGTACATGAATGAGAAATATTTGGAGGGATATGGGCCAAATGCACGGACTAGTTGAGTTTGGGATTATGGTGGGCATGGAATAGTTGGACCGAAGAGTCTGTTTCCATGCTGTATGATACTGTGACATGGTGAGGACGGTGTTCACCTTTGCCTTGTGGCTGGGGAAGCAAAGTCTGACAGGATCATATGTCTAGTCACTGCCCAGTTGCCCACTTTTGGAAATGCATGAGAATATGCACTTGTCACTGAAATGCTATTGAACAATGCTCAGTGCAAAATTTCACACATCGGCCATGGAAATTTGCCTGAAGTAGCAGAGAGCACCTGCAGAGCTACACAGCTGAACCAAGACTTTGGGAGAGGGAAGAAAGTTAGGTGGGAAAATGGGCAAAAACAAAAGGTTGCATTGGAATCACGATGTTTTCATTCTTAGTTTGCCAGCATGACTGGTCTTCAGTTTAATCCTAACCCTCACCCTAAAACTGTCTTTACTGATGGTCTTATACTGAGGTCTCTAGGAGAGCTAGTGCCACCAGCGTGCTGGTCTAATGTAGGCAATTGCATTTTGAGTCTGGCAGAATCCATAAAATACAGACTCTCCTTTATTTTTGAACATCTGAAAGACTGAACAGCGACCTGGATGCTTGCATGCAGTATGTTCCAATGTACATATAGGTGTTGCACTATTGCAAAAGATTCCAGAAAGACAGTGTATCTCTAAGACATTGAAACAATATCACTATATGTGATATTCTAGTGCAAGGGTTCTCACCTCATCTTCAGCAGTGAAATGCAGTCAGTGCAGTGAGTAGTCTGTTAGTCATGTATATTGTTCTTGCCATGTCTTTTAGCTGTAATATCAGTAAGCATAGAAACTAGACTATGAGTAACTCTGCAATCTCATAACAGTGTAAATAGTTAGTGTTGCTAGTCACCTTCAAGCCATCTGTCTCAACTAGATCTGTTTCTTTGTGGTCTTGTTAAATGTAAAGATACACACTCAGTTTACACCATACTGGCAGTGGTGTTTAACTCAAGAAATCGCATGTTTGACACAAGTAATTTTCATTTGATATAAACTTGTTATAGGAACTTGCACTGCACAGGAATGGGCCGTTCATGCCATCAGGTGTGTAGTATCCAGAAAAGGCTCTTCTTACTGCACCACATCCCTCCAATTTGCTTCTAATTCTTTCTCCTTGATGTACCGTCTAGTTTCCCCTTAAATATCTCTGTGCTATTTGCCATCGCCACTTTGAATATTCTGCAATCTCATTGGTGGAATGAATCTAGACTGCGAAATCTATGTTTCTCTGAGTCCAGTGTTTATTACCCCTAAAAAGCAGCCAATGTGGGTGTTACATCAACAGGAGTTAAATCTTCTTATAATTTCATACACAATAACTTGTACTCCTATGGTTCCAAGTTTATTTTGACAAGAGAACCACTTTATGTGAAACAGGGACATTTCTTCTCGAGCAGCTTCATTTCTTTCACACTCTTAATCAATTTTTTTGACATCCCAGCATCGTTGACCCACTCTATTAAAACCCTACACATATGGGGTGGCAATACATAAGTACAATGCTTAGTTTTCCATTGAATATTTATTCCTCTATTATGAAAGAGGGATGTAAAATTAACTGTGTTAATGCATTAGTAATGAATAGCTCAAATATTCACTGATCAATAAGTTCTTCTCGTGACGCATATTAGACGTGTCCCATAAGGGAATTAGCCAATCTACAATCTAATTTCATCGAATCCTTTTTATCTCAAACATGTACAGATCATATTTTTTATTATCTCCTTTTAGCATAGGTCCTGCCCCAAACCATAACGCCCCATCGTGACCATTCTCCACTGTATGGATTAATTGGGCAACACATCCTAATTCCCTTAATAGAAACAAACTCACAAACCTCTCATTTGACACCATCACTCCACGGCATTCTATGGTTTGAGAAGGGAGCCCATCAATACAATCTCCCGGACAAGTAAGGAGAGACAATAAATGCAACAAGACCCACATTTTCATGACTGGAACACATAATGGTGTTTGACGACGAGACATCCGGTCGCCTGGCAAGACTCTAGCAGATAGTGGCATTGCAGCATCATTGAGGTCCGGAGTGGTCGATGGGGAGATGGCAGGGTGAAGGAGAGTTTGAGCCCTCATGGGGACAGTCCAGCATGAAGCGACGGCAGGCTCACGGCTAACGAAGAACTATAATGTTGAACTTGTAACCTCTTGCTTTATTTTCTACTTTGTACCAAGGATTTTGTACCTAGCTTTGTACCTAAGATGGTGCAGGGAATGGTGACATTATAAACTGAGTCCATGTGACAATAAAACCCAATTCTAATTCTAATTTCTAATTTGAATGATTCCCTTCTCTATTGTAATTCAATGGAATACTCTATTGTTGGATCAGTGGAACATAGAAATTGGATTAAGCCATTCAGCCCATTGAATCTGCTCTAACATGTAATATGACCATGGCTGATCATCCATTTCAAAGCCATTTCCCACATTACCTCCATATCATTTTAGATCATTGCCATTTATAAACCTATAAATCTTTAAATGTGCTCAGTTAATGAGCATATACAGCCCCCTGGGACAGAGAATTTCAAATATTCACTCTCCCTGAGCAAACAAAAATAATCACAGCATCTCAATCCCCAGTGGCTTCCCCTTATTTTGAAATTATGTATTCTGCTTCTAGAGTCCCCAGTCAGGGGAGTCAGCTTACCTGCGCCTACCCTCTCTATCCCTTTAACCATTTTGTTGGTTTCAGTGGGATCACCTCTCATTCTTTGAAAAACAAGAGAGTGCTGGGCCGTTTTCCCACTTTCTCTTCATAGGTCAGTCCCACCATTTCAGATTCACATTCAACATTGGCACCACATGTGGATTTCTTTCTAACCTCTTCTATTTCATGGGCCATTCTCATGCAATTATCTGATCTAAACGCAATGTTTTAATACCACAAATGGTGGCCATTGCTCCAAGGACCGTGTATTATAATCAATTGTCCGGTGCACAGTTGAACACATTACACAATTCAGCTTCACTCCTTCCTGTTCATACTCACAAACAAAATCCTTTTCATGTTATTTTGATCAGATATGAGCATCACTAACAAGGCCAACACTTGTTGCCCATCCCCATTTGAACTGAATGGGTTTGCTGAAATGGGCCATTTCAGAAGCCAGTTAGGAGTCAACCATAATGCCACACCAACAGCTTGAGTTAAATTCCTGCATCTGCTGAGGTTACTGTAAAGGATTCTCCTTCTCAAACTCTCCCCTCTGCTTAGCTTAAACTATCACCAGTCTTCTCTCTCTCTCTCTCTCTCTCTCGCTCTCTCTAATGAGAGAGCAACCTATAGTTTGGTAAGACAATGGTGACTTTGCCTTCTTAATTGCAATAACTGCTGGCCCAACTAGTGACACCTTCATCCTGTTAATGAATTAATCCAGTCCCAGTTGCCAGCATTTGGCCCCTCTCCCTCTGACCCCTTCCTATTTATCCAGGTGCCTGACAATTTAATTGTAAGGCAACATAGATCAGAAAAAGGAAGATAAATAGTTGCCCACGCTGCTTGCTTCTGAGTAAGATCCACCAATGGAAAATATGTGAGGATTTTTCCCTGGAAGCAGTGTCTCTTTAAAAGAAGATATTTTCAGAGCACCCTCCAATGCAACCAGTCTTTTGAACAGTTTCTATAATAAGTCTCACTCTTTACAAGGTGTCCTGATTTCATACTAGACAACTCAGTTAATCCAAAAAGCTTATTTACAATAGATTCCTCTTGGGAACCCTAAAGCACAGCAGAGCAGGCACAGTATATTCAAGATGGCACATTCTGTGATATATCTCATTATTTGGTTTGTGACACTTGTCATTTTACAATAAAGCTGAATTTCCTGCAGCACTTATCTAGCTGTGTCTCAGCAAGTAGCAGAAAGCCAGAGGCAACATTGCCTCGAATTGTTTCTTGTGGGTGAGGTGCTTGGGTGATGTATTGAAGTGCAAGGCTCCTTTAAAAATCGAGTGCTACACTGAGGGAATGCCACATTGTTACTGGTGCTGCTTTTCAGAGGGGACGTTGAACTGAGAATTCATGCACGTGTTTGGGTGCATATAAAAGGGTCACAAGACAATACTTTGAGATGCAGGAGGGGACCTTTCACTGATCTGCTAGTCAATATATACTCCTCAATCCACATCAAATCACAACAGAATATCTGGTCATTATCACATGGCTATTTGTGGGAGCCTTCTGTGCACAAATTGAGTGATGTATTTCCTTCATTATAACAGTGACTACACTACAAAGGTACTTTGTGAGCTGTTGATTGTCAATGACTGTTGGACATCTCGGACAATGCAACAGAAAAGCAAATTCCTTTACCTCCTGGTGGGTGGGTGGGTGTGTGTGTGTACATGCAACAATGTAAAAGGGGTGACTTGTGCCTGGGTCTTTTGGTTTGCAGGGCAGTTCCACAGCTTTGAGGGAACAAAGTCCAATTTGTGAGAGTTTCTCCCACCCCCAGAAACTGGACCTGCATGGCCAGAGATGGTGTCTCTTTCTTGGATGGGATGTTAAACCATGATCCCCTCAAGTGGAAGAGTCGACTTCCAGGAAGAACAGAGCAGTCCACTCCAATTTCCTGACCAGTGCTTATATCTCGGGTCAGATAACAGATTAACAGATCCCAATCATGTTGCTGCTTGTGAGATCATGCTGTGCACAAACTGAACACTATTATCTGCATTGCAACAGCCATGCCCTTTACACGGTATCTCATTGACTGTAAAATTCTTTGCAATGTTCTATAAAGGGTGAAAAACATTTGAAATAACTCAATGGTATCCCGTCACTGAGTCATCCTTTATTTACACGTGCGTGGCACAGTACATGGATACTGACCAGCAAGCTCAGAGCCAGTCCCTAGATAGAGGAGAATCTATGAGACTCCTGTTTATCTCTGTCAGCCAGGGTTTCCTGATTGGCCCAAGTTAACAGCAGGTCAGGCAGCATCCGAACAGCAGGAGAGTTGATGTTTCGGGCATAAGCCCTTTATCAAGAATGAAGAGCTTATGCCCGAAACGTCGATCCCCCTGCTCCTCGGATGCTGCCCAACCAGCTGTGCTTTTCCAGCGCTACACTTTTTGACTCTGATCTCCAACATCTGCAGTCCTCCCTTTTTCCAGGTTATCAGCCCCAAACAGGGATCTCATACTCAATGAGATCCATCTGGCCTACCTCATTCCAGTCACTACAGTATTATAGAGGAGCCCTAAGTAATTCACTATGATATAATGAACCCACATATGAAAAAAAAAGCTGGTCTAGGCCATTCAAGCTCCTTGAGCCTGTTCCATCGTACAATGAGATCATGGTTTATCTGTTTGTTACCTTCAATGAGTACTCCCACCTAGCCCTGATAACCTTTCCCATCCCCAATCCACTCCCTCCCCTCACACCTCACTTAACATGAATCTATCTCTGATTAAAATTACTCAAGGACTCTGCTTCCACCACCTTTTCAGCAACAGAGGTACAAAGTTTTATGCTAGCAACAGAAAAAAATCACCTCATCTCTGTTTCAAATGGGTAATCGAGGCATTTCAATTTGTTCAAGGAGAAGGCATCAGCACTTCAGTTTCTCTTTTTCTTCTTGTGCAGTTGAATACTAGCCACATCCTGGCGGATACATGGGAGCTCAGGCTATTTAACCTTGACTTTGCTGAACAGGGCCTTCACTCCACCTGCACATTGATGTGCGCACACACACACACACACACACACACACACACACATTACTCTATCATGTCACTGACTTGCTGCACATAATTTCTACAGGAGGCAATTCAATTCATTATACCTGTGCTAGCCCTTGGAAGGTGCAATTCAATTAGTCCTCTCACTCTTTCCCCATAGCCTTGAACTTTCAAGTATGTTTGAGGCAATCCATTTTTGGCAGAAGAACACAGAGAGACATTACAGGCTCAATGGCACAACTTGGAGAGGAATACAGGGATAGAAGGACCTCAGGGTTCATGTGTATACTTCTCTGGAGGCGACCAGGTAATTTGAAACAGTTGTTAAGAAGGCGTATAGGATCCTTGAGTTTTTAAATACAGGCAGTGTGTAAAAGCAAAGAAGTGATGCTACATCTCTAAAAATCATTGGTCAGATCACATTTAGAGTATTGTGTTCAGTTCTGAGCACCATATTTAAGGGAAAATAAGACCAAAAGGCATAGGAGCAGAAATTAGGCCATTCAGCCCATCGAGTCTGCTCAATCATGACTGATAAGTTTCTCAAAACCATTCTTCTTCTTTCTCCCCATAACCCATGATCCCCTTGATACTCAAGAACCTGTCTCAGTCTTGAATATACTCAATGACCTGGCCTCCACAGCCTTCTGTGGCAATGAATTCCATATATTCACCACTTTCAGGCTGAAGAAGTTTCTCCCTATCTCCATTCTATAAGGTCTTCCCTTTACTCTAAGGCTGTGCCCTCAGTTCCTAGTCTCTCCTACCAATGGAAACATCTTCCCAACACTAACTTTGGACAGGCCATTTAGATCCTCCCTTCATCCTTCTAAACTCCATCAACTATAGACCCAGAGTCCTCAAACGTTCCTCATATGTTAAGCTTATAATGTTAAATTGTTAAAGGGCTGGAGAGAGGTCAAAGGAGATTTATAAGAATGACACCCGGAATGATGGATTTTAGATACAAGGAAAGATGGGAGCAATTGCGCTTCTTCTCTTTGGAGGAGAGAACAGCTTGAATACATGCTCCAAAAGTTGTAGGAACAGCTTCTTCCCAGCCATTATTGGATTGATAAATGGACTCTCTAATAATGCTGACCTTGCTAATGTTAATCTTACCCAGTGTACACCCAGTGCGATATAACCTGTACACCTCTCAGATTTTCTTTTTCACCTTATGATCTATTTCTCCTTCCTTACAATGATCTGCCCATACTGCTTGTAAACAAAGCTTTTCACTGTACTTAGGTACATGTGACAATAAGTCAATCAATCAACTTTATCAAGGGGTGAAAAATTTGGACAGAGTCAAGAAGGATATTCTATTTCCGCAAGTTGCTATGTCAGTAACTCAGGGTTACAATTTCAAGGTTGTCAGCAAGAGAGGTAGGACGAGAAGAGGAGAAACTTCCTCACTCAGAGAGACATTAGGATTTGTAATGCATCGCCTGGGAGAGTGGTGGAGACAGAAGCTGAAGAGAGCTGGAGACATATTTGAAAGTGATGAATTTCGAGAGCTCCGGAGATAGGGCTGGAGATTGGGACTAGCTGGTAGCTCTTTTGGGAGCCGGTATAGACATGATGGGTTGAATGGCCTCTTTCTATACTGTTAAAATCTATGATTCTGTATTTCCAACTCCCCTTTGAACAATTGAAACCTCTTCCACCATCCTTTCAAGCAGTGTATACCAGATTGTAACAGCTTCCTGTTCAAAAAACAACAAATTCTCCTTATTTCCTCATTAGGAGCATTTATTTTGAGGGTTGCAGCTGATGCTTGAGAGATTCACATGCCTCTATTCAGCAACTCCTGTCTAATTTTAAAGAGCTGTAGGATTTCTTTGTGAATGAATAACTCCCTGAGAGAGAGAGAGAGATATTAAGTGCAGTATGAGTAAAAAGTAACCAAGCAAAATTGTTGACAAGAAATGGCCTTTAGACAAATGCATGCTATATCGAATTCTGCCTTAAGGGGAGTAAATCATGCCAATATGTCACTGAAAAAAAAAACACACACACCAAGCATTCACTTAAAATGTTTCAAAATTATTCATCTGCAATGTGAAAATTTGAGTCTCTGCACAATTTAGGCTCTTTTCATGAGTTGTGACACATACCAGTGATCCATGAAGCATCACCACCATCAACAACAACAACTTGTATTTATACGGCACCTTTTATGCAGCCTAAGGCACTTCACTGAGACATAATCAAAAAATTGGCCATCGTACAAATGCATTTGCTTCTAGAAATGCCAGTGAAAACACACAAAGTTAATCTGAAATACATCAGAAACTATGCCAAAACAAATTAACAGCACTTCTTTTTTTAAAAGTAAAGACTAGTGGATTGGAAATCGATTTAGGAATTGGATGGAAAGGTGTATTTCTTTTTATTGTTTTTCTTGTTTTTACTTGGATTGTTGCTTTTTCAGAACAAGGATGAGAGATTCCACAATGTCTGGCCTTAAATGCAAATCCTTAGGATCTGGGCCTATATTCTATTCCAGAGGGCAATTAAGAATCAACCACACTGCTGTGGCAACTGCATACTGAAGACCAGGGGAACAGATAAATGGAAATACCTCCACCTGTAAGTTCCTTTCTATGCCAAATACTGAACTTTATATTATTCCTTGGCTGTCACTGGGCCAAAATCCTGGAACTGCCTTCCGAAAAGCACTGTACATGTCCCAACTCTCCATGTCCTGCGGTGGTTGAAGAAGGCACCTCACCACTACCTTCTTGAGGACAATTAGAGTAAACAGACCCCTTGGTCCAACTTGTCCATGCCGACCAGCTATCCTAAATTAATCTAGTCCCATTGCCAGTATTTTTCCCATATCCCTCTTAAACCTATTCATCCCATTCATATAACCATCCTTTTAAATATTGTAATTGTACCAGCCTCCACCACTCCCCTGGCAGCTCATTCCATACACACACCACCCTCTCGCCTTAAAGGGGAAAGATTTAAAAGGGACCAAAGGGATAATGGAAAAAGTGCTGGCCTTATCAGCAACACCCATATCCCGTGAGCAAATATATCAAAAGATTTCCCAGTATCTTCAATGGAAGCAAACATTAACATTGATACATAGAACATAAGACAGGAGGAAGCCATTCAGCCTTTGATCCTGCTCCATCATTGAACATGAGCATGGCTGATCATCCAACTCAGTCGCCTGTTCCCACTTTCTCCTCAAAACCTTCAGAACCCTTTAGAACTACATCTAACTCCTTCTTGAAAACGTTCAATGATTTGGCCTCAACTGCTTTTTGTGGCAGAGAATTTCACAGGCTCACCACTGGTTGAAGAAATGTCTCCTCATCTCAATCCAAAATGGGTGAAAGTGAGGACTGCAGATGCTGGAGATTAGAGTCAAGATTAGAGTGGTGCTGGTAATGCACGGCAGGTCAAGCAGCTTCCGAGAAGCAGGAAAATCGACGTTTCGGGCAGGAGGCCTTCATCAGGAATGCCTGACCTGCTGTGCATTTCCAGCACCACTCTAACCTCAATCCTAAATGGCTTAGCCAGTATCCTTACACTATGACCCCTGTCTCTGGAGAAGTGCAGCAAACACTGCACCCGACTCCTTCTGTTCTCTGAAGGAGTGAGTGAATTTACAAACAGGCCAATTTAGTTTCACGCCTGCAGTTACACCTTTGGATTTTACCACAAAATTAAAAATAATATATCTTGAAACAAGGAACTTAAGTGTTGTTCCTTCCTGAAATTTTTGTCAGAGGCAAAGGTCACCAGTCGATTACCAAAATGGCTGCTGATCCTTATGTTTTCAATTCTAACGTAGAAATCGAAAGAAAAAAAAACGCTGACCTTTTCTTTGTATAAATGTTGGCTGACCTGCTGTGTAATTCTCAGCATTTACTTTTTCTTCTTGTTTCACTTCCATCTTCTGGTTGCCTTGGTGACCAGCCTCGATTGCCTGACTCTCCTTGCAAACAGCAATCTGCTCGCTTCCGTTATAAAAACGCTTCAAGTGAACCTCACACATTGTGTCTGGTGGGTGGCTAACGATAGACATTTTGGACCCCACAGAAAAGATAAAATCCTGTGTGTAGAGCCATACTCAGTCAATGAAGCAATGATATCTCGCGTGGAGATCAAAAGGAGACTGGAAATATGTTTCAATAGTCACAACCACCTGATTTTCCTGCTCCTTGGATGCTGCCTGACCTGCTGTCCTTTTCCAGCACCACACTCTCATCACTACAATGAGCCAGCACCAGACTAGAACAGGAAGGTGAAACCAGAACCAAGTGCGATGCTGCTTCTCCTCATCCTTGACATTTTCCACTTCCCTCGCCTTATGGTGGGCAGTCCACGCAGTTTACATCAGTGATTTAATAATTTTATATCTTGTCCCTAAAGATCTAATCAAAGTCAGATGGCAATTCAACATTTTAATGGCAGTGCCTGTACATGCAGTGTGTGCGCCCCCTGCAGTTGCATTGGCAGCAAGCACAGGGGTGGGGGAGACTTAACCAAGAGTTGTCGGGGTCAAGCGATTAAGGTGGTGGATCAGAAATCAGTCGTAGAAATCTCTGTGTATGCTTGAACCCCGCTGACTATGGTCCATATCTCTATCATTATAAGACCATTGTGGTGTAGTGGTAGTGTCCCTACCTCAGAGCCAGGATGGGCAGTTTCAAGTCCCACCTACTCCAGCAGTGTGTCATCTGGACAGATTGATTAGAAAATATCTATAAACTCATCTTGACCTATGCTTGAATCAGAGGTCTTCACTCAAGTACGAACTCATCAAAACTTGGAGCAAACAGAGAAGCTTTTGGTCCTTCAGATGCAGTTAGTTGAAGGTCTTCCATTTTCTAAACAAGATGTCACAAAAGGTCATGTCTTTTTGTTGTTGTAACTGTGTCTGAGTAATTTAGGGAGCAATGGGTTAAGAGTTCCTCTGTCACCCTGAAGCTTTGATGTATCTGTGTTAGAAGACTTCAAGAATGATTCAAGATTAGACCAAGACATGAGGCAATACTCCACCACAGGTCTCTCATGTAATATTTATAAGTCCTGTATTTTTGAAGGAAAATAAAGTAAGCTTCCTTTTAACAGAAACAAAGACCACATTTTCATAGGAGCAAGAAATAAAGGTTTGCATTTATATAGTGTCTTTCATGACCTCATGACTCCAACGTGCTTTGCAGCCAATGAAGTGCAGTCACAGACAAGGAAGAAATACTGCCCTCAGTTTGTACACTGTAAGATCCCACAACTGTGACAAGCAATGTAATAATCACCAGTTAATCTAGTTTTAGTGGTATTGGTTAAAGGATAGGTGGAACATCAGGAATAACATCCCCGTTTGTCGTCAAGATGGTGTGATACGATCTTTTACGTCTGTCTGAGAGAGACAGACAGGGTCTTGAGTTCAACATCTCATTTAAAAGGAGACAGCTTCCAACTGTGCAGGACTCCCTCAGCACGGCACAGACCTTCATCTTGAATTCTCTGGAATGGGATTTGAGCCCTTTCCTCCTGACTCAGGTCCTGTTGAGCTCACCATCGCCACCTGCTGCTGGAGACCCGGTGACACACTCAAAAACCAAGCACTCCCAGTAACCTGAAAGATTAGCCCAACCCCAATAATATTTCAGAGCAACTGAAAGATCCAAGCTTAAACAATACACTTTTTTTATTTGCCTGAAGGGGGGATAGTTAATACAACAGAATTCAACCAACAAGAGTAAAATCTGCATGTGCACTTTTCTGTATTGAAGTAATTCATGAATGATGGAGCCTAGCAGGGAGCGAGAGCACACTGTTCATTAAACGAAGGCCCATATTTCCATGACAATGCTACGTTTCCTTTGCATATGTTCACCAGCAACAGCTGTGCAGGATATTTTATTGTCACTCACGCTGCTGTCTGCCACCCTCAGCCATCTGAACATAGACCCATTAAGCATTAAATAGCTTTTAATGCGCAATCTGCAACAGCAGATACAAATGATCAGACAGTTAAATAAAGATTATCTGAGAAACATTTCCTCCCAAAGTGCCGAACGCAAAAACGCCTGGAAAATAATAAAGTGTTGTTTCAGAAGCAGAATGTGGAGACTTTAATTTAATCGAGTTCTGGAACAAGAAATTTGTTTTTATTATTCAAGTATTTGGATGTACTGTGAACTGTGCTGAGAAGTGAGGTGCATTGCCAAAGCTTTTTCTGTCTTACACGCATCAGGATCATTGCAAGAATGCCAAATTTCAAATGATAGCGACAATTTGTACTGCTAGAGAAATGGGTGCTGATAGGCCAAGGCATTAGCATTGTTAAGTGAAGATTATTTGAGTACATTAAAAGAGAGTAGAAAATATGAGTGTACAATTCTAAAGGGGGTATAAGGAGCTGGGTGACTGAAAGTATTATATGCACATTAAAGGTGGCCAGAGAGATGGAGAGCAGTTCATAAAGCAGACAATGTTCTCAGATAGAGTAGAGAGGAAGAAACTGTTCATTCTCTTTCAAGAGAAAGGAACAAGAGGGCATAGATTTAAAGTGATGAAGCAAGAGTGGTGTAAGAAAATAATTTTTTCACATGCTGAGTGCACTTCCTGGAAGCATGCTGGAGATAGATTCAATTGAGGCACACAAAAGGCCAATGGACAATTATTTGATAGAAATAGCGTGCAGGGATATGGAGAAAAAGTGTGAGAATGGCACTAGTTGACACAATTGGCACATGGCATGATGGGCCGAATGGCCTGCTGCTGCTCCATAACAATTCTGTGATTAACATGGAGAAGCATCGGGGAGCACTAGGCTTCCTGAGCTCCTTAACAATTCAACAATAAGAATGCAAGATTTGAGCATATTAGAGAGTCAGAGGCATATTCCTTTTGTTTGCAGAGTGCACATTCTTGCATCTGACTTAATATCTCTTCTAGCAAGTGTAAATCTGCCACATAACAACCTGAAGTAAATTGGTTGTTAGATTATTTGGAACATTCAGAGTTGAGTTGCCAACTGTAACTATTCCTTCTGTAGTATTAATTATTGTGACCATTTGAAATTCAGCATTCTTGCATGAACAGACCAATGAAATATGATCAGAAAGAGACCAGTCAGCTCCTCGAACCTGTTCCAGCATCAATGAGATCATGATGAATCATGTTGCACTTCAAATTCCACATTGGTTGAAAAATTGACTGACATATGTCTCTCCTCAGCAATATTCAAATTCTATTTTAAAAACAGAACATAAATCTATTTTTCTCATGAGCTACCTGCTTGTTTTTATTCACTGGTGAGGCCAGCATTTATTGTCTGTCCTTCATTGCCCTTAAGAGGTAGTGCTGATGTTGTGGAGGTGCCAGTTTTGGACTGGGGTGGGCAAGGTCAGAAATAACACTACACCAGGTTATAGTCCTTCAGGTAACTTCATCTGCCGAAGGGGCAGTGCTTAGAAAGCTTGTGATTTCAAATCAACCTCTTGGACTATAACCTGGTGCCAACTGACTTCTGAAGGTAGTATTGAGTTAGGAATGGGTATTAAATGCTGCCTCCAGCCTGCGACGCCCACACCCCACAAGTGAATTTGAAAAAAACAACTGCCAACCACTCTCCAGAATTGGCCTGAAGCCTCCAAAGACTGAAGGTTAGTCACCAGGATACACTTGCGAGCGATCCCAGCAAAATAAAATGGGTTATAAAAGGTTTGCTTCTTAAATTGTCCATGAGCGCTTCAATTTAGCAATTATAAACAAAATGGTTCAGGTTACAAAGATTTCTGTTGCTTTCCATTTGGCACATGGGAGGGTCAGGCATTGACAACGTTGAAAGGTTGGATGAGACTGGGGGATGGACAATTCGAGGTCATGAGATGACGCCTGCCCAGACTAGGCTGAGGGTTAATGGACTTTTGTTTGAGGGATTGGCTAGATGGAACATTGTGCTTTTCTCTTCAACACCAGCTGAGTACTTGGCAACGTTTAGCTGCTTGTCTTATTTAGTTTATGAAGCCTATTGATCAGGTGGTGAAACTGTCCAGCTGAGTTCTCTGCTAGATTACTAATTATTATTATAACCATTGTTATAGCTCTTCGCTTCTCTAGATTGACCCCTGTTTCTTATTCTCCCCATACCCTCTCTGGGTTGTGTCAAAATCCAAATGCTTCAATTTCTCTCTCTTTCTATATTTATTTCTTTAAGTCTGCTAGCTGTGTTGTTGCTGTTGGATACACAGTGTGATATCCGGAGGATGTAGACGTAACTCATTTGTAAGACTTTCTGCTACACACTCAGATGGTTGATGTTTTAAGTTCAAGTCTAACTCGCACACAATGTCTGTTGACACATCAGTGCAGCGCAGCAGGGATGCTACATGATTAGAGGTGCCAGCTTCCAAGTGGCATGTTGAGCTGCCAGTGCAACCAATCTCTCTTGCATAGTTCAAAGACGTGCCTCCCAACATTCCACCCTCACAACCAATGGATTCGGCCCCATTCGTGTTTGCCAGGATGAAAATGGCAACTGCACTTCACCAACAGTACGAGGGCATTTCAAAGGAATTGGGTTGTATTTGGTTTGACATGACTGGCAAAAAAAGCGATGACACAAGGAAGAACATTTTTGCCAGATAAGATTTCAAGTGCACAGCTTGATGGGTTTGTGATTGCAAACTCTACGGTAATCTTCAGAAGGCAAGTAGATTAATACTTGAAGGAGAGAGACTTGCACACATTTGAGAAACAAGCAAAACAGTAGGACATATTTGGTGCAGGTAGAGTTACAACATTTAAGTATCTGGGCAAGTACATGAGTACAAAATGTTTGGAGGGATTTAGGCCAAACACAAACAGGCAGGGCTGGTTTAGTTTGGGATTATGATCAGAATGAACCAATTGGACTGAGGGTTCTATTTCAATGACTAACTAGATCACTCAATAAAGTCACTGGCATAAACTCAAAAAGTTTCTTTAAGTGCTAAAGAACCCAATGCTTCCAAGATGTAAAGGTTATTCATAATAAAGAAATAGATGATAATTCATTGCCATAAAATCCAAATACAGTTAAAGTAACGGAACTTGATTATCGTTGGCAACATTAAATTAGGGTAGTCACCTTCTGATGGACATTTCTTTTAGATTTTAAAGGCATCAGCGATGTAAGGGAAAAGCAAGAATATGGCATTGAGGCAGTGGATCAGCCATGAACCACCGACATTGAATGGTGAGGCAGGCTTGAAGGACCGAATGCCCTACTCCTGCTACTAGCTTCTATGTTTACTCAAGAGGTGTTGGCCCACATACATATATCCCATTTAATTTAGAAATCACATGATTAAACATAATTTATTTCCACTTAAAACTGACATTTCATTTGCCAGAGGAAACTTGCCGGGTAAAATTACAATTAGCCTGATAACTGTATGTGGTATGTGTGACAATTAGTGGGGATCATTGATGGATATCATGGTGACAAACCACTTGTTCCAACTGTAGGAATTTAGAAGTCCTCTTCCACATGGCGCACGTGCCTCTGACCAGACTTGTAGATGAAAGGTGAAGTCAAGATTTGTTGGAGCGTAGGAAAAGATGCACTTTGGTTATCCGACTGTGGTTTTTGCCATTTCTTAGTGGGTATCCATTTTACCGATCAGTCAAGTCCCACACCACAGGCATGAGTACAAGATCTAGGCTAACACTCTACTGGAAGAGTGCTGCACTGCCAGAGGTACTGGTTTGATGAGACGAAATTTAATACCAAGGTCCTGTCTCCCACTTCAGGTGGCAGCAAAAATTCCCATGGCTCCATTTTGAACAGGGCATTTTTCCCATGACCCCAGCCAACTGTCATCTCCCCATCTCCTCCACTAAAGCAAAACAGATCATCTGGTTATTGTTTCTATGGGAACTTACTGTTCACAAGTTGGTGGCTGCGTTTTCTGCACTACAACAGCAGCAATACCTTTAAAAGGTAATTCATTGTTTGGAAAGTGATTTGGGCTATTCTGTTGTTGAGAAAGGTATTGCAGAAGCAAAAACTGGCAACTAGTAGATGAGGTTGAGTGCTGCCACCAGTACTGTATTCTAAATTGTCCTTAATCAATTTGCTCAGACACGTTAAGACATATCTCCATGGCAGAGGAGACTTGAACATTGACCTTGTGGCTCAAAGGAAAGGCACTACCAGTGTGCCACAATAATTTGGAGATGCCTGTGTTGGACTGGGTTGTACAAAGTTAAAAATCACACAACACCAGGTTATAGTCCAACAGGTTTATTTGGAAGCACACTAGCTTTTGGAGATCACCTGCTGAAGGAGCAGTGCTCCGAAAGCTAGTGCTTCCAAATAAACCTGTTGGACTATACCCTGGTATTGTGTGATGTTTAACAGTGTGCCCACAAGACCCCCATGAGTCTAAGGGCATATTGGTTAGCAGTGAGAGAGGATGAACTACTCCCGAGTCCTAATGAAAAGAGGAACTTAACAGGATGCAATATCTTTTGGTGCATGATAGCAACAGTTAGTACAAATGACATTGGCTGAGTTCGACAGAAAAACTAAAACCATCAGGAGAGACAAATGATATGTCTGCTCATTGGAATCTGAAGTAGAACTCCTCTTTTCACCAATGAAGATGGCATGATGTAATCAGATCGGGTCAAACTACTGCAGTCCCAACATGAACCTAAAAAAGGCACTATATCAATGCAAGCTCTTCTTTCCAAATTCAGCACAGAGCATGGACTGAATCTGGGATCCTCATGTTCTGTATCCATGGATAGACCATTTAGGACAGAGATAAGAACCTGGGGAATTCTCTGTCACAGAAAGTGATTGAGGCCACAAGATTGAATATTTTCAAGAAGGAGTTAAATATAATTCTTCGGGCTAAAGAGATTAAAGATAGAGAGAGAGAAAACTGGAACAGGGGACTGATTAGTTGATCAGCCATGGTCATACTGAATAGCAGAGCAAGCTCAAAGGGCCAAATGGTGTACTCATCCTCCAATTTTCTATGTTTAAAACATACAATGCTTTTCCCAACGAATGTCATCTCGTTGCTTCCTCATCAACTTTCAGAAGGAACTTATTCATGACCACAAAAAATTGGCACACACTGGTGACACTGCCCCTGATTAGTCCTGATATGGAGCAGGGAGGGAAGGTACAAAGTGGTACCTCGGCTGTTCGAGACAGTGACCCTGCAATGCAGCGTGAGTGACAGCGCAAGAGCGCTGTGCAGTAAATGAGTTGAGGTAACTACTGTCAACAGAAGGTAACATCTCTATGAGAGACATCATTCCTCTAACCTGGTTTACAGCACCCATCTCTTTACACAGCTATCAGTCACAAATCAGTCATCCTTATGTCACACAAACACTCTGCTCGACATTCAACATGCTTCTGAGGCCTTTGATGAGTTGGTATTTTAAATTATCTTCCACCCAGGATCCAATTTGTCAGAACCCTGGGTGATTTATTGTTAATTTAACAAGTTCTGCTTGAGTTCATGTTTCCAGAAAAAAGCCAAGGCCAGGAGCCGTGAGGAATTTTACAGCTTTCATTTAAAGTAAATAGGTTCTGTTCCAACTAAAAAACTAAACCTCCGAAATAATTCACATTGAGAGCGAGAGAAAGAAACAAGGTGGAAGAATGGGAACAGTTCCTGGCTGAATGGGAGAGCAGCTTTTACTTTGGCCCTGTTTTAATATGCCTTTAATTGAAAAGAAAATATGAAGGACACAAAATGCAACTCTGAATATCGTTCAAGGGTCAGGAAATCACCGAGAGCATCAATGTAATCAGATTCACAAGGACAATATTTTACAGGATTAGGTATTGCAGTTGCAAGTCTTGTCTAGGAACAGAGCAAAATACTACTCTATGTGGCTGATAGTTGGACAGAGAAGGGAGATGGTGACATTGTGATGGAGTCACTGAACTCATAATCTAGAGCACCAAGGATAAAGTCCTGGGGATGTGGGTTTGAATACCATCATAGCAACTGGTGGAATTTAAATTCAATTCATAACATTTGGAATGGAAAATCTAGTCTTGGTAAAGGCTGCCATACGTTATTGTAAAAGCACCCATTCTGGTTTGCCAATGTCCTTTAGGGAAGCCAATCTACAATCTTTACCCAGTCTAGTTGACATGTGACTCCAGACCCACAGCTAGACTCTTCGCTGCCCTCTGAAATGGCTGAGGGAACCATTCAATTCAGGTGTAATGAGGGATGCTGGGCCATTTCAGATTCAGATGTGGAGAAATTATTTCCACCCAGAGAGTGGTGAGTCTGTGGAATGCTCTACCACAGAAAGTGGTTGAGGCACGAACATTGAATATTGAATGAGTTCAATAAGGATTCAGATACAGTTCTAGAGATACAGGGATCAAAGGGCATGGGGAGAAAGTGGGAACAGCTTACTGAGTTTGGTGATCAGCCATGATCATATACGTATTGAATTATTGACTATATTGAATGATGAAGAAGGCCCAAAGGCCAAATGGTTCCTATTCATATATCTCTATTAACAGGGAAATACTATTTAAGAGTAATAATATTGTATTAAACTTATATAACCCTGCTAGCTACAGCTAAGTAATGATTGACAACCAATAGGTAATTTGCACAAGAGAGTTGGTCAAAGATTACATCCCGTTAGGATATGCCCAATAGCACAGCACTAGACCTTCAAGTAATGCTGCTAGCATCTCACTGTTTTCACACTGGAGATTGGTTAGCTCAGTTGACTGGACTGCTGGTTTGTGATACAGAATAATGTCAATAGAATGCGTTCAATTCCAATGCCAATTTCGGTTACTTTGAAGGACTCTCCTTCTTAACCTTCACCATTGATTAAGGGGAGGCAGTGCTGCACTATCAATCCAAAGACATGGGGGTATGGAGACCTGGGCTTGAATCCTGTCATAGTAGAAACTGAATTATGTATAAAGCTCAGCTGCACCACAAAAGCTACTAACAGGCAGTAACATTGTGGTACTGTTTCTGGACTAACAATCCAGAATCCCAGACTAAAGCTTGGGAACATGGATTCATAATCCTACCAGGGCACTAGGTGTCTTTTTTTTAAATTGGCATTGTGGGGGGGCAAAAAGCTAGCCTAATGGTGACCATTGTTGCTTGTCCATTTGGTTCACTAATATCCTTTAGGGAAGGAAATCTGCCATCCTTACCTGGTCTGACCTATATATGACTCCAGACCTACAACAACGTGGCTAACTCTCAATATGGACAATAAGGGATGAGCAATAAATGATGGCCTAGCAAGCAATGGCGTCATTCCATGACTGAATAAAAAGTGGTGAGGTGGCCCTGAGGTTCAATTGCTTCTCTCTAAGTAGAGAGCAGCACTTTAGTCCAGTAGGGCGATGGCAACTTTACTTTTATTTTAAGTCGTTAGGATTGCCAACCATGATTGAGTGTACCCCTGGAGGTTTCATCACATAACACACCAGCCCTTAGTCAGCCAACACATCTATCCTTGAGATGTGCTGCCAATTTGAAACGAACGTGACTCATTCCCCAATTGGATAACGCTTGACTGTCAGCCAAGTAGCAATTTACTTTTCCCACATTTTCAAACTCTTTGTAGGTAAATGATATTAAAATTACCACATGCTTTTTTTGATGTGCCTCCTTTTGTTTCGTCCAGAGGTTGATGATAGAGTCCCTACAGTGTGGAAACAGGCTATTTGTCCCATTGAGTCCACACGGACCCTCCAAAGAGCCACCTCTTGATCTCTGGCCTTTCGTTTCCATCATACAATAATGACCTTGTCACCGTACTAGAATTCGCACAAGCAAGGAGAGTTTACATTTGTTGAAAAGCTTGGAAAATGCAAGATGCTCAAGTGCGGAACTAGATCCATCAGCACGCCTAGATCAATCAAGGCAACTCGAAATGTGAACTAAATTCAAGCCATTAGGATGGAGAATGGAAAGGGTCTGATGTCACCTTACTTCTTATATGCTACGGACCCTGAATGAAGCATTTTAACAATGAAGTCTATATGTACTCTGAAGAAGCTGTATGTAGAAATGATGCATTGGCTTATAATTTCAATCTAATTTTCATTCAATATTCTTTCCTTTTTAATATCCCATTCACCACTTACCTTTAACCTTCTGAATTTGACTATTTTTATTCCTGCATGTTTGGCAAACATTTCCAAGTTTTTAACTTGACTCCACATATTCAATCTTTTCAATATAACTCACACTTCAGCCCTCAGGCTGCAAGCATGTTACCTGGATGAAATACCATTAGTATTATTTTCCACTTGGCCTGGTCCTGATCTGATTTGCATCTCCCTGAGTGTGTCTCCCACCAAGCACTGGTGAGAAAATTGAAGCCCCCTCAGAACTTGAGCCTGCATCCCAGCTACTGGGGCATTCAGGTTTTAAGAGGAGCAACATCAAAAAGGTTGATAACAAGAGATACTTGGAGAAAGTGAGGACTGCAGATGCTGGAGATTAGAGTTGAGAGTGTGATGCTTGAAAAGCACAGCAGGTCAGGCAGCATCCGAGGAGCAGGAGAATCGACGGATACTTGTCAAGTTTGATCTGGATGCGCTGCCTGAAAGGATGAAGGAAGCAGAAGGAATAGCAGCTTGAAAGAGAAATATTCTGCAGGGTTTGGAGAAAGACCAAGCAAGCCGGACCATAGGATAGCTCTCTTAAAGGAGACTGAATGGCTTCCTTCTGTGGTGTATGTTTCTAAGATTCACAGCAATGACACTGAGCTACTTAATCAGGTCCTAGTCATTCACTTTTATTCCAAAGGTTTTTGCACTACAGTGGTAGTGTCCCTGCCTCTCAGCCTGAAGCCTAGCTGTTCCACAGGTGTGTAATAATGTATCTAAAGAGATTGATTAAGGAATATTTATAAATACACTGCTGTTACATGCTGCCTTCTCTAAATGATCTTTGCACCTTTTTTTCTCAGTCTATGTCCATTAGGTATCTCACTTCTTTTCAGTCAATGTTGAAGGGGAGGCAGACGTGTAGTATAGTGCTAAGGTCATAGTGCTAAGGCTATAGTGCTCATTGGGTGAGTAATGTTAAGGGGTGGCACGGTGGCTCAGTGCCAGTGACCCAGGTTTGATTCTAGCCTCGGATGACCGTCTGTGTGGAGTTTGCACATTCTCCCCGTGGCTGCGTAAGTTTCCTCTGGGTGCTTTTGTTTTCTCCCACAGTCCAAAGCTGTGCAGGTCATGTGAGTTGGTCATAGAACATAGAACATAGAACATAGAACAATACAGCACAGAACAGGCCCTTCAGCCCACGATGTTGTGCCGAACTTCTATCCTAGATTAAGCACCCATCCATGTACCTATCCAAATGCCGCTTAAAGGTCGCCAATGAATCTGACTCTACCACTCCCACGGGCAGCGCATTCCATGCCCCCACCACACTCTGGGTAAAGAACCCACCCCTGACATCTCCCCTATACCTTCCACCCTTCACCTTAAATTTATGTCCCCTTGTAACACTCTGTTGTACCCGGGGGAAAAGTTTCTGACTGTCTACTCTATCTATTCCTCTGATCATCTTATAAACCTCTATCAAGTCACCCCTCATCCTTCGCCGTTCCAACGAGAAAAGGCCGAGAACTCTCAACCTATCCTCGTACGACCTACTCTCCATTCCAGGCAACATCCTGGTAAATCTTCTCTGCACCCTCTCCAAAGCTTCCACATCTTTCCTAAAGTGAGGCGACCAGAACTGCACACAGTACTCCAAATGTGGCCTAACCAAAGTCCTGTACAGCTGCAACATCACCTCACGACTCTTGAATTCAATCCCTCTGCTAATGAACGATAATACTCCATAGGCCTTCTTACAAACTCTATCCACCTGAGTGGCAACTTTCAAAGATCTATGTACATAGACCCCAAGATCCCTCTGTTCCTCCACCTGACCAAGAACCCTACCATTAACCCTGTATTCCGCATTCTTATTTGTTCTTCCAAAATGGACAACCTCACACTTGGCAGGGTTGAACTCCTTCTGCCACTCCTCAGCCCAGCTCTGCATCATATCTAAGTCCCTCTGCAGCCGACAACAGCCCTCCTCACTGTCCACAACTCCACCTATCTTTGTATCATCTGCAAATTTACTGACCCACCCTTCGACTCCCTCATCTAAGTCATTAATAAAAATTACAAACAGCAGAGGACCCAGAACTGATCCCTGCGGAACTCCACTTGTAACTGGACTCCATGCTGAATATTTACCATCTACCACCACTCTCTGACTTCGACCGGTTCGCCAGTTTTCTATCCAATTGGCCAAATTTCCCTCTATCCCATGCCTCCTGACTTTCCGCATAAGCCTACCATGGGGAACCTTATCAAATGCCTTACTAAAATCCATGTACACTACATCCACTGCTCTACCCTCATCTACATGCTTGGTCACCTCCTCGAAGAATTCAATAAGACTTGTAAGGCAAGACCTACCCTTCACAAATCCGTGCTGGCTGTCCCTAATCAAGCAGTGTCTTTCCAGATACTCGTAAATCCTATCCCTCAGTACCCTTTCCATTACTTTGCCTACCACAGAAGTAAGACTAACTGGCCTGTAATTCCCGGGGTTATCCCTATTCCCTTTTTTGAACAGGGGCACAACATTCGCTACTCTCCAGTCCCCTGGTACCACCCCAGTTGCCAGTGAAGACGAGAAGATCATTGCCAACGGTACTGCAATTTCCTCTCTTGCTTCCCATAATCCTAGGATATATCCCGTCAGGCCCGGGGGACTTGTCTATCCTCAAGTTGTTCAAAATGTCCAACACATCTTCCTTCCTAACAGGTATCTCTTCTAGCTTATCAGTCCGTTTCACACTCTCCTCTTCAACAATACGGTCCCTCTCGTTCGTAAATACTGAAGAGAAGTACTTGTTCAAGACCTCTCCTATCTCTTCCGACTCAATACACAGTCTCCCACCACTGTCCTTGATCGGACCTACCCTCGTTCTCGTCATTCTCAGGTTTCTCACATACGCATAGAATGCCTTGGGGTTATCCTTGATCCTATCCGCCAGGGATTTTTCATGCCCTCTCTTAGCTCTCCTCATCCCTTTCTTCAGGTCCCTTCTGGCTATCCTGTATCCCTCCACTGCTCTGTCTGAACCTTGTTTCCTCAACCTTATGTAAGCCTCCTTCTTCCTCTTTACTAGACATTCAACCTCCCTCGTCAACCAAGGCTCCCTCACATGACCATTTCTTTCCTGCCTGATCGGTACATACATATCAAGGACACGTCGTATCTGCTCCTTGAAAAAGTTCCACATTTCCACCACATCCTTCCCTGACAGCCTATGCTCCCAATGTATGCTCCTCAAATCCTGTCTTACAGCATCATAATTTCCCTTCCCCCAATTGTAAAAACTTCCTTGTTGTGCGCACCTATCTCTCTCCATAACCAAGGTGAAAGTCACAGAATTGTGGTCGCCATCACCAAAATGTTCACCCACTAACAAGCCCACCACTTGTCCCGGTTCATTACCGAGTACCAAATCCAATATGGCCTCCCCTCTGGTTGGACAATCTACATACTGCGTTAGAAAAGCTTCCTGGACACACTGCACAAACACCGCCCCATCCAATCTACTTGATCTAAAGAGCTAAGTTGCCCATCATGTTATGTGCATTAGTCAGAGAGAAATGGGTCAGTGTGGACTTGTTGGGCCGATTTGCCTGTTTCCAACTGTAGGGAATCTAATCTGACAAGGATACATGGTGAATTTGAAATCCCAATCCAGTAGCTGGTGAAGCACAGTGGCTCAGTTGCTAGCACTGCTGTGTCACAGCACTTGGGACACAAATTTGATTCCACCCTCAGGCCGTAACTGTCTGTGTAGAGCTTGCACATTCTCCCCGTATCTGCATGGGTTTCCTCCCACAGTCTGGACTTTTTAGATTAGATTAGATTACTTACAGTGTGGAAACAGGCCCTTCGGCCCAACAAGTCCACACCGCCCCGCCGAAGCGCAACCCACCCATACCCCTACATCTACCCCTTACCTAACACTACGGGCAATTTAGCATGGCCAATTCACCTGACCTGCACATTTTTGGACTGTGGGAGGAAACCGGAGCACCCGGAGGAAACCCACACAGACACGGGGAGAATGTGCAAACTCCACACAGTCAGTCGCCTGAGGCAGGAATTGAACCCGGGTCTCTGGCGCTGTGAGGCAGCAGTGCTAACCACTGTGCCACCGTGCCGCCCACTTGATGGGCTGATAGGCTTGCTTCCACACTTTAGGGATTCTGTGGACTTTAGACTTGAAATTTGGGATTGATAGTTAACTTTATGGTCCCCATGACTGAGAATTTCAAAGTAAAGACCCACTTGGTTCATTGATTCCTCTATTGTTAATAGCAAGTTTAACAACATTAGGACATCCTATGACACTTTCCAAGCAATGCAATATTTCTGAAGTATTATCACTCTTGCAGATAACCTGCTCGTTGATGGATAAACATTTGGCCCAGGAAACTGGGGACTAATCCTCCCTCGCTCTTCGTCAAAGGAGGGATCATTTAGATTTACTTGAAGACAGAAGCACTCTTTCATACGAATATGAGAACTAGGGGCAGGACTAGACGATTTAGCCGATCGAGTCTGCTCCACCATTCAATAAGATCATGGCTGATCTTTTTATGGGCTCAGCTCCACTTAACTCTCCTGCTCAACATAACCCTTAATTCCTTTATTGTTCAAAACATTATCTACCTTCGCTTTAAAAACATTTACTGAGTGAATGTAAAACATTTACTGAGTAAAAACTTGAGTGAAATCAACATTGGTAAATGGATGAGAATTAGTCAGTAATTTTGAATATGACGAGTTGATTTGTAGTATTTAACTTAGGGGTTTGCCTGCCAAGCAATTGCTTACCTTTTTTAAAAGCCAACACCCACCTCACGGTGTTTCTACAGAAGCTCATCTTTGTTAAGTGTATAATAACGCAAGTCACTTTCTGTTAAGTGGGTAGAGTTAGAACTCCCACCCTCATTCTTAACATTGCAAAATGCAAATCTGTTAATAGTTCATTTAGTTCCCAAAGTTGAATCAACTTAAATATGCTGTGAGCTCTTCACACTTCTAACTATCTATTAGCATGTGATTATGGATAACCACCTGCATTGGCCTGAGGTGATGAGGGTAGGCAGGTTTGATCAGAAGGACACGAACATGGTTTGACATGTTCTAACAGCAAGATTCGGTGGTTCCAAGGGAATAAAGGGCAAAGATTTAATGTTACCATTCTCCAGCTAAAGGCCCTCTCCACCTTTGTCAGGTCAAGGAGGAGAACGTGATCCCGAAACCGAAGGGTTTCTGCAACAAGGTGAAAGAGCTCAACGCAGTCATTCTGAATATTTGGCCCATTCAAAAGCTGCACTGATATTTTAGCCACCTTCCACCCCCAACTCCCCCAACCCACTGAACACCCTCAAAGTGGGGAACAAAGAGTCAAGACTTCATGTTTTATTTCCCAAAAGAAATTCCTTTCATAAACTTTACGAAAATACATTATCCGGCCGTTCAAAGTTGGCATCACATATGGTGAAAAATTAAGTCAGTTTGTGACAAGTGCTCACAAAGAGAATCCCTACAGTGTGGAAGAAGGCCATTCAGTCCAAGGAGCACCCCACCCAGACCCACTTCCTGTAACCCTGCATTAACCATGGCTAATTCACTTCACCAGCACAGCTTTGGTCTGAGGGAATAAAGCAGAGCATCCAGAGGAAACCCACACAGACACAGGGAGTATGTGCAAACTCCACACAGACAGTAGAATTAAACCCAGGATGGTCATATGGTGAGACAGCAGTGCTAACCACTGAGCCACCATGCCATCTTTGATAAGCAATGCAATACAAAGATCAATGATGATTTTCAGGACCAATTTGGCTACAGGGAGGATTTTCGATGTAACCTCACTGATGTGTCAGCTGACGTCCTCACTGTCCAGCACCAGGTGAGGATCCCAGCGCGACCACCTCACTAGTTCTGGTACCACATGTAATGTCCTTAAAGGCACCTCCAGCGGAGATCAGACAACTCACCACTGACTGGGCATCAAGGGGAATATGCATGATTCAATCCCCAATCCCACACTTACCTGTGCATTCCTCAACTAGGGCAAGATTCAGTGCAACTTGCAGAAACACCGTTGCTCATGGGAGGTTCAGGGAAAGGTTTTTATTGCACAGAGAAAGGCAGCAAATGTGTAGACAAACGGGCGGGGGTGAGAGTCCACACAATCAAAGTATGGCTAGGGTATGGAGGACACCATCTCGCTGTCAATTCTGAGCTCGTCACAAGATCGATTCAGTTCATCCGATTCCTGCTTCTTCCCCTTAACCCTGAAAATCCTCTCCCTTCAGGTAACTAGCTCTTTTGAAAGTCTCACATTGTGTGCCGTCAGGAGATACAGTGTTCTGGATCCTGTCCATTAGTTACTGAAAATTTTTTTTAGAAATGACCCACTATTCTATCTCCGCGCTCAGGCCAATGAAAGAACAAAGTTAACACAGAGTGACCAATTCAAGCTAATGAACTGATGATGGTTCCTTGCCAAGATTCAGGTTCAACATTGCCACTGAAGGAACCTGACATTGCACTCCTGTACTTGCTTGGTTAACCTGTTGCATAGTTACAGTCCTGTTATGAAATGCAAAGTTAAAATGATCCACTCTAAAGCACTGCAAATCCTCAGAGTAACGACTTCAAACATGCAATCAATTCCGTTTAGTCCATGATTTAATCAATTAATTGGCTGTTGGTATTGCTGCTGCTCTACTAAATCTTTGCTTTCATTTCTACCCATGTCTACACTCACCGGCCTCCCCTCCTCTATTGCAAGGTGGATTCCAAACATTGCAATGCTCACAGTTCCCAATCTACTGGCGGCTGCTGCTGGTACTTATCCCATCTGAGTCCTCAGGTTCAGAATAAACTCATCTAGGAGAAAGTGAGGACTGCAAGATGCTGGAGATCAGAGCTGAAAATGTGTTGCTAGAAAAGCGCAGCAGGTCAGGCAGCATCCAAGGAGCAGGAGAATCTATGTTTCGGGCATGATTCCTGAAGAAGGGCTCATGCCCGAAACGTCGATTCTCCTGCTCCTTAGATGTTGCCTGACCTGCTGCGCTTTTCCAGCAACACATTTTTAGCACAGAATAAACTCATGCCAAATGTGGGAATAATAGTGGTGGGGTCAATATAGCTCCTTCGGGGAGGGGTGAGATGACAGTCTTAGTGGGCCAAAAATTCACCCTCTGTGCCAGAAGGATTGTGTTTCCACTTTAAAACCTTGAGCTGACTGAAATCTTTCACAATTTACTTCACCTTACACCAAAACCGGCCTTCCAGCTGAAAAAGGCTGTGTGAATGTATGATTTTGATTTTGACTTTATTAGCATGTATACTCAAGTACTAAAATACAGGAGTCGAATGAAAAGCTTATAATGTCGCCACGAAAGAAACCATCTTGGGTACAAGTACCGAGGTACAGAGTCGTAAGAACAAGGTAGAAAGAAAGAACAAAGTTAAAAGTTATACTTTGCAGTAATTATAGTATAAAGCATACAAAGTAAGGTTAAAAGTTTCACACTGCAGATCTTCTTAGTTTTAAGTAGAAAATAAATGAAATAAAGCTGTAAGTTCAAACATTACAGTCTTTTGAAAGTGTTTAGCCATGGTGAGACCACACTTCAAGGACTCACCTTGTGACTAGACATCCAAGCTGAGGCCACACCAGGCTGAGAGACCACCATGCTTGCTCGCTGACAGACCACCATGTTGGGTCACTGAGAGACCGGCATGCCAGGCCACTGAGAGACCGCTATGATGGATCACTGAGAGACCACCATGTTGGGTCACTGAGAGACAGTCATGCTGGGTCACTGAAAGACCGCCATGCTGGTTCACTGACAGACCACCATGTTTGGTCACTGGGAGACCACCATGCTGTGAAACTGAGAGACCACCATGATGAGTCATTGAGAGACCATCATGCTGGGTCATTGAGAGACCGCCATGCTGGATCACAGAAAGACAGCTATGCTGGGCTGAGAGACCACCATGCTGGGCCAAAAGACCACCATGTTGGGCCGAGAGACCACCATGCTGGGCTGAGAGACTGCCATGCTAGGCAAAGTGATCACCATGCTGCGCTGAAAGACCAACATGCAGGGTCACGAGATTGCCATGCTGGGCTGAGAGACTAACATGCTGCGCTGAGAGACCAATGTGCGGGGCCAAGAGACTGCCATGCTGGGCTGAGAGACCAACATGCTACGCTGAGAGACCAACGTCTGGTGCCAAGAGACTGCCATGCTGCACTGAGAGACCACTATGCTGGGCTGAGAGACCAACATGCTGGGCTGAAAGACCACTATGCTGCACTGAGAGATGACTATGCTGCGCTGAGAGACCAACATATGGATCCAAGAGACTGCCACGCTGTGCTGAGTGACCACCATTTTGGGCTGAGAGACCACCATGCTGCACTGAGAGACCACTATGCTGGGCTGAGATACCACCATGCTGGGTCACAGAGAGACCACCATGCCTGGCCAAAAGACCGCCATGCCGGGCTGAGAGACCACCATGCCAGGCTGAGAGACCACCATGCTGGGCCGAGAGATTGCCATGCTGGGCCAAGAGATTGCCATCCTGTGTCGAGAGACTGCCATGCTGGCTCACTAAGAGACCACCATGCCAGACTGAGAGTCCACCATGGTGGAGCAAGAGACCACATGTTAGGCTGAGAGACCACCATGCTGGAGTAAGAGGCCACCGTGCTGGGCTGAGAGACTGCCATGTTAGGCCGAGAGACCACCATGCTGAATCACTGAGAGACCGCCATGTTGGGCCGAGAGACCACCGTGCTGGGCTGAGAGACCGCCATGTTGGGCCTAGAGACCATCATGCTGAGTCACTGAGAGACCGCCATGTTGGGCCGAATGCTCCATTTACGACTTCTCGCACTCTTCTCTCTCATGTTTATCGAGCTGCCCCCATTTACATCTTCACTTACCTTCTATGGTGATATGGTGGCCTTTACATTAATAATTCTTTCCTTCTAATAAAAGTGCTTTGCTAAAAATAAATGTTACATCTGTACTTAAGGATCACAGAGAATGCTGTCCAAGAAGCAGTAACGCTGAGACAATTCAGGTTGCTTGACATGGGCATTCAAATCTGATGCCCATGAAGGCATGACATTTTGCCAATGGGATCGGCAATCCTGCTCCAGCAAATATTAATATGTGGAATCACCACACACGCTTCAGTCTCTTCTTCCCTGCTCTTTAAAAAATCCCTTCTTTTTAATTCCTGAAGGCGTCAGAAAGCAGAGTGCTGATTCACATAAGGCCCTCAACAATGTTCTATCATTCACTTAGAAATTGCTCCTTTTGATGTAGGTAGCTCAGAACAGAGGCAGCAATCTGGGAATCCAACCTTTATTCCATCGGAACAACCTAATCAGAACTGAGGAGGGACAAGTCGGATGGGAGATTGGAAGGACACCATTTTGTACTCACACCCTTCAAGAAAAATTGTGGGGAGAAAAATCCCTGTGAAGAAAATCAATGCAATATTATCAAATAAAGTTTAAAAATGGGAAGATATAGCCTAAGAGTAGAAGGTGGAACCTTGCAATGATTGAATGCCTGTGTATAAGGCACAGCTTACCTTTCTGAGCCAACTGGTACACTTAAGATATTTCTGCTTGTAGTGCTCAGGCAATTTTCTTTGAAAGCTGTGAACACTAGCTGAATATTTGAGTTCATTCTTTGAGCATCTGATGGTGCAACGAACACTTTCCGAGCTACCATCAGCTCTGAGGAAGGGTCACTGGACCTGAAACGTTGACTCTGACTTCTCTGCACAGATGCTGCCAGACCTGCTGACTTTTTCCAGCAACTCCTATTTTTGAGATGTGATTTTATGCTGTGCTTTACGATCAAGTTTAGTCCAAAGGCTGTGTTTCTTTGCATGCATGGGAATTTGAAATATGCATCTTTGTCCTTAATTTGGATTGGCAAAAATAATTCTACAACATGTTCCCCCTCACCCTTCCCAATCCCTTTGATTTCCCCCTATTTGCTCCATGGGCTCTCTACAACATCTGGACATCAGCATGGTGGCTCAGTGGTTAGCACTACTGCCTCACAGCACAAGGGTCCCAGGTTCGATTCCAGCCTTGGGTGACTGTCTGTGTGGAGTTTGCACATTCTCCCCGTGTCTGCGTGGGTTTTCTCTGGGTGCTCCAGTTTCCTCCCACAGTCCAAGGATGTGCAGGTTGGGTGAATTGGCCATGCTAAATTGCCCATAGCGATAGGTGCATTAGTCAGAGGGGCGTGGGTCTGGGAGGGTTACTCTTTGGAGGGTTGGTGTGGACTGGTTGCGCCAAAGGGTCTGTTTCCACATTGTAGTGAATCTAATCTAATCTGCAAGCCACAAACTGTCTTTTTTAAACTTTTATTTAAAAGGGTAATGTCCATTAGATTCGGAAATCTGCCCTTCTTACCTAACCTGGAATATATAGGATTCTAAGACCACGCAGGTGACAGCTGCTTGCTGCAATTGTCTCGTGAGGCATTTAGTTTCAAGGATAATTCACAAAAGGCAACAAATGGTGGCCTAGCCAATGATGCCCACATAAAGAAGGTTATAAAATCATGAGTGGTATAGATAAGGTTAATGATAGGTACCCTTTCCCTCAGGTAGAAAATTTCAAGATGAGATAGCATATTTTTAAGGTGAGAGGAGAGAGATTCTAAAAAGACATGAGGGGCTTTTTTTTTAGACAGAGAATAATTCATGTGTGGAATGAACTTCCTAAGGAAGTAGTGGAGGTAGGCACAGTTACAATGTTTAATAGATATTTGGATAAGTACATGAATAGGGAAGGTTTGAAGGGATATGGGCCTGGAGCAGGCAGATGAGACTAACTTAGTTTGGGATTACGGTAGGCAAAGACTGATTAGACCAAAGGGTCTATTTCCATGCTGCATGACTCCATGACTCGATGACTATAAGATGTGAGGGGCAAATCTTTTGCACAGCGAGTGGTTCACGTGTAGAGTGATCTTCCTGAGGAAGTGGTGGATGCAGGTACAGCTACAGCATTTAAAAGACATTTGGATAAGTCCATGAATAAGAAATGTTTGAAGGGATATGAGCCAGGAACAGGCAGGTGGGACTAGTTTAGTTTGGCATTATAAGGTAAAAACAATGACTGCAGATGCTGAAAACCAAATACTGGATTAGTGGTGCTGGAAGAGCACAGCAGTTCAGGCAGCATCCAAGGAGCAGCGAAATCGACGTTTCGGGCAAAAGCCCTTCATCAGGAATTATGTTCGGCATGGACTGGTTGGACCAAAGGGTCTGTTTCCATGTTGTATGACTCTTTGCTGAGTTATAAGTCTCTCTTGGAGAAACATATGCCTGCGTTGGGAACCCAAGAACATAATGGAAGCAAATTGAAAAATCAAATGTCTGCAGAATTTGACATTCTTGCCCGCTTATTCTTCCTGTGCAGTGCAGCCACAGTTAAATGCCAGCACTGGTCTGTATAGTATTCTGCACTTTTATTTTTAATTGCCCACATCTCTTAATTAATGACTTTGTAGTCAAACAGGAGGTCAGAATCCCGTGTAAAGTAAAAGATTACAATTCCCTCCACATGTATTAAAAAAACCTTTTCTAATTGGTTTTTGCTTCTATTTAATGGAAAATACAAAAGTATCGGCCGAGGCAAAGAATTCTAATTGACTGAGATTGCGCACAATTTGATAATTAGTGCCTTTTGCTCTATTCAGTGCAGAAAATGCAAAGTTCCAGAAATGCAATCAAATAATAAAGCGATGCTTGATAGTAAGAATGTATTAATTATGTATGGCTTCATTTTATTAACTGCAATGTAGGAAAAATGTACTGTAAATCCTTGTAAAGTTACCTAGTTACATATCAGGATTACAGAAAGAGGGAAAGTAATTAATGATTCTCAAATGTGCACTGGGTGAAGGGTGGTGGTGCTTCATTCCTGCTAATTCAGTGTATATCCCAATCGATACAATCAATGGAGGCCTGTCATTGCCTCTCAATTATCTGTTACATCCCCACCCTCTGTTGTAATACTTCCTGGTGTTGAACGTACAGTCCTACTCATCAAGAAGGAAAAAACAGGAAAACTTATGAACGACGCAGACTGGTCTGGCCTGACTTATGTACCTCAAAGTGCATCCTCTGTGCAACCAACTTGTTTTCCTTTGTATTCCCTTTGGGCTTTGCTCCCAGTGCATTAAAAAAATTCTGTTTGTGTCCTTGCGCTCTTCCAATTCCTCTGTAATCCGCAAGCTTTTACTTGCAAAGAATCCATCTTAATTTGCTGAGGGGGATATGAGCAAAGGTGAGTAAATAGAACCGAGGTACAGATCAGCCATGACTTTAATTGAATGAACAAGCTCAAGGACCTACTCATGTTCCATGTTAATATGTAATTCAAATTGGTGTCACCTAATCATTCCTCGCCTCTTGAGTCTTTGGAATGTGAGCGAGTGTTGTGCTGAAGCTTTGGCCTTTCACCTCAGTCTTTTCAATCAAATAAATAATTGCCAATTATTTGTTAGCACTCATTCTGAATGCAGCCAGTCCTCTACATATAAATTAGAGATGGGATTGTGTTTGAAGATGATGAATTGTCTTGTTTCCTCTTCCAATGTTCTCTCCTGCAGATGTTGGCTTTTTAAAAAATTCTCTTGCGGGGATGTGGGCGTCGCTTGCTGGCCAGCATTTATTGCCCTTCTCCAGTTGCCCTTGAGAAGGTGGTCACAATGCCATGCATGCCATTTGCACCCCATCTGAGTACTCTGCTCAGGAGGGTGTAGGAGTGTGAGTGTGTGCATTGTGTATGTCTGTGTCTATGTCTCATGGTATAAGGGGAAATGTGTGTGTGTGTGTGTGTGTGTGTGTACACACGTGTGTGAGAGTGTGCGTGTGCATGTACGCACATGTGTGTGAGAGTGTGTGCATGCGTGAGTGAGTGAGTGAGTGTGTGTGTATGCAAGATCCTCATCCAGAATCGGAATCTTTGAGGGATGGCTGATAAGGATGACAAAAGGCAAGGAATGCCAACCCATGTCCTACCACAGAGTCCTGATATTGATCTCCTTGTAAACTAACATCCGTCAACTGCTTTGTGCACAACATTGTGTGAATAGAAAATTGACAGAAAACATGACTATTTCTCGGAGGCTGGAAAAGAAAAGAAATGAATACATTTCTTAAGCCCAGGGAAGATTAAAATTGATTTTATCTGTTTGTATTACCTCTCCTCTGGCTACAGACAAAAGCTCTCTCGCAAAGCATAATACCCTGTTGCTACATAACTACCGTGATAAGTCCAGTCAGGTACCAGCCATGCTCTGCAAGCCTCCTTAATGGTCTGTATACCACAGTGGAAATATGCTATCATCCTATTTGTACCTGCCCTTCATTAGGCCAGAAGCTGTGTCACAATCCTTCACATAGCCAGGATTAGTAACTCAGTTCACATTTCATTAACATTGATCCCGAAACAATAATAAACACATGGTGTGAAGGTATCATAATCGCACTGAACCTAAAAGTTCCCTATAGGTTCAATAATCCCACTCGGTTCACCTAGCCCTCCCCATCCTCCATCTCTCTTGCCCATTCCCCTTGTTCTAAGTCAGAATGGAATTTCACTGAATGAGGCTGAGAATGGATTAGAATTTGATCCCAGGATTTATCTTCTGACTTTGCACCATGAGGAGTTTGTTGCTGGTGATAACGTTAAGGGCAATCGGAATTCCCAAATCAAACCAGGAGGAATTGAGTCACTGCTAATTTGGATGACGCTTATTCAAGAGAAAGAACTCATGTTTATGTGGCAGTCCCTGGAGCACGTTACAGTCAATTAAGCACTTTTTGACATGTTGTCACCGATTTACAGACATATATGTAATTTGTTTGAATTACATCAATCGAGGGCTGAAGGCATAGCTGTGAAGTCAATAGACTAGTGAGTTAGAGAATAATTTCAGGCAAATGTTCTGGGGATATGGGTTCAAATCCCATTATGACAGATAGTGAAATTTGATTTCAATTTTAAAAAATAAGGAATAAAGAGCTGGCCTAATAACAACTACGTAATCTCTGTCTAATGTCGTAGAAACCTATGTGGTTCACTCATGTCCTTTGCTATCTTTATCTGCTCTGATTCCAGACCCACAGCAGCATAGCTGACTCTTAAATGCCCTCTGGACAATTAGGAATCAGTAATACATGCAGATCTGGCCTGCAAGTCACACATTCCATGAACAAACAAATAAAAAGAATACTTTGGCTTTGACACAAAGAAACTGTGACACTTTGATACCCTCTTTGAATTACAGGCACTGTTGAAATTTAGTTATCACGATCCCTTCAGAGACCAATAGCTTTTGAAAAGACATTCAAACTTCCAGTTAATCGCTGAAAGGATGACAGAAGATTTCATGTTTTAAGAACTTTACTGCAACAAAAGACTAAAAGCACTAGTGACTAAATATTACCTTTTTATGCAACTTATATTTCAAACCACAAAACAAAACATTCTCCTTTTCCTTTTAGCACAACAGAAAAGCACTTCACAGATAAACTTTACATAGTTCTTTAAGTAGACATTCAATTCTTGTGTAAACAGTCTCAAGTGATTCTTAACTGCTAAGGATTTGCTTCTTTGTTTTCCCATCCTCAGTTCTGGGTCGTTTAATCTCAGAACTGTCATTTGTAGTGAGCTGTTTCCCCTCTTTCCCCCAGAGATCCTACCTCTAGAAAATATAAAGCAAATATTTCAGCCTTATTTTAATACCTCACAAATTCAGCTTTTTATCTATGCACAGCTTCCACCCACAATCCTGCACGGTGTGCCACAGAACCTGACGATTATAGTTGTTTTCCCTCTCCCAGCTCCAGACAGGCTAACCCACTTGGAGAGAATTCAGGGAAACCATGGACCTTACCCCTCTCAAAGCCATCGCCACGCCAACATGAATCACAGGGGCCTTGTAGTCAGGTAATAAAATGCTGATTAGCTACTCTTCAGGCCCCATTGGAATGCAAGTGCACACTACAAAAACCAATTGCTTACAATCTAACATTTTCTACAGATTTCTGCAATTCTGGAGCCTGTCCCACAATCCTGATGAAATGCTTCTGCTCGAAACATTGACTCTCCTGCTCCTCAGATGTTGCCTGTGCTTTTCTAGCACCACACATTTTGACTGGAGACTATCAGTTTAAGCATTGTTAGCAAAAGGCTGCTGTCATTGTCTCTCAGCGTGAACATCATGCACTTGTTTCCCAGTAAAACAAATAAAACAAAAAACAATGTTTGTCCCTTTTTTTTCACTCTCGACCAAAACAGCTGTGCATGCTATTTCTTTTCCTGCATTCTTCTGATCAGCTCTTTATCTTCCCTTAAATTAAGAACATAGTTCAAAAATATAACACCCTTGTAAAGAGCACAGTTATGACTCCAGGAAACCAACAGCAGCAAAATGAATGCAAAACACAACCTACAATATGGCAATGAGCAAGTTTTAAAAATTCTTGTCACTTAATACTATAGAATTTGAATACTGCTGGAAAAAGACATATTGCTATAGCTTTTCATCTTGCACTCATCAGGACAATTTGCAAGAATACCAATTTAAGAGGGTTAAAAAATATTTATGCCAACATGATTGTTGAATAGTTAGCATAGGTGTTGTCATGCAGAATGTACCAGTTAATGATGATTTCAGTTAACTGCCAGGCTCTCCTGAACAATGCTGACTGAAGGATAAATAATGGCAAGGACATTAAGGGGGATTCCCTTGCTATGGAATCTCTCTGTACCTACCTTAGCGGGCAGAGGAGCTCTTTGCAGTCAACAGACTCCTCTGACATTGTCGCTCACCCTCTCAGTGCTACACTAAAGTGTCAGCCTGGGTCACATGCCTGAGTCCCTGGAGTGAGGACAGACCCCGAAAATCTTTGTTTCAGAGACAAGAATATTATCATAAAATATTGAGTTGTCCCTTTAAAAAGCAAAGTAATTTCAAGTCAGTTTTAAGAGGCTAATGATCAGCAATGAGGTGGAATCTGGAATTGCACAAGAGAGGGTCAAATAGTCGAGGCTTTATTTAATGTTAAAAGATGTACTGTTCAGCTTTTAAATACAACATCTCGGATGGGCATTGAGCTTAACAGTGGAGGAATATAACTCATCTGAATCTGTGTTTAGTTCATAAGGTATAGGAGCTAAATTAGGCCATTCGGCCCATCGAGTCTGCTCCACCATGCGATCATGGCTGATATGCTCCTCACCCCCATTTTCCTGCCTTCTCTCCAAATCCCTTCAACTCATTACCAATTAAAAATCTGTCTAACTCCTCCTTAAATTTACTCACTGTCCCAGCATTCACTGCACTTTGGAGTAGGGAATTCCACAGATTCACAACCCTTTGGGAGAAGTAGTTTTTCCTCAACTCTGTTTAAATTTGCTCCCCCTTATCCTAAGACTATGACCTCTTGTCCTAGAATGCCCCACACAAGGAAGCATCTGCTCCCTGTTCTATTTTATCCACACCTTTTATCAGCTTGCATTCCTCAATTTGATCTCCCCTCATTCTTCTAAATTCCACAGAGTATTGACCTAAACTGTTCAATCTCTCTTCATATGACAAACCCCTCATCTCTGGATCAAGCTAGTTACTTATCCCAACTGTTTTTTTTCTGTTTATTCTTTCACAAGATGTGGGCATCATTGGCTGTTGCCCATCCTTAATTGCCCTTGCACTGAGTGGCTTGTTTGCCCATTTCACAGGGCAGTTAAGAGTCAACGCAGTGATATGGGTCCGGAGTCACATGACGGCCAAACCAGATAAGTGCAGCGGTTTCTGTCCCCTGAAGGACAGCAATGAACCAGATGGGTTCCTACAACCATCAGTGATAGTTGTCATGGTCACCATGACTGAAATTAGCTTTCTAATAGCACATTTTTTTAATTAGTTGGATTCAAATTCTACCAGCTCCATGAACCCATGTCCCCAGAGCATTAGTATTATTCCATAGTAACACTACCAGGATGTTACCATGTCCCCATATTGGGAGGACGGATGGACCAAGGGGAGTTAAAGTGCCAAATTGATTTCAGAACCACGCAGGGAGGATAGAATAATTAGCAAAAGTGTAGGAATGGCTTTGACAGGAGCCCTCTTGCGGTGCAGTGGTAGTGTTCCTACCTCTGAGCCAGGAGGCCCAGACTCAACCCCCATATCTCTGACCAGGTTGATTATTAACATGAGGGACAGTCTTGCCTTTCAATCTCTGTCTACTGACACCTGTTTGTAGGCATGCACACAAATAAGTCAAGTGAAAACTGAGTTATGATGCCCTGCACATGCACCAACACAGCAATTGCTTAATGTAAAGATAAAAGACAATATTTTTTCACCTTTCCCCATGCAGGAGACAATGGCATATTGTTACTGGACCATTCCACCAGAGGGCTCAGCTAAAGCTCTGGGAAAACTAGGGAAATCTAACCTTAAATAATGACAAATCTGAACTGAAAGCTACAGTCAGTCATGTTGTATTATGGCAAAATTCCCAACCTAAATAGGCCTGTAGCTTTAAGGCAGTTGCAAGACATTACAACAGGCCCAGCATCATCTCTTCTTCCTCAGGCAGCTGAGGAAATTTTGCATTACGTCAAATACCCTTGCCAACGTTTATCGATGTGTCATCGACAGCATTCTGTCTGGATGTATCACTACCTGGTATGGTAACTGTACCATTCAAGATCGGAGATGGTTACAGAGAGTGGTGAAATTGGCCCAGACAATCACAAAGGCCAACCTCCCATTTTTAGAATCTATCTACCAGGCCTGCTGAGGAAAGGCCACTAGCATTCTCAAAGATCCATCCCACCCTGGCAATGTTTTTCTATGACCTCTACCATCAGGGAGAAGGTACAGAAGCCTGAACACACGCACCAGTGAGTTTCGTAACAGTTTCTACCCTACTGTCGTTGGAATTCTGAATGGACTCACAAACCTTTAACGTTCGCCTGTACCTATGTTTTTGTTTTTGCCTCTGTTTACCTATTAGTTACTATCTATGCTACTTCACCCTGTCATCTGTCTATTGCTCACAAGACAATGCTTTTCACTGTGCCTTGGTACACGTGACAATAAATTCAATTCAAAGCATGTGATACTCCCTCGAACCATACCTATCTCAACTCAGTCACCCTCTGTGCTATGGAGTCAGTATAGAGTCTTCAGTCAGTTGTGTGTGTTGTAAATAAACTTGAAGACATTTGACTCAACAAACCCGATCTCTTGTGAAATATGGTACATGGACTAACATTTGGAAAACCACAAAGCATATCAGAAATCATCACTGATTATTGTAAGAGCCCATCTGATTCACCAAAATCCTTCAGGGAAGGAAATCTGCCATCCTATTCGGGTCTGGCCTACATGAGACTCCAAATCCACAGCATCGTGTGGATGACTCCAATCTCCCTTCTGAAATGCCCCGTAGGAAATCGGAGATGAGTGGCAAGAACTGAGCTTGCCAACAAAGCCCACATCCTACGAAAGAATTTAAAAGAAGATTTGGAGTTACTGACTAATCGCAGCAATTATTCTGTAACAGATCCAGTTACAAATCCAGGAAACCCCGACTGCTGGGGGAATGACAGATCTGAAACCAACTATTCCTCGTGAATATCTCATGGCACCTCATGTCTGAACTTGATCATTTGTCGATTGTAATAGGCTTAGATGTAAAGAATAGTCATATAGCTGTCTAACCTAACTAAAGTCTTCACCTGATGAAGGAGCAGCACTCCAAAAGCTTGTGGTTTCAAATAAACCTGTTGGACTATAATCTGGTGTCATGTGACTTCTGATTTTGTCAACTCCAATCCAACACCGGCACCTCCACATCGTAGCCTGTCTAAGACTATTGCAACAGCTCCTGGTTCCCTTGCAAATTCGATCGCTGTAATGGTCACTTGCTGTAAACTGGCAGCAACACCATCACCCATTTCCCCCCAAATCCAGGCACTGGGTTAAAATCCTATTACCACTGTGCATGCATCCTCACCACAAGGACTGCGGTAATCCAGGGAGAGACTGCACTTATCGGCATTTTAATGTAATCAGACACAGACAATCACTGCAGCATCAAGAGAATAAATTCAAATTAAACTCAACATTCTCAAGGGTGAAAGCCAAAAAGGAGACAAAAATGAATTTGAGCCACATGTTTCCACTTCAGATGCAAGCATGTACTGAGAAATTCCAAATTCTAATTTTCCTTTTTGCTAATTTATTTACAGGATTGTGTGCATTGCCAGCCAAGTAAATGTTTATTGCCCATCCCCGATAGCCCAGAGGGCAGTTAAGAGTCAACTACATTGCTTTGGGTCTGGAGTCACATGTAAAACAGGTGCAGTAAGGGTGGCTGATTTCCTTCCCTGAAGCACATTAATGTATCAAATGGGATTTTCCCAACAATCACCAACATTTTGGGGTCATCACTAACTCCAGATTTTACTAATTTCAAATTCCACCACCTGCTACAGTGGGATTCGAACCCAGGTCCCCAGAACGCTACCTGGCTTAATAGCCTAGTGACTATTAATCTTATTGGCATCGGATTAACAAGAAGGAAACAGGCCATTCGGCCCGACTGGTTGAGGCTGATGTTCATACACCACCCTACTTTGTCAGCATAGCCTTCTACAATTCCTTTCTCCCTTCTCAAATGTCCCCTTAAATATGTAAGACTGCATGAAATTGGAACAGGAATAGGCAGTTTGGCACCTCGGGATAGCCATTCAATGGGATCATGATTGATCTAACATTCCTTATATCCACTTTTCTGCATTTTCCTCATTACTCTCGATTCCTCTTACTGATTTTTCTATACAAATTATCTGAAATGTTCCTTGTATAGTTGTTTGCATCTCCTAATCGCTCTCTGGGTGAAGTAATTTCTCCTGAATTCCCTGTTTGTTTTAGCTGTGACTGCTGTATACTTAACTAAATATATTTTTTCAGGCTTGTGTACAAAGTGTCTGATTCCTTGGTTCTTCGCAATCAGAGTCTAACCACCCGAGATGTTCTTGCCTTCGTCTCTTGGAAAGCCTCTACCCGGAGACTTCCCGGTTACAAATCTAACCTTTCACCATCTGAAACTCAAACCCTCAAGCACAGCCAAACAAAAAAGCGTGGTGAGGAGCAGAACACAAGCTCTGCCTAACACAGCTGGTCATCTCATTGACCTTTCTGCAGGGACTCGCTTCAGAGCTCTCACAGTCCTAAGCTTCGAGACGAAAGCCAGAAACATTCTGTTTGAAACTGCTCTAGCTGTGTGCTCCTAATGGGCAGGTGCTTGCAGGTTACTCATTGCCTGCATTAATCCCTTATTCATTGCTGATGGAATATGTACTAAGATGGACGGTGCGCAAGACAAAAGGAAAACCTTTGAGTTATTTGAGGTAACGGGATACTTTTAAGTGTAATTCTTGTCGTATTTGGCTGTGCTCATGGATACTATGGAAAATGTATGGCACAGAAGGAGGTCATATGTGCAGGGATGTGCAAGATGGGTGGATTAGCCATGGGAGATGCAGGATTACAAGGATAGGGTAGAGGTGTGGGTCTTGGTGCGATGATCGGTGTAGACTCAATAAAGGATGGGTGGTTTAGCCATTGTAAATGCAGGTTACAGGGATAGGACTTGAGGGATCTGGGAGGGTTGCTATTCGGAATGTCCATGTGGTCTCAATGGGCCGAATGGCCTGCTTCCACACTGTCCATTTTCGATTATGCAGGCCACAAAGTCTATGAAAGTCAGCAAAGAACTAGCAACGCTCAGTGGAAGCTGAAAGAACAGCACCTCCTTTGCCCCTTGGGAGACCCTGCAGCCTTCTGGACTCAATATTGAGCTCAATAACTTTTGGGCTTGAGCTCTCCCATGTCCTTACCCCCAACCCCCACACACCACGCTTTGTTATCACACAGTCTACTATTACACACAACCCATTGTTCACCACCAACAGTCCCCATTAATACCTGAACACAACCAATGCTGGAGGTCACAGCGGGTCAAACAGCATCCATGGAGAGATGGTAAACTAACATTTCGAGTGTGTATGACTCTTCATCAAAGCTGAAGTAAAGTGTGGAAAGGACACCAATTCTGCTATGGTTGGGGGGGTGTGGATGGTGGTGTCAGGCGCTAGTGGAGAAAAGATGTTGATAGTTTGACTGCCACATCTCTTCGAGGAATGCCTACCCTGAAGAGGTTTTGATCTTCCCACCCACTATCCCCACACCCCCACCCCACCCCAAACTATAACATAAATGTTGCCCCCTTCACACTTCACTTCAGATCTGATGAAGAGTCATCTAGATTTAAAATGTTAGCTTGCTCTCTGTCCATGGATGCTGTCTGACCCGCTGTGATCTCTAGCATTTATTGTTTTCAGTGCAGATTCCAGCATCTGCAGTCATTTGCTACTCCATTAATAGCTGTTCACCCTCCCAGCCAGATCATTATCCATTTCTTTATCTGTCCATCTGTTCTTCTCTCTCTCCAGTCCCACCCCCCATCTTCTACATAGAATCTGACATTTTCCTCACTACCATGAGTTCTGAGGAAGGGTCACTCGACCCGAAACATTAACTCTGATTTCTCTGCACAGATTCTGCCAGACCTGCTGTGCTTTTCCAGTAATGTCTGTTTTTGCTTCTCAAGAAAGCACTACCCAGTAGACAGTAGTGGGATGGAATTGTACGGCTGATGATGTCCCACAGCACTTTATGGATAATTAACTTTGTGCTACTGGATATGATCTGCCACCCAATGCAATGGGTGTGTGTGTGTGTTTGTGTGTATATATACGTGTGTGCATGTGAGTGAGTGTGCGTGTATGTGCGTGTGCATGTACACACCTGGGGTGGACACCTTCAAACTGAAGACCATTCAGTCCCAGTCTGGCCAATACCATTATCAGTGTCAAACTGTATCTGGAGCATCAGATTAAGACTGGGCTTCTTTATTCTCTGCCGTGGCTAAGTGTTGTGTAACTAATGAGCAAATAGTTCTCAATTAACAGGGTAGTCACATTGCTGAAAATCACTGCATTCAGCAAAATCACATTATTCAAAACACATATTCCCATAGAAATGTTTCAGCTATATTCCCAGAAAGCCAAACGAGTACAGCATACAAGCACAAAGTTAATATCAAACACCATTCAGTCTATTGAGCCTGTTCCACCATTCAGTATGATCATGGCCGATCACCACATTCAGCTCCCTGTTCCTGCTTTCTCATGACACCCTTCAATTCCTTTAGGTCCAAGAACTCTAGCTAATTCTTTCTTGAAACCATGCATTTGCTTTCTGTGGTAGAGAATTCCACAAGCCCACTGTTTTCTGGGCGAAGACATTTCTTTTATCCCAGTCCTAAATGCCTACCCCATATCCTTAGACTATGACCCCTGGAATTGAACTCCACGGTCATCAGGAACATCCATCCTTCATTTACCCTGTCTCATCCTGTTCGAATTTTATAGGTTCCTATGAGATCTCCCTTCTCCATCCAATCTCCCGTCAATATAGTCCTGCCTGACCCAATTCCTCTTCATACATCAGCCCTGACATCCCAGGAAACAGTCTGGTAAACTTTGATGCAGTCCCTCTGTAGCCAGTTAAGGACAGGTGGGGTCTCACCAAGGCCTTGCACAAATGCAGCAAGACATCCCTGCTCCTGTATTCAAATCCTCTTGCTATGAAGGCCAACATACTGTGTGCCTTCCTCATCACCTACATGCTCACTTTCAGTTTCTGCACAGCAAGCTCCCACGAACAGTAAAAACAAAGGAAAGAGGAAGAAGACTGGTGGCTCTAATTTCAGATGGGTCTGTGCCACACACCCAAAACTGGTCATTCAGGATTGAGAAACCAAGAGTCCATTATCCATTGTGCAGGTCATCCAGTTTGAAAAAGAAGGGCAACAAGGACAGGGCCGCCTGGTAGCTCAGCGGTTAGCACTGCTGCCTCACAGCACCAGGGACCTGGTTTTGATTCCAGCCTCAGGTTACTGTCTGTCTACAGTTTGCATGCTCTCCTTGTGTCTGTGTGGGTTTCCTGCAACAGTCCAAAGATGTGCAGGTTAGGTGGACTGGCCATGCTAAATTGTCCCATAGTGCCCAGGGATGTGTAGGCAAGGTGGATTGGCCATGGGGAATGCAGGGATACAGTAGGGGGTGGGAAGGTCAGTGTAGACTTGATGGGCCAAATGGCCTGCTACTACACTGCAGGGATTCTATGAAGCAAGTGACAGCCTCATCAAATGTGAAACTGCATTCGTAAAACCAAATTCTGGAGTCTCTGGACTGGAAATTAAATTCTGAATATTTATCGTTAACTATAAGGTAGTTAGGCAATTACTGTTACAGAGGAGAGAGACTCTCGGCTGGAAACGGCTAAAGGCTATCCAAATTGTTTGTCTTCTTCCTCTCCTTGGGGTCAGTTTATTAGCACTTTTATTCCTTCAACATGTTGTTTCTGTTCCTTTTAGCTACTGGGCCTTGTCACAAAAGCCTGCAGAAATCTCGGTAAATACAAGTCCTCACCTGAACTGCAGCGCTCCCCAGCTGCTCCATGCATCCTCTTAATGGCCAATTAGCTGTACAGCAATGTCATTTGTAAAGCCCTTAACCCCAATACAATACACTTCCTGCCACACATCAAGTCTGGGGATTTTGTTTTTACAGCCAATTTAAGAGCGGCAACAAAAATAAAACAAAAAAGTGCTGCAAAATAGTGAAGCAGTCAAGCATTTTAATGCAAGGGAAAGCTAGCCTGTCTTTTGTGTTAACAAATTAAACATTTGTTACAAAAGGAATTTGCATACTGCACCTCAGACACTCACTCTCGGTAGACTGAAGATCATCAGTGGACACGATTGACAGTTACTCACCCCTTCCTGTTGAATTTAAATGAAGTGTTGTGAGGGACAGGAAGAATTGAATTCCAAAAATGGGGAAACAGGCCCTTTGGCCCAACAAGTCCACACTGGTCCTCTGAAGAGTATCCCGCCTAAACCCATTCCTTTACCCTATTGCTTTACTTTTACCCCTAACTAACACACCCCTAAAGACTATGGGCAATTTAGCACAGCGAATCTACCTAACTTGCACATCTTTGGATTGCAGGAGGAAACTCACACAGACACAGGGAGAACATGCAAGCTCCACGCAGACAGTTGTCCAAGATAAGAATTCAACCCAGGTCCCTGGTGCTGTGAGGCAGCAATGCTAACCACTGAGCCAATGTGCTGGTGAGGCCACTAATCTCTACTTTTCACAGAAAGATGGATGGAAGTGCAGGCTGTGATCCCGAAAACACCAGTTCCGATTCCTGAATCCCAGGTTAATAAAAATGGAATTTGGCTTATCTTACCTCTGGTAAGCCCTCAGTAGTAACGACTGGCCTTGATCTCAGACCCGGCAAGCAGAAATATGCTCCCTTTTTCATTTCTCCGAATTTCATCATGCAAAAATGCCAGTTTTATTCACAACGTAAAACATCTAAAATTTTACAACTTCCATTTCTTTTGTCCTTTTATCGGAGTAAAAAGTTGCAATAAGGTGCTTCACGGGAGCATAATCAGATAAAAAATTATCACCAAGACAAATCGAAAAGTATTCAGACAGGTGACTAAAGACTCTGCCAGAGGGCCAGGTCTTTGAGGACCGTCTGAAAGGTAGAAAGAATTAATATTCTTTCTTGCCTTTATATTCCTTGTCTTGAATTATTTTTCTGTGTTTTAAGATGGTGCTCGGAAAGTGGCGACACTTTGCAACATTTTTCACTGTATTTTGTAACAAGATGCACGTGACAATGAATAAATCAAACAAATCAGAATTTCAGAGCTTAGACAGCTCAAGGCATGGCCGTGAATAGTAAGGCAAAAGGAAGAGGAGAATGCGCAAGGGTGCTGATCTAAAGGAATTCAGAGCTCTCAGAGGGGAAGGTTACAGAAATCGGGAGAGAAAGATCTGAATATATGGTTGAGGACTCTGAAGATCAAAGGGTTGCTAAACAGGGACCCAATGTAGGTCATTGAGTGCAGGCTTTAGGCTGAAATTGAATTGGTGCAAGCTAAGATATCAGCAGTACAGTTTTGGATGAGCTCACTTTAAAGAGTGGAAAATGGGAGGCTGGCCAAGAGTGTATTGGAGTAGTCAAACTGGAGATAACTCTATTTCTTTCAGACGACAACCCTCTACAATGCATTAAATGCGTTTTATTTTAAACTGGTGCATCAAAATGTTATGGGACGGACACACACACACACACAGCTGCATAATGCTATGACTAAATGGAGCATTGCAAAGTACAGATCTCCCTCTCCCTGACCGCTGAAACCCTAATGCACTGATAGAGATCTGCGTTGACTTGACTGCTGCAAAATTAATTCTGATTCTGGTAAATTGGTAAAGTTTGAACACCCAAATACCTTGCAATCAACTGGCAATGTCTATATGTCAGTTCATATCACTTTCTCTAGAGTAGTTCATTTCTGTCCACTGTCACAGTCAGGTACCATTGCTGCTTGGAGCCACACTCCAAACTCTACTGTTCCCTCCTCCCTCTGTAACCATGAGCAACACCATGGGAGATTCAGGAGTATAGGGATTTAAACACTGACTAACAGGTCTTTCCCAATGGTTCTAATTAGTTAGGAGATCAGTCACTGGGTTCAGGCAAAAGATAGATCGCATCAGACCATGGGGCTGCTCTCTCTCTCTCTCTCTTTCATTAGAGAGAAATGACTGGTGGTTTAACTTGATGGTTCAGTTGAGGGGAGATACTGAGAAAGAGAGTCCTACATGGTAACCTCAGTCAGCACAGGAACTGAATCTGTGCTAATGCTATCACTCTGCATTGCAACCAGCCAACTGAACTAACAGACCCCCTGATGGTAACTTAGTTGACCTCAACTTCAACGTACCTGGACCAGGAAATTGGGGGCAAAGGGAAATCAGCCAATGGCCTCCTCTGGAAAGTGTGTGCCTCAGCTCAGGTATACATATCATTGAGACTGAGCAGATTGCATTGATGTTCTTCCAAAGCAGATGTCTCAAATGTGGGATGCTGCTTGTCCTTCCGTACCTTATTCATGTGGAGATCTTGTGGTACTGTACGTACCCGCTGAGCTCTGAGCTCCAGAGCCATGCAAAGACCTAATGGCCCTAGAAGGCATGTTGGTAACATGGCCAGACAGGTCAATTGCCACCTGTGAATCCTTCCAACATAGGGCAGGTGGTAAAGCCAGGAGTGGATCCCAGTTGGCTGAGGAACGAAAGGAGGAGTGGAGCTTGCGTAATTACCATGCATAAGAGAACTTGTTGCCACAACAATTCTGACTCCCTGAGTAAACCGTAACAATTCACCAGTCCCCCTACGGCTTTATTTGTCACATCTGACTTTACATAATAAGTATTGACAGATCCTTTAACCACGTGACACAAAAATCTGTTTCTATATAAACAAGAACTGGAGTAAACTACGCAACCCACAAGCCTTTTCTGCCATTTAATAAGATCATAATACCATAAAATATCAGAGCAGAATTAGGCCATTTGGCCCATCGAGGCTGCAATGCCTTTCAATCAGGGCTGATATGTTTCTCTTATCATTAGAAAGCATCGTTGATGCAAGAATATAATGCTCCAAATTCGTCATTTCAGTCCAAAAAAATTAAAAGGTGATCCACAGCTATTGATATTACAATGAATTTCTGACAATAATGTCCTCAAATCTGCCAATTATGAAAGGTTAGAAAAATCTTTTGAATACAAAACAATGCTTCATTTCAAAATAGAACTCTCTCTCGATTTTCCTGCTCTCTCATGCAGGATTTTTCTTTTGTTTTTGAAAGTGTATTGGTACAAAGTAAATGCAATCTTTCAACTGTTAATGAATGAAAGGAAAGATTCCCTCTTCCCAAGTCCAGGAATGAATCCGATTTTGAATTGCAGCAGTCCCACTTGGCTCCAGATATTTCAGTAAAGAATACACAATCTGGTACCCATAATGCCATGCAGAAGAAAAGCAGGTTCGTATTGACGTTTCCCTCAAGCTGAATTACCAATTGCCTCTCTCTTGAAAATACTTGCCTCTGGTCCTTCATGACCTCTGGCTAATTACCTACCTAGTCAGTACCATATTGTAGGAAAAACAGCAGTCAATCTGCACAGAGCAGTCATCCCTTTACCTCCAAACAGTCTACTCCAATCCATGTTTGAAAGTTCGTGTCTCATACCATTAACATTTACCTTACTCCGATTAAGAACTTGAACTTTTATGGAAGGCTTATCCTTTTCCACAATGATTCTAAAACTTAATAGAATTATGATCACTAGTCTGCATGGGTTTCCTCCGGGTGCTCCAGTTTCCTTCTACAGTCCAGAGAGGTGGCAGGTTAGTGGATTAGCCATGCTAAATTGCCAAATCATACACACATAAGAGCCAGTTTAGTTGGCACTGTGATACAATTGGTTAAAGACTTGGCTTAGAAACAGGAGGTCCTGAATTTGAATCACAACAGTGTCTTAAAGATTGTCTTTGGAGAGTGCAGCCATGGCCCAGCAGTTAAAGCAATGGATTAGAAATCCATTGAGGTCCTGCTAAATAGATATTTAAATTCTGGCCAGACTTCTCCTCATTGAGTTGAATCGTGTGCCTAGGCAGGGATGTGCAGGCTAGGTGGATTAGCCATTGGAAATGCAGGGTTACAGAGTGAGGGAAGGGGGATGTGTCTGAGTGGGATGCACTTCGACGGGACAGTATGGAGCCACTGGGCTGAATGGCCTGCTTCCACACTGTAGGGGAGTTATGATTTTATGGTCCCTTACTGACATTTCAGTGACTTGCCCTACCTTATTTCTCAAGAAAAAGTCACATTTTGCTCCTTCTCTATTAGAAACATTTACGTATTGATAAAGAAAGTTTTCTTGAACACATTTAGCAAATTCCTCACCATCCAAACCTTTAACACTATGGAAGTCCCAGCCAATTATAGGAAAATTAAAACCCCTACTATTACAACCCAATTACTTTTAAATAAATCTGAGATCTCTCCAACTACTTGCTCCTCAATTTACCTCTGACTATTGTCCTAGATTTCTTTGCTCTGAAGTTGCTTCCCAAGTTTCCAGATGGGGGTCTTGAACCCACAATCTTAACTTGGAGGTAAGAGAGCTATCACTGTGCAATGGCTAATGCCTAAGGAAACATGTAGGAGATCTTCGGCAAGCTGCAAAAAGTCATTTGGATTTGAGACATTGCCTCTGTCTCTTTCTCCAGACTTGCTGAGTTTCTCCAGCACTTTTTGGTCTCAGTTCACATTTCTAGTCTCTGCAGTATTTTGTTTTAATTCATAAATTTGGTTACAAACGGTTAAATTCCAGCCGGATACCTGGGGAAAAGTAAGTCTTTCTCTTGACTGTCACAAAGCTATTTAGGTTTATGTAAGTGGGAATGCCTACTTCTGGGAAAGAGACAGAGACTACACAGCCATTGTTTCATTCTGGAGATGTTCATTCAATCCCTGCAGTGTGGAAGCAGGCTATTCAGCCCATTGAGTCCACACCGGCCATCCAAACAGCACCCTACCCACCTAACCTATCCCTACGGCCTTGCATTTCCCATGGCTAATCTCCCTAGCCTGCACATCCCTGGACACTATGGGCAAATTAACATGGCCAACCCACCTAGCTGGCAATCTTTGGACTGTGGGAGGCAACCAAAGGAAACCCACGCAGACACGGGGAGAAAGTGCAAACTCCACGCCTGAGGTTGGAACCGAACCTGGGTCCCTGGTCTGCGCAGCAGTGGTGCTGACAGCTGAGCCATTGTGTCATCCCCAATATGCACTGTAAGAGTTATTATCCATGGTGTGTGAACCCTGCACGTAGACGGCCCCTGATACCAACTTGTCACATAGAGCCGCAGGGAGTGCCACCATGCCAGGATGTATTTGACACCTGATGTTGAAGGTGCCAGTGAGCTGGAGGAGGAGGTTCGGGCTGGCGAAGGAATTGGGACCCGCTCCTCCCCAATGGGGGTCTGTGGAATAAGCCTTCTCAGTTGCTCTTCCCTCCCTTTACTTGCCCTGCCAGCCACTCGCCAAATGGCAGCGTGTGTGGTGGGGGGGCGTGCTGCTCCCAGAACTGGAAGTAGATACCCAGGATCCGGGACTGCTGCTGCTCCCGTTTACATGCCCCCACCCTGGCAGTGTGGAATGATATCGGATTCCGCTTGGTACACATGAGCTCTGTGTAACGCCCTCCACTCCTGCAAAGGTGGTATTTGTTGAATTTGCAGCCTTGCAATGAGTTTCTGTCTGTGCTGTGACAAGTTGGCATAAGGGGCTGCCTATGTTCAGGGCTTAAGAACCACGAATAATAACTCCTGTATTGAATATTGAGGACGGCACAGTGGCTCAGCAGTTAGCACTGCTGTGTGACAGTGCCAGGAACCTGGGTTCAATTCCAGCCTCGGGCAACTGTCTGTGTGGAGTTTGCACATTCTCCCTGTGGCTGCATGGGTTTCCTCTGGGTGCTCCGGTTTCCTCCCATAATCCAGTTGACCTCATGTTACTCGGAGAAATGTTAGCACACCTCAATAAGTGGCTGAAAATGGATACAAATGTTTCAGCTTTGTCACAGAATCTAACAATCAGTGCAGAAAGAGGCCATTCAGCCCATCAGGTCTGTACCGGCTCTCCAAATCAGTATCTTGACTTGGTATAGGGTCAAAGAGTCATAGAGATGTACAGCATGGAAACAGACCCTACGGTCCAACTCATCCATGCCGACCAGATAGCCCAACCCAATCTAGTCCCATCTGCCAGCACCCAGTCCATATCCCTCCAAATCCTTCCTATTCATATATCCACCCAAATGCCTTTTAAATGTTGCAATTATACCAGCCTCCACCACTTCCTCTGGCAGCTCATTCCATACACGTATCACTCCCCTTAGGTCTCTTTTATATCTTTCCCCTCTTTCCCTAAACCTCTGCCCTCTAGTTCTGGACTCCCTGACCTCAGGGAAAAGACTTTGTCTATTTATACTATCCATGCCCCTCATGATTTTGCAAACCTCTGTAAGGTCACCCCTCAACCTCCAATGCTCCAGGGAAAACAGCCCCAGCCTGTTCAGCCTCTCCCTGTAGCTCAAATCCTCCAACCCTGGCAACATCCTTGTAAATCTTTTCTGAACCCTTTCAAGTTTCACAACATCTTTCCGATAGGAAGGAGACCAGAATTGCACACAATATTCCAACAGTGGCCTAACCAATGTCCTGTACAGCCGCAACATGAGCTCCCAACTCCTGTACTCGATACTCTGACCAATAAAGGAAAGCATACCAAACACCTTCTTCACTATCCTATCCACCTGCGACTCCACTTTCAAGGAGCTATGAACCTGCACTCCAAGGTCTCTTTGTTCAGCAACATTCCCTAAGACCTTACCATTAAGCATAGAAGCATTGCTAAGATTTGCTTTCCCAAAATGCAGCACCTCGCATTTATCTGAGTTAAACTCCATCTGCCACTTCTCAGTCCATTGGCCCATCTGGTCCAGATCCTGTTGTAATCTGAGGTAACCTTCTTCGCTGTCCACTACACCTCCAATTTTGGTGTCAGCTGCAAACTTACTAACTGGATCTCTTATGCTCACATCCAAATCCTTTATGTAAATGACAAAAAGTAGTGGACCCAGCATCGACCCTTGTGGCACTCTCCTGGTCACAGGCCTCCAGTCTGAAAAACAATCCTCCACCACCACCCTCTGTCTTCTACCTTTGAGCCAGTTCTGTATCCACATGGCTAGTTCTCCCTGTATTCCATGAGATCTAACCTTGCTTATCAGTTTCCCATGGGGAACCTTGTTGAACGCCTTACTGAAGTCCATGTAGATCACATCTACCCTTTGCCCTCATCAATCCTCTTTGTTACTTCTTCAAAAAACTCAATCAAGTTTGAGATCCATGATTTCCCACGCACAAAGCCATGTTGACTATCCCTAATCAGTCCTTGTCTTTCCAAATACATGTACATTCTGTCCCTTAGAATTCCCTCCAACAACTTGTCCTTCACCGATGTCAGGCTCACTGGTCTATAGTTCCCTGGTTTGTCCTTACCACCCTTCTTAAACAGTGGCACCACATTAGCCAACCTCCAGTCTTCCGGCACCTCACCTGTGACTATCGATGATACAAATATTTCAGCAAGAGGCCCAGCATACATGCGTAAGAGCCAGTTTATGATACAATTGGGTAAGACTTGGCTTGTAAACGGGAAGTCCTGAATTTGATTCACAGCAGTGCCTTAAAGATTGTCTTTGGAGTGTATAGTCATGGCCCAGCAGTTAAAGCAATGGATTAGAAATCCATTGAGGTCCACCTACATAGTATTAAATTCTGGTCATGCTTCTCTTCAATGATGAGTTGAATCATGTGCCTCAGCAGCTAACCATTGGTGAATTGGAATAACAAAAATATATTTGACTTGATCTGATTTATTATAGTCACACATTCCTAGGTACAGTGAAAAACTTTGTTTTGCATGCAGTGTGCAGACAGATCATACCATACAAAGTGCATTTGGGTAACAGAACACAGTGAGGAATACAATGATACGGCTGCAGAGGAGGTGCACAAACCACGTAACATTAAATTGAAAATTTGAGAGTTCCTTTCAGAAGTTTAATAACGGTAGGGAATAAGCTGTTCTTGAATCTATTCAACCATGTATACAAGCTTTTATATCTTCTGCCTGATAGAGGAGTGTGGAAGAGAGTATAACCAGGGTGGGGGGGGGGATCTTTGATCATGTTGCTTGCTTTCCCAAGGCAGCAGGAAGTATAGATGGAGTATAGATGGCACCAAGGCGGGTTTGTGTGATGGACTGGGCTGTGTTCACGACTCTCTATAGTTTCTTGCGGTGTTTGGAAGAACAATTACCAGACCACGCTGTGATACATCCAAATAGGATGCTGTCTGTGGTGCATCTGTAAAAATTGTTCAGAGTCCTTTTGGACATTGTCAATTTCCTTAGACTCCTGAGGAAGCAGAGGCATTGTTGTGCATCCTTGAACATTGTGTTGATATGGGTGGACCAGGACTGATTGTTGGTGATCATCATTCTCGACCACCTCCACCTCAGCACTATTGATGCAGACATGATCCACTCCACTTCCCAAAGTCAATGACCAGCTCCTTCTTTTCATTGATGTTGCTGGAGATATAAGTTGATGGAGAGTAAACGTTTCCAGCTGAGAGGAGTTGAGTCTGTGGAAGGGGGAAGTAGTCTGCACTTGTGATGTATGAGGTTTTGTGAACAGGAGAATAGAAACATAGTAAATAGGAGAAGGAGTAGACCATTCGGCCCTTTGAACCTGCTGTGTCATAATTGTGCTGGTAATCTGACGTAATACTCTAGTCCTGCTTTCTCCTCATACCCTTTGATCCCTTTAGCCCCAAGAACTGTATCTATTTCCTTTTTGAAAACATTCAATGTTTTGGCCTCAGTCACTTTCTGCTGAAGGGAATCACTCTCTGGGTGAAGAAACGTCTTCCTTTTGAACAAAAATAAACCTATGTGGAAGGCAGATTAATTCTTGCATCTTCCTTTGCCCTACAGATGGATGTTTACCAGATGAACCTGCCTTTCACATACAGTCTCAGAGCTATACGACATGGAAGCAGACCCTTCGGTCCAACTCACCCACACTGACCAGATATCCTAAGAAGAAATGTGGATTGCTAAAATCAAACTAAACACTGCAAAACCGTAAAGGGTTAAATTATGGGTGTTTCCTGACTCTACAAAAAACAATTTTGCCTGAAGGTATTTCAAAGAATGATAATAGTATCAATCCAGTTAGTAATTCCTGAAATGGTCAGGCACAGACAGCAAGGCACACATAATCCTACTCTTCCTATCTTGATGGCTTTAATATGACAGCATTATTTCAATTTTGTTTTGAATAGATTAGATTTTACTTCTCTTCATAGGGCTCTCCTTTAAAGAGACTGTATCACATCGTGACAGCCTACCTCGTTTGTGTCTGCCGACTATCAAAAAATCCAATCTAGAAAAAATACCTATTTACAATGGAATGTTTGAGGCTTGTGAGCACTGTCAATACCCCGAGTAATTCCAATCTTCCAGCGGGCTAAAGCGATCTCATTTCAAAGTGCATTCAACACTAAGTTCCCATGATTGGTGCAACTGGGGGACATGGGGAACTAAATAAAGCAAGTCCCAGGCTGTCATCTGGGCCTGTGCTAAAATAATCAGGCGGCTATGAAGTCACCCCTTTTGGGTTAATGAAGACCCTCATCAGGAGGGCTTCCAATCTCCCGCATGGGGCCCAGGGGGTTCCGTTACAAAGGGAGGTTGCTGAGACTCAGCTTGTATTCTCTTCAATATGGATCTTGTTGGAGTGAGTTGATGTTTAAAACGTTTGGAAAGATCAACCCATCTCAAATTTAGAACTGGAGGGAAATCGGGAAACACAAAAAATAGGCAGAAACCAGAACTCTCACTTCTGAAAGGCTGCCAATGCTGCTCCATTTAAGACTGAGATCTCTGAATTGCAGTTATTTAATTATTTACTCAATTTACGGGCTGTGGGCATTGCTGGCTGGGCCAGTATTTATTGCCCATCCCTAGTTGCTCCTTGAGAAGGTGGTGTTGAGCTGCCTTCTTGAACTGCTGCAGTCCATGTGCTGTTGGTTGACCTACATTGCCATTGGGGAGGGAATTTTAGGAACTTGACCCAGTTGACAATGAAGAAACATCGATATATTTCCAAGTCAGGGTGGTGAGGGGACCTTGAAGGCAATGGTGTTCCCATGTATTTGCTGCCTTTGTCCTTCTAGATGGAAGCAGCTGTGGGTTTGGAAGGTGCTGTTTGAAGATCCTTGGTGAATTTCTGCAGTGCATCTTGGAGATGGTACACACTGCAACATACTGAACGCCGGTGGTTGAGGGAATGGATGCTTGTGCATGCAGCGTCAATGTATCAGGCTGCTTTGTCCTGGATGGTGTCAAGCTTTTTGAGTGTTGTTGGGGCTGCATTCATCCAGTCAAGTGGGGAATATTTATCACAGTCTTGACTTGTGCCTTGCAGATAGAGTACAGGTTTTGGGAAGTCAGTAGATTGCCCCAGGGTGTCAGGGATTATGGCGCTGAAGCATGCAACTGGAATTGAGACGTATACCAGGCAAATCTAACCCAAAGCTAGAATAAGGTCAAGGGGATGAATGGCCTATTCCAGTTCCAATGTCCCTTTTTTTTAGCACTTGGATTCACATGGTGATGCTGAGAATTACTTCACTGCTCTTACCTACACTATTAAATGCCTCCTTCCATCTATGGTTAGCTCAGTCGCTTGGAGGGCTGATTCGCTTTGCAGAGTGATACCAACAGCATTGACTCAATTCCCACACTGGTTGTGGTTACTGTGAAGGATCCTCCTTCTCAACCTCTCCCCTCGCCTGAGGCATGACGACCCTCAGGTTAAACTCACCACCAGCCATCTCTCTAATGAGAGCAGCTTTATGGTCTGGTGGGATTATGAGGATTATACTTTTGCATATCAGTATATAAAAATTACAGCGCAGGGGACAGGAATCTTGTATAAAGGTAAAGTCTCATTAGTGAGAAAGAGATACCTCAGCTGGCGTGGGATTTGAACTCACGTCTCTGGCATCACTCTCCATAGAAAATCAGCTGTGAAACCAACTGAAGTCATACCTAGCACAAAGCCATGTGGTTCTGCTTGTTGGAGGTCAGTCATCTCAGGCCCAGGACATCACTGCAGAAGTTCCTCGGTGTAGTGAGCTAGGTGCACCCATCTTAAGCTATTTTGTCAATGAACTTTCCTCCATTAGTTTATAAGTGGGAATATTCGCTGGTAACTATTTCCAACTCAGATACTTAAACAGTCCATGTCCAAATGTAGCAAAACCTGGACAATACCCAGGCTTGGGCTAACAAGTGTTGAGCAATATTCAGGCCACACAAGTGCCAGGCAGTGACCATCTTCAAGAGAGAATCTAACCATCATCCCTTGGCATTCAATGGCATGATGATTGCTGAATTCTCCCATTCTCAAACTCCCGGGGTTACCATTGACCAGAAACTGAACTGGGCCAGCCTACATACTGTGGCTGCAGGAATTCTGTCATGAATAACTCACCTCCTCACACTTCAAAACCTGCCCACCAGCTACACAGGGTCACAAAATAGGAGTGTGATGGAATACTCCCCGCTTGCCTGGATGGGTTCAGCTCCAACCACATTCAAGAAGCTTAACAGTATCCAAGACAATGTAGCCTGCTTAACTGGCCCTCCATCTCCCATCTTCAACATTCATTCCCTTCATTACTAATACACAGTGGCAGCTGTCTATACTATCTCCTAGATGCACTGCAATAATTCACCGAGGCTCCTTCAATACCACCTTCCAAATGTAACAACCTCTACCCTCTAGAAGAACAAGAGCAGTAAATACATGGGAACACCACCCCCCATGAAAATTCTCTTCTATGCCACTCACTACAAGCGCTTGGAAATACACTTCTGTTCTTTCAGTATCATTGGGTCAAAATCCTGGAATTCTCTCCCTATCAGCACTGTGGGTGTCCCTACATCCCAAGGTATGCATGGGTTCAAGCAGCTGACCACCAGCTTCTCCAAGATAACTCGAGATAGGCAGCAAATGATATGCTAGGTAGGGATGCTTATGTCTCATGGAGGAATAAAAGAGAGATATTCAATGGAAAGGAGGAAATACTGTCAGGACATTGGTTTCTTTATTCCTAAATGTTGCTGGAAAGCGGGACACTTTGTCAGAGCTCCACCTCTTGTACTCATTAGGCGTAACACAAGATTGCCGAATGGCCTTCTCCAGAGCAACTGGATTTAACTTGCCACCCCAATCAGTCCCCTTTCTCCTATAGTATACATTGTAGTGATAGTTTGAAATTTGCCATTCTTGTATTTGTCCTGATGAGCTCTGGAAACCTGTCTAGCTTTTATTTATTGCGTTAAAGCTGGACTGTCTTTCTGTTCTAATTTGGTGCAATGCTTTAATCACAGCCATTCATCTTCATGAAACACAAGTTCACAGCCAAATCGTACAAGGATTCTAAACTGATTATATTATTCTTGATCATTGAGTTTACAATGCATAATGAAAGCTCTGGTGCCATGCTTCACAATCCCAATATGACGACACCAAACTGTGGTTTACTCCAAACCCTTGTGCCAATTCTACTTTCAATATCGATATTCTTTGTGTATTAACATGAAATTACAATGCATCAAAAGGCACACCGCACAGACTTCAGATGACATGCAGCCAAGAAGATACACTTGTGTTCATCTCAATCTCTCCCAGAAATTCAGATACAATGCCATACAATCATAGATATCTACACCACAGAAAAATGCCCTTCAGCCCATTGTATCTGTTCTGGCCAAAAGGAACCAGTTCACCATTCAAATCCCATTATCCAGCACTTGGCCCATAGCCTTGTATGCCTTGGCGTTGCAAGTGCTACCTAAATATTTCTTAAATGTTCTGAGGGTTTCTGTCTTGGTCACTCTTATAGGAAGGGAGTTCTAGATTCCTACCACCCTCTGTGTGAAAATGTTTTTCCTCATCTCCCCTCAAAGCATCCTGCCCTTAATTTAAATCTATGCCCCCCCATGTCATCAATCCCTGCATCAAGGGGAACAGATATTTGGTCCACTTAAGATATTCAATCACATTCTGATTATGGACAGTAACTAAATCAACATATACATTAGAACTGGGTGAAAGACCTTCTTTATGGTGCTTGCTTAACAAGTGTCCTTCTTCAACAAAACCAAAAATGGTTCTCACACATCACACACTGTTTCCACAGACAGTCAGGTACATCAAGCCGAATGCCTTGGGTGACTCAAACTCCCACATAGGCTAGGCAAGTGGGCAAAGAAGTGGCAGATGGAATATAATATGGGAACGATCCGCATCCATGAACACCAACTAGCCACGAAACGACACAACCAGCTATCTTTAGTAGCCACACACGCAGATGACAAGCAACACGAATTCGACTGGGACAACACTACTATTATAGGACAAGCCAAACAGAGAACAGCCAGGGAATTCCTAGAGGCATGGCACTCATCCACAGATTCAATCAATAAGCACATCGACCTGGACCCAATATACCAGCCACTGCAATGGACAGCTGGAACTGACAACCGGAAGCAGTAGATTCAAACCACTACAAATGCCGGAGGAAAGATCACAGAAGCGCTTCACAGGAGGCTCCCAAGCACTGAGGATGTCACCTAGACAGGGGACGAAACGTCTGCAACACAAATTCCCAGCTCGGCGAACAGAACCACAACAATGAGCACCCGAGCTACAAATCTTCTCACAAACTTTGAACAATATGGGAAAGTGTGAGGTTATGCATTTTAGGTCGGAAGAATAGAGGCATGTACTATTTTCCAACAGGAAAAGTTTCGGAATTCTGAAGCACAACGGGACTTGGGAGTCCTGGTTCAAGATTCACTAAAGGTTAACATGCAGGTTCAGTTGGTGGTGAGGAAGGCAAATACAGTGTTAGCATTCATTCCAAAAGGGCTGCAATACAAGAGCAGGGATCTTCTGCTGAGACTGTAGCAGGCTCTGGTCAGATCCCATTTGGAATATTGCGAACAGTTTTGGGCTCTGTACTAAGGAAGGCACTAGAGGGATTATAGAGGCTGATAGTATGGTCCTGGGGGGTCAAGAATGTGGGGGGATCTCATTGAAATTTACAGAATACTGGAAAGAGCACTCGTGGAGAAGATGTTTCCACTAGTAGGAGAGACTAGGACCCGAGGGCACTGCCTCAGAGTAAAGGGACAACCCTTTCGAAGTGAAATGATTTGGTGTTCCTTCAGCTAGAGGGTGGTGAATCTGTGGAACTCAATGCCAAGGTTGGGGCTAAGTTATTGACCGTTTTTAAGACAGAGATCAAAAGGTTCCAGATAGGTAAGGGGATCAAGCGTTCATGGGGAGAAGGCAGGAGAATGGGGTTGAGAAACAGATCAGCAGTGATCGAATAACAGAGCAGATTTGATTGGCTGAATGACTGAATCCTGCTTCTATATCTTATGGTCTTATGGAAAACGTACACATGAGGCTAAATTTGAGTGAAAGCTGAAAACTTTTGTGTTGGCTTAATTGTCTGGTATCAGGTATGGAATGTTTTTGTATGCTAGTGTTTTCCCCTATTCCTTAAATAGTGGAAATTTAACACATGGGATCCAAATATTTAAATTGGTTATGGTTAAATTGGAGGGGAATGCGCTTACTCATGTCCTGCAGCAGTTCAAAGGTTAAGTCATATACATTGCTGATTGAGAACTATAGACTCCACGGTTTGTGTGCATGCATTTGAGCTGCAGCTTGTAAGATTGTGTGTTGGGGATTATAATGAATGAATGAATTTGCTTCTCAAGTTGTACAAATCATTTTGGCTTGACCTTCAGAGCAGCACCACAGGGGTGCTGATTAACATGAAAAGCCAGAAACACGATCAAATCACAATACAATCATGCCTTATCAATACTATCACACAACTGAAGCAGAGATAGGCCTGCATCACCATGACAACCACTCTTAATAAACATGACCAAAGGCCTGTGTTACACTGAATGCACAGAACATTACTACCACTGCCCAGAGAAAAACTCTATTATCCCTGTGAAAATGCCACTTTAAAACCTTTCGTCTGTGTGCTAATAGGACATTCAGACTTTAGTTTAATGTTAATCATGTAACTATGTTCCAAGTCAGAGATATGTCTGGTGAATATACCATTTTTGCAATGTTACAGCTCAGCACATGGTTAGAAAATCACTGATTCAAATGATAAAATTTACTCAGATGTTGCCGAGGATAGATGGTTTGAGTTATAAAGACCAGGCTGAAAAGGCTGGGATGTTTTTCCACTGGAGCATAGGAGGTTGAGGGGTGACTTTATTGAGATTTATAAAATCATGAGGCATTGAGATGGGATTACTGGCAGCTGTCTTTTCCCTAGGATGGGTTCGAGATTAGCAGGCACATGTTTAAGGTAACAGGAGAGAGATTTAAAAAAAGACATGAGGGGCATCGTCTTTACACAGAGGGTGGTTCACGTGTGGAATGAACTTCTTAAGGAAGGGGTGGATGTAGGTACAATTACAACCTTTGAAAGACATTTGGATGAGTACATGTATAAGAAAGGTTTGGAGGGATATGGGATGAGTTTAGACCAGAGTGGTGCTGGAAAAGCACAGCAGGTCAGGCATCATCTGAGGAGCAGGAAAATCAATGTTTCGGGCAAAAGCCCTTCATCAGGAATAGAGGATATGGGATGAGTTTAGTTTGGAATTATGGTTGGCATGGATTGGTTGGACCAGAGAGTTTCTGTGCTGTATAGCCTTCTGACAAGGAGTCACTGCGAATTCATACATAATCCCTCAACCATCACTTTTCACATTTGACCCAACCCTGATAAGAATAACTCAGATGTATGCAGCATCATAATTGGGTGCCATCTTGTGGATATTAGAGTCTCGCTTTCTGAAGTGGACAGCAAAGGTCTTAGTGTCCTGACCAATATTTATCCCTCAACACACATCCCTTAAAAGGAATGATCCGGTTGTTATCACATTATTTGTGGGAATCTGCTACGTGCAAATTGGTCATCACGCATCCAACATAACAACAAGTCGCCATACTTGAAAAGTATTGCTTTGATATCAAGCTTTGGGACATCATGAGGTGTTCAGAATTATATAAACAGATTGGAAAATTTCAGCCTGTTCTGCTTAAGAAGAAAGGAAGTTTGCTTAAAGGTCTTAAGGGGTCTAGACAGGTTACATCAAGGAAAACAGATCCCATGAGAAGGATCAAGAGTGAGAGAGTTCATTTTTAAGGTGATTGGCAGAAAGAAGCAATCATGATATTAGGAGAATTTCTTTTCATGCAGCAAGTGGAAAGGATTTGGATTGTGTTTTTTTTTCATTCATGGGATGAGGGCACCACTGACCAGGCCAGCATTTATTGTCCATCTCTAATTGCCCAGAGGGCAGTTAGAGTCAACCACATTGCTGTGGTCTGGAGTCACATATAGGCCAGACCAGGTAAGGATGGCAGTTTCCTTCCCTAAAGGACATGAGTGAACCAGATGAGTTTTCCCCAACAATCAATTAATGGTCATCATTCGATTCTTAATTCCAGATATTTATTGAATTCAAATTCCACCATCTGTCAGATTCCTAGAACATTAGCTGGGTCTCTGGATTAATAGTTGAGCAATAACACCACGAGGCCATTCATAGATTCACAGAATCCCTATACTGTGGAAACAGGCCAATTGGCTCAACAAGTCTACACCAACCCTCGAAATAGTATCCCAACCAGACCCCTTCCCCTACCCTATTACTTTACATTTCCCTTGACTAATGCACTTAACCTACACATCCCTGAACACTATAGACAGTTTAGCATGGCCAATTCACCTAACCTGCACATCTTTGAGCTGTGGAGAAGGGTAGGACTGCAGATGCTGGAGGTCAGAGTCAAGAATGTAGTGCTGGAAAGACACAGCAGGTCAGGCAGCATCCGAGGAGAAGGAGAATCGATGTTTTGGGCATCGGCCCTTCATCAGGAATGAGGCTTGTGGACCTGGGCGCTCAGAGATAAATGTGAGGGGGGTGGGGCTGGGGGTAAGGTAGCTGAGAATGGGATAGATGAATGAAAGTGGGGGAGAAGGTGATAGGTCGGAGAGGAGGGCGGAGCGGATAGACGAGAAAGATGATGGACAGGTCAAGAGGGCAGTGCCGAGTTGGAAGCTTGGGACTGGGATAATGTGGGGGGAGGGGAAATGAGGAAACTGGTGAAACCCACATTAATCCTGTGTGGTTGCAAGGTCTCAAGGCAGAAGATGAGGCATTCTTCCTCCAGGCATCGGGTGGTTAAGGGTTTGGCAATGGAGGAGGCCCAGAACCTGCATGTCCTCGGCGGAGCGGGAGGGGGAGTTGAAGTGTTCAGTCACAGGGCGGTGGGTGCGGGTGTCCCAGAGATGTTCTCTGAAATGATCCGTAAGTAGGCGTCCTGTCTCCCTGATGTACGGGTGCAACGAATACAGTAGGTGACATTTGTGGAAGTACAGGTACATTTCTGTCAGATGTGGAAGGTCCCTTTGGGGCCTTGGTTGGAGATGAGGAGAGGTGTGGACCAAGGTTTTGCACTTCCTGCAGTGGCAGGGAAAGGTGCCAGGAGTGGGGTGTGGGCTGGTGGGGGGCGTGAATCTGACAAGGAAGTTGCTGAGGAATGGTCTCCCTGGAATGCTGATAGGGGTGGGGAGGGAAATATGTCCCTGGTGGTGGGGTCTGTTTGTAGGTGGCAGAGGATGATGCGATGTTTACTGAGGTTAGTGGGCTGGAAGATGAGAACCAGTCCTTGTTGCATTGGGCAGGGTGGGGTTCAAGGGCGGAGATGCAGGAAGTGGAGGACATTGCTGGAGATGTGCTGGAGGGCATCATCAACCACATGGGGCGGGGGGGGTGGGGGGGTGGAATTGCAATCTTTGAGGAAGGAGGCCATCTGAGATTTTCTAAGATGAATTGGTCAGCCTGGGAACAGATGTGGTGGAGGCGGAGGAATTGGGAATAAGGGATGAGATTTTTGTAGGAGTTAGGTTGGGAGGAGTCCAGATAGCCGTGGGGGTCGGTAGGTTTGTAGTAGTTGTCCATGGTTAGTCGGTTGCTGGAAATGGAGATGAAGAGATCCAGGAAGGGGAGGGAGGTGTCCAAAATGGTTCAGGTAAACTTGAGGTCGGGGTGAAAACTGTTTGTGATGATGAACTGTTCAAGCTCTTCATGGAAATGATGTAGTGGAGGAAAAGGTAAGAGGTGGTACCAGTGTAGCTGCAGAAGATGGATTGTTCCACATACCCGACAAAGAGGCAGGCATAGCTGGGGCCCATATGCGTGCCCATGGCCACCCCTTTGGTTTGGAGGAAGTGGGAGGATTTGAAGGAGAAGTTGTTAAGGGTGAGGGCCAGTTCAGCCAGTTGGATGAGGGTGTCAGTGCAAGGCTACTGGTTGGAATGGCATGAGAGGAGGAAACGGAGGGTTTAGAGACCTTCGTTATTTGTGGATAGATGTATACAGGGACTGGATGTCCATGGTGAACATAAGGCATTGGGAACTGGGGAAATGAAAGTCTTAGAGGAGGTGAAGGTTGTGGGTGGTCTCCTGAACGTAGGTGGGGAGTTCCTGGACTAAGGGGACAGGATGGTGTCAAGGTATGAGTTCAGTGAGACAGGTGCAGGCTGAGACAATGGGTCAACTGGGGCTGTCAGGTTTGTGAATCTTCGGTAGGAGGTAGAATCGGGCAGTGCAGGGTTCACAGACAATGAGGTCAGCGGCTATGGATGGGAGATCCGCAAAAGTGATGAGGTTGTGGATGGTCTAGGAGATGATGTCAGGGTCAAGAGGGCAGTAGGAGGAGGTGCCTGTCAGTTGGCATTTGGTTTCTTTGGACTGTGGGAGGAAACCAGAACACCCAGCATAAACGAGCAAATGTGTAAACACCACTCAGACAGTCAACCGCAGCTGGAATTGAACCTGGGTACCTGGCGTTGTGAAGCAGCAGTGCTAACCACTGAGCCACCGTGCCATTGTCTCCCTGTCTGAAAGTGGATTAGAGGCAGAATCAATACAGATATTCAAGAGGGGATGGGTTGTTATCTGAAAAGGAAGAATATAAAGGGTCATCAAGGGAGAAGGTGGGGGAATGACACTGGGTGCATTTTTGAGCTGAGAGCTAGTACAGACATGTAGGGCTGTGGTGAAAGATGCTCTATTTACAAGCTTTATCTTGTTTTTAACATAGAAAAACACCCCAACGTTTCCTCACAAAAGCATGAACAGACAAAATGAGATGTTGCCACTAAAAAGGAAAAACTAGGGTGATGGGATTGAAAGCATGGTCGAAGAGCTGGTTTATAAGTAGGATTTTGAAAGAGGCGAGAGAGAAAAAGGAAGAAACAGGTTTAGACAGGGAATTCCAGAGTGTTAGGACTAAATGACTGATGTCATGTTCACAGTAGAATGAAAAAGATGGGACACAGAAGGGGTTGGTTTCTATGGAAACGGTGGAAGCTGGAAACCTGAAACAAACACAGAACTCGCCGGAAAAATTCAGCAGGTCTGGCAGCATTTCTGTGGAGAGAATTAGAGTTTACATTTCAAGTCTAGTATGACTGTTCTTCAGAATCTTCATCTCCGGAACAGTCATACCAGACTCGAAATGCGAACTCCACAGATGCTGCCAGACCCGCTGAGTTTCTCCAGCATTCTCTGTGTTTGTAGTCAATGGAACTTGTAGGGATTATAGAGGTGGGAGAGGTTGGGTATAGGGACAGGTAAGGCCATGAAGAGAATTAAATGAAAGAATAAGAATTTGGAGATTGTAGGAAGTTGTAGAGTGGGAATTGGCTGCATCAAGTCTCTACGATTGTAGGAACAATTCCTATGGAAATTGTCCGCTTATTGCTTACTCAACAACGGGTTTTTAGGGAACTCCAGGTTTTGGGTTCCACAACATTCCAAACAGAAACTGTGCAGTGAATAACATGTTTGAAACACCACATGCAGCAACATTGTAAATGTGTTTACAAAGATTTCTCATGATTAGTATTGCTTGCAAAATCAAAGTTTATGAAACGAACATCCTGGTAATTTTACCAATAGGAAACAGGTCTGAAAATATTGATGTTGCAGTGATTAGAAACAGCCTCCTCAGAAAACCTGCCAAACAATTAATTTATTATTTTTAATGCTTATATAATGTTGGTTTATTGACAAGCACCACATATTGATGTATGGAATTGTCAATGAGTCTGTTGTTTTCTCCCTCTGATGGGCCACAGATCCAAAGGAACACATCAGTTTGTCAGTGATACGGGTGTTCAGCACGCCATTTCCAATCTTTCATTGTCTCTTTCTCACTGCATCCAATTATCCATGAACTCTTACAGTTCTTTGTATTTCTCTGAACTAATGCATTGTCTACAGCACAAAGTGGGTCATATTCCTTTCCAGAATTAATTCACTCAAGTAACCGTCAACTTGAAAACAGCCTACACATCCAAGCAGTGAATACAAAAACAATTTGGAATCACTTCAGAGACTGTCCAACGCTGCTAATGCAGAGTTGAAACACTGCGTACCTTATTAATCATGCTGACCAGTATTGCTAGTAAATAGAGACAACTGGGCAATTCATTGACAATAGCATCTGTTTCTTTTGGGCTGACGTTCCCAGTGCACTGAATGTACCAGGTTTCAATTTCATCGTTGGCAGGGAATGGCTGATTGCAAAAAAAACCAGACCTTAAGAAGAATTGAAAGAGAGTCAGCCTGTACTCCCGTTGACTTCCTCAAACATGACTTGGTGTTCAGGTTCTCCAGCCTGACCTCTTGATTTGGGAGCACTGCTTGAGGCAAAAGGACAACCAGAGGGAAAAACAACAGCTTGACAGCGAGAAAGAAAGCTAATACAGAGAAAAATCCAACGTAGAGAACAAGTAAAAATGCCAAGGATACCTATTGCTCGAGATTTCCTTTTTGCCAATTTCATGGGGAGAGTTTCCACTTTAAATGCAATTCGCAGTTGCATTAGTTTTGAGATGGTCTTCCCTCCGTCATCTTTGCTGGCATTCATTTAACTATCCCCACACACAAAAACGGTCATCAACCTGCGCTTGGCAAGTATTAGGGGCAGCACAGTGGCTCAGTGGTTAGCGCTGCTAGGTAAAAACAATGACTGCAGATTCTGGAAACCAGATTCTGGATTAGTGATGCTGGAAGAGCACAGCAGTTCAGGCAGCATCCGAGGAGCAGTAAAATCGACGTTTCGGGCAAAAGCCCTTCATCAGCAATAAAGGCATACAGCCTGAAGCGTGGAGAGATAAGCTAGAGGAGGGTGGGGGTGGGGAGAAAGTAGCATAGAGTACAATGGGTGAGTGGGGGAGGGGATTAAGGTGATAGGTCAGGGAGGAGAGTTGAGTGGATAGGTGGAAAAGAAGATAGGCAGGTAGGACAAGTCATGGGGACAGCGCTGAGCTGTAAGTTTGGAACTAGGGTGAGGTGGGGAAAGGGGAAATGAGGAAACTGTTGAAGTCCACATTGATGCCCTGGGGTTGAAGTGTTCTGAGGCAGAAAATGAGGCGTTCTTCCTCCAGGCGTCTGGTGGTGAGGGAGCGGCGGTGAAGGAGGCCCAGGACCTCCATGTCCTTAGCAGAGTGGGAGGGGGAGTTGAAATGTTGGGCCACAGGGCAGTGTGGCTGATTGGTGCGGGTGTCCCGGAGATGTTCCCTAAAGCGCTCTGCTAGGAGGCGTCCAGTCTCCGCAATGTAGAGGAGATTGCATCGGGAGCAACGGATGCAATAAATGATATTAGTGGATGTGCAGGTAAAGCTTTGATGGATGTGGAAGGCTCCTTTAGGGCCTTGGATGGAGGTGAGGGAGGAGGTCTGGGCGTAGGTTTTGCAGTTCCTGCGGTGGCAGGGGAAGGTGCCCGGATGGGAGGGTGGGTTGTAGGGGGGCGTGGACCTGACCAGGTAGTCATGGAGGGAACGGTCTTTGCGGAAGGCGGAAAGGGGTGGGGAGGGAAATATATCCCTGGTGGTGGGGTCTTTTTGGAGGTGGTGGAAATGTCAGCGAATGATTTGGTTTATGTGAAGGTTGGTAGGTTGAAAGGTGGGGAGTGGTGCCGGTGTAATTACGGAAGATCGACTGTTCTATGTAGCCAACAAAGAGACAGGCATAGCTGAGGCCCATACCTGTGCCCATGGCTACCCCTTTGGTCTGGAGGAAGTGGGAGGATTCGAAGGAGAAATTGTTAAGGGTGAGGACCAGTTCGGCCAAACGAATGAGAGTGTCGGTGGAAGGGTACTGTTGGGTACGTCGGGAGAGGAAAAAACAGAGGGCTTGGAGGCCCTGGTCATGGCGGATGGAGGTGTAGAGGGATTGGATATCCATGGTGAAGATAAGGCATTGGGGGCCGGGGAAACGGAAGTCTTGGAGGAGGTAGAGGGCGTGGGTGGTGTCTCGAATGTATGTGGGGAGTTCCTGGACTAGGGGGGATAGGACAGTGTCGAGGTAGGTAGAGATGAGTTCAGTGGGGTAGGAGCATGCTGAGACAATGGGTCGGCCAGGATGGTCAGGCTTGTGGATCTTGGGAAGGAGGTAGAACCGGGCAGTGTGGGATTCCCCGTCTATGAGGTTGGAAGCTGTGGATGAGAGATCTCCTGAGGTGATCTGGTTCTGTATGGTCTGGGAGATGATGGTTTGGTGATGGGGGGTGGGGTCATGGTCGAGGGGACGGTAGGAAGAGGTGTCCTCGAGTTGGTGTTTGGCTTCAGCGGTGTAGAGCTGAAAATGTGTTGCTGGAAAAGCACAGCAGGTCAGGCAGCATCCAAGGGAGCAGGAGAATCGACGTTTCGGGCATGAGCCCTTCTTCAGGAATCCCTTCAGCGGGGTAGAGGTCAGTGCGCCAGACTACCACTGTGCCCCCTTTATCTGCTGGCTTGATGGTGAGGTTGGGATTGGAGCAGAGGGATTTGAGGGCTGCGCGTTATGAGGGTGAGAGGTTGGAGTGGGAGAGTAGGGTAGACAGATTGAGGCAGTTAATGTCGTGGCGGCAGTTGGAAATGAAGAGGTCGAGGGCAGGTAATAGGCCAGTGCGGGGTGTCCAGGTGGATGCAGTGTGTTGGAGGTGGGCGAAGGGGTCCTCGGAAGGTGGGCGGGAGTCCTGATTGTGAAAGTAAGCTCAGAGGCGGAGGCAGCAGAAGAAGTGTTCGACGTCATGGCGTGTATTAAATTCATTGATGCGTGGACGGAGGGGGATGAAGGTGAGTCCTTTGCTGAGGACTGATCGTTCATCCTCAGTGAGGGGAAGGTCTGGAGCGATGGTGAAAATTCGGCAGGGCTGGGAGCTGGGATCTGGTGTGGGTGTGGAGCTGGGAGTGGAGGCGGAGCCAGTAACTGGAGTGGGTGTGGTGGTGGGGGGAATGGGAGTGGACTCATGAGCAGGGGTCGTGTTCCCCTCAGGGTTCTGGGGGCCGGGAATGGTGACAGTGGGATCCTGATGGAGGGTTTTTGCCCGAAACGTCGATTTTACTGCTCCTCGGTTAGCACTGCTGCCTCACAACACCAGGGATCCAGGTTCGATTCCAGCCTCGGCCGACTGTCTGTGTGGAGTTTGCACATTCTTCCTGTGCCTGCGTGGGTTTCCTCTGGGTGCTCAGGTTTCCTGCCACAATCCAAAGATGTGCAGGATAGGTGGATTGGCCATGCTAAATTGTCTATAGCGTTCAAGGATGCGTCGGTTAGGTGAATAAAATAGGGCTAAATATAGGGTATGAAAATTTGATCTGGTAGGTTAGTCTTCAGAGGGTCGGTGTGGACTTGCTGGCCTGAATGGTCTGTTTCCACTCTGTAGGGGTTCTATTAAGGGGTTCATTAGTGGACATAAAGTTATTTCTTTTTGTGCTGTGATTGGAACCATGGCCAGGTGGATCTCATTGACTATGAGCTTCTTGATTGGGGGCAGGAGGGTAACCTGCGCCAATCAGGGAGCCCGGCTGACAGAGATAAACAGGCGATTCAGAAGATCTCCTTAGTCTCGGCTGAAAACAACGAATGCTGGCGATCACAAAGGGGTCAGCCAGCATTCATAGACAGAGAAAGAGAGCAATCTAACATTTTGAGTCTAAATGACTCTGCATCAGAGCTGAAGTGAAATGTGGGGGGGGCAGCATTTGTGCTATCATTGGCAGAGGGAGGTTAGGGTGGAGAATGCTGGGGGAGAAAAGCTGTTGACAGCTCAGATTAAGTGATTGGAATGTGAGAATGGCAGAACAATGGTGTGTCTCTGGCCAGAATTGAAAGGACAGACAATCCCACTGGATGGGGGGTGGGGTGGGGAGGACATGGTAACAGAATGGAACAAGCTCAAAGAAAGGGAAGAAATGCTTCACAATCTGAATGTGTTGAAATCAATATTAAGCCCAGAGGGCCGTATAATGCCCAGTCTGAAGACGAGATGTTGCACCTCCAGTTCGTGCTGTGATCCACGGCAGCACCACAGCATGCCAAGGACAGACATGTGGCCACTGTGTTAAAATGACTGGCTACGGGAAGGTCGGGGTCATACTTGCACACAGACTGGAGGGGTTCCATAAAGCAGTCTCCTCAGTCTAGGGCCTGGCTTTGAGCTGGCTGGTCAGAGTCCATTGGACTGTACACATGTAAGTAAAGGATGACTTGGTGACGGGATACCATCTTGTGCAGCTATTTCCCCTCGATAGATCCGTGAGTGGGAACTTTGATTAATGCAACTTGATTGGAAGAAGATTTAGCATTTTAATCAGTGACAGTTGACAAGCTGTGAGGAACCGTCTTTTATAATCACTGAAAATAACTTTAAAGAACTACACAGAATGATTTGCAATCAGTTTTGGGTTACATATAGTCAGTTTCTTAGTAGATTGGAAAAAAAACTCCAAAAGTTTTAGACAGTGACTATTCATGCCCATACGGCTGAAAGAAATTATATGTTTTGACCTTCTATGAAGTAGCACAAATAAACACAACTGATTGAAACTCAGTGGCAATTCAATCAATCTGAGGAGCGCATGAGCTGGGTATTCGTCTCGTGAGATTTTCAAAAATATGGCAAAAGACAGTGAAAACTCAAGTGGTGCAGTGCATGCTTTGCACTTCAAATTCCACTCTTTTTAATGGGGCTGACAATGATTTGGGGCGAATAGTGCTTTGAAAAGCAAACTCCAGCCCTCTACACTTCCCACTTTTTAATACACAGGTGCGGATCGGCATCACAAAAACAAGCATTTGGAGATCCGATTTACCTCAGTGTTAAAGGTTTTATTTTATTCACTCATGGGAAATAGGTGTCACTGGTAAGGCCAGCTTGTGGCCCAGCCCTTACTGCCCTCGAGAAAGTTCTAGAACTGCTGCAACGTCAGGAAAGAAACGGCAACATAGCTCCAAGACATTTGGAGGGGAACATTGTAGGAAGTGGTCTCTTCATGCATCTGCTGCCCCACTAGGTGGCAGCAGCCATGGCCTTGGAGGGTGTTGGTGAAGCATTTGGTGTACCCTGTAGATGAAGCAACAGTACGCTGTCAGTCGAGGTTGTTATGTTTAGAGTAGAGGATGAGGCATCAATCAAGTGGGCTGCTTTCCCTGGACAGTGTCGAGCTTCTAGAACATTTTCTGGTGCTGTACTCATGCAGAGAAGTGAAGAGCACTCCATCACCCTCTTGATTGTGCCTTGTAGATACTGGAAAGGCTTTGGAGACAGGAGGAGAATTACTCACTATAGAATTCCCCACCTTTGACCTGTTCTTATAGTCACAGTATTTGTATTGCTGCCCCCGTATGGATTCTGGTCAATAGTAATGCCCAGAATGGTCGGGGATTCAGCACTGGTAATGCTATTGATCATCAAGGGGCAATTGTTACATTCCTTGCTTTCAACATTTGAGTATTTATAGCAATTCCTTCATAATTCTATGACTAAAGAATCTGAGAGTCCTTGAGGAGGCCATTCGGCCCATCATGATGTTCAAAGGACCTATATCTAATGTAGGCTCGCTCCACAGCGCTCTCCTCAGAAAGCTCTGCCATATGTGACTATCAGACAACTGGTTAAGCCCAAGTGGGACAAATTGGTTCTCCTGCATGGTGGAACTTGTAAGCAGCAAAGCTAAGGGGGCATATTTAGCTATGTGTGAAACATTAAGAAACCCTATCCTGTATCGGTTTGTCATGGATTTTAAAGATGACCCCCAAGAGGGTTCAGTATGCCATAGAGTCATAGAGTCACAGATATACAGAACGGAAACAGACCCTTTGGTCCAACACATCTATGCCGACTTGATATCCCAACATAATCTAGTCTCATCTGCCAGTACTTGGCCCATAACCCTCCCAACCCTTCCTATTCATATACCTATCCAGATGCCTTTTAAATGTTACAAGTATACCAGCCTCCATCACTTCCTCAGGTAGCTCATTCCATACATGCACCACATTCTGCATGAAAAAATTGCCCCTTATGTCCCTTTTTATATCTTTCCCCTCTCACCCTAAACCTATGCCCTCTAGTTCTGGACTCCCCCACACCAGGGAAAATACTTTGTCTATTTATCTTATCCATGCCCCTCATGATTCGATAAACCTTTACAAGGTCACTTGTCGGCTTCCGATGCTCTAGGGGAAACAGCCCCAGCCTATTCAGCCTGTCCCTATAGATTAAATCCTCCAATCCTGGCAACATCCTTGTAAATCCTTTCTGAATTTTTTTCAAGTTCCACAACATCCTTCCAATAGGAAGGAGAGAGAATTGCACACAATATTCCAAAAGTGGCCAAACCAATGTCCAGTACAGCCACAACATGACCTCCCAACTCCGATACTCAATGCTCTAACCAATAAAAGAAAGCCTACTAAATGCCTTCTTCACTATCCTGTCTACCTACGACTCTACTTTCAAGGAGCTATGAACCTGCACTCTAAGGTCTCTTTGCTCAGAAGTGTATAAGTCCTGCTAAGATTTGCTTTCACAAAATGCAGTACCTCACATTTATCGAAATTAAAGTCCATCCGTCACTCCTCAGCCCATTGGCCCATCTAATCAAGATCCCATTGTAATTTGAGGTAATCTTCTTCACTGTCCACTACACCTCTAATTTTGGTTTCACTTGCAAACTTAATAACTATAACTTCTATGTTCATATCCAAATCATTTATATAAATGATGAAAACTAGTGGACCCAGCATCAATCCTCGTGGTACTCCACTGGTCACAGACCTCTGAAAAACAACCCTCCACCACCATCCTCTGTCTTCTATCTTTGAACCAGTTCTGTATCCAAATGACTAGTTCTCTCCCTATTCCATGAGATCTAACCTTGCTAACCAGTCTCCCAGAACCTTGTCAAATGCCTTATTGAAGTCCACTTCGATCACATCTACCGCTCTGCCCTCATCAATCCTCTTTGTTACTTTTTCAAAAAACTCAGTCAACTTCATGAGACATGATTTCCCACGCACAAAGCCATGTTGACTATCCTTAATCAGGCCTTGCCTTTCCAAATACATGTACATCCTGTCCCTCAGGATTCCCTTCAACAACTTGCCTCCCACCAACGTCAGACTCACTGGTCTATAGATCCCTGGCATGTCCTTACCACTTTTCTTAAATAATGGTACCACATTAGCCAACCTCCAGTCTTTTGGCACTTCACTTGTGACTACTGATGATACGAATATCTCAGCAAATATCACATCCCCAGCTTCCCACAGAGTTCTAGGGTACACCTGATCAGGTCTTGAAGATTTATCCACATTTATTCATTTCAAGACATCCAGCACTTCTTCCTCTGTAAGCTGGACATTTTTCAAGAAGTCCTCATCTATTTCCCCACATTCTATATCTTCCATATCCTTCTCCGCAGTAAACACGGATGCATCTCCTCCAGCTCCACACATTGGCCACCTTGCTGATCTTTGAGGGGCCCTATTCTCTCCCTAGTTACCCTTTTGTCCTTAATGTATTTGTAAAAACCCTTCAGATTCTCCTTAACCCTATTGGTCAAAGTTATCTCATGTCCTCTTTTTGCCCTCCTGATTTCCCTCCTAATATACTCCTACTGCCTTTATACTCTTCTCAGGATTCATTCAATTTCTCCTGTCTATACCTAACACATGCTTCCTTCTTTTTCTTAACCAAACCCTCAATTTCTCTCATCATCCAGCATTTCCAACACCTACCAGTCTTTAACAGGAATACACCTACTCTGGATTCTCATTATCTCATTTCTGAAAGCTTCCCATTTTCCAAACTTCCCTTTACTTGCAAACATCTGCACCCAATCAGCTTTTGAAAGTTCTTGCTTAATACCATTAAAACTAGCCATCCTCCAATTTAGAACTTTAACTATTAGATCTGGTCTATCCTTTTCCATCACTATTTTAAAACGAATAGAATTATGGTGGCTGACCCCAAAATGCTCCCCCACTGACAGCTCAATCACTTGCCCTGCCTTATTTCCTAAGAGTAGGTCAGGTTTTGCACCTTCTCTAGTTGGTACATCCACATAGTGACTCAGAAAATTTTCTTGCTCACACTTAACAAATTCCTCTCCATCTAAACCCTTAACACTATGGCATTATATTTGAGAAGTTAAAATCCCTTACCATAACCACCCTATTATTCTTACAGATAACTGAAACCTCCTTACAAATTTGTTTCTCAATTTCCCACTGACTATTAGGGGATCTATAAAACAATCCCATTCAGGTGATTATCCCTTTCTTATTTTTCAGTTCCACCCAAATAACTTCCCTGGATGTATTTCCAGAATATTCTCCCAAAGTACAGCTGTAATGCTGTTCCTTATTAAAAACGCCACTCCCCCTCCTCTTTTGCCTCCCTTTCTGTCCTTCCTATAGCATTTGTATCCTGGAGCATTAAGCTGCCAGTCTTGTCCATCCTGGAGCCACGTTTATGGAATTGCTATAATATGCCAGTCCAATGTTCCTAACCATGCCCTGAGTTAATCTGCCTTCACTGTTCAGCCTCTTGCATTGCAATAAATGCAGATAAATTTATCAATCCGACCTCGTTCTCTGATTTGTTCCTGTCTGCCGTGACAGCTTGACTCGCTTCTGTTCTCATCTGTATCAGTCTCAGATTGATCACTTTCCTCAGTATCTCCCTGGGTCCCACCCCTCTCCCCACTGCCCCCCACCCCACCCTTACTAATTTAACTCCTCCCGAGCAGCTCTAGCAAATCTCCCTGCCAGAATATTAGTCCCCTTCCAATTCAGGTGCAATCCATCCTTCTTGTACAGGTCACTTCTACCCCAGAAGAGATTCCAATGATCCAGAAATGTGAATCCTCTCCCATACACCAGCTCCTCAGCCATGCATTCATCTGTTCTATCCTCCTATTCCTACCCTCACTAGCTCGCAGCACTGGGAGTAATCCAGATATTATTATTCTCGAGTACCTCCTTTTTAAATTCCTGCCTAGCTCTCTGTATTCTCCTTTTAGAATCTCATCCTTTTCCCTTCCTATGTCATTTGTTCCAACATGTACAATGACCTCCTGCTGGTCCCTCTCCCCTTTGAGAACATTCTACACCCTCTCACACCATTCGATTTTTCGCTTATTGCCGCAGAAGCGTCTGTCTGCGTCCCTGACTGGAGAGTCCCTGAATATCATCTACTGCTTGGAACTCGATATATCCCTGACTACATTACAGCTAACCTTGATACCAGAAATGTGGCTATTTGTGCTACATACCCATGAAAGTCCATCACTCCCTACATTTTGCAAAAGAGTATACTTGTTTGTAATGGGAATAGACACAGAAGACTCCTGTTCTACCCACCTACCGTACTTGGAGTTAACCCATCTATCTGACTGTATCTGTGGTTTTTCTCCCATCTTGTAACTGCCATCCATCATACATTCTAACTCTTGTAAATTCCGCATTGCCTCTAACTGTCGCTCCAACTGATCCATTTGATCTGATAGGATTTGCAACCAACAACATTTATTGCATATATAATCCTCAGAAACCCTTAAACTCTCTCAAAAGTCTCACATCCAACAAGAAGAGTATTTCACTCGACTAAAGGCCATTTTGCTCCTTCCAATCTATCGATGCAGAAAATAGCACCATCTTATTGCTCTTCAAAACACTGCTCCAGGCTAACTTTAATACTTATGGCTCATATTTTTAAAATTTAATCAAGAAACAAATCCCAGTAAAAACATATAATCAAAAAAGAGCCCACTCTACTCACTATTGTAGACTTACAGCAAGGCTATACTTACAACTAACCACTTATCCATTTCTGTGCTGTGACCTATCCCAAACAGGTTCCTCCAACATCAGTTGTGAGTTTCACTGTTTGTTAAGTTTTCCTGAACACACTCCGATATCCAGTGACACATGAATTCAAACAGCAAATGCAGTAACTGTGCAGGTTCACTGCTGTGTCAGTTAGCAGTCTGGGTTTCTTTCTCTCTCTCTCTCTCCCTTACAGATCACGTGCTTGCTGCCTTTTAAAAGTGCTGTTGTTTTGACTTGTTTTTCTCCAAAGTTCCAAAACAATTGATGCAGCATAGAAAACAGCAATTGCTGCTCCTGGAATTCGAGGAAATCACCTCCAACACCTAAAATACCTCAAACAAAGGAGCAGCCTATTACAGCCAGAAATTTTTCCTGTCCTCCATATTGTATGATAAAAATGAAACACGGTGGTGGGACATTCAAGTTTTGAAATTGAGTAGAAATTAAAAGATAACAAAGCAGACTTCGTTCAACAAGTTTGTAATTTGTAGACTTCTGCAATGTTCATTCACCCTCATTTGATCCTTCCTCAGTTATTTCATAACGACAGCAATGAAATCGATTCATTTCTAGAGTCTAAAGGTATCAAGGGGGAATGAGCAGGTGTAGGGTGTCAAGATAGAGGATCAGTCATAATCACAGTGAATGGAGGAGCAAGCTAAAGAGGCCAAATGGCCTACCCCATTCCTATTTTCTGTGTGGCCATGACATTAAAGCTTGGGGCAGCACATGGCTCAGTGGTTAGCACTGCTACCTCACAGCATCAGCGTCCCAGGTTCGATTCCAGCCTCAGGTGACTGAGTAGAGTTTGCACATTCTCCCCGTGTCTGCGTGGGTTTCCTCCCACAGTCTAAAGATGTGCAGGCCAGGTGAATTAGCCATGCTAAATTGCCCATAGTGCTAGGTGCATTAGTCAGAGGGAAATGGGTCTGGGCGGGTTACTCTTTGGAGGGTCGGTGTGGACTGGTTGGGCCGAATGGTCTGTTTCCACACTGTAGGGAATCGAATCTAACTTGATCAGCTCTTGGTTAAATGACTAAATCAGAAAGGCAAACCTGACAGGAGCAGCAATGACTGTTTTATATGATGTTGCAATTGTTTTGGAACTTTGGAGAAAAAAAAAGTCAAAACAACAGCACTTTTAAAAGGAGACAGACAAAGGCAAGAAGCACATGGTGTGTAAGGGAGAGAGAGAAAGAAACCCACACTGCTAACTGACACAGCAGTGAACCTCTGCAGTTACTGCCTTTGCTGTTTGAATTCATGCATCAGAGTATGTCCAGGAAAACTTAACAAACAGCGAAATTCACAACTGATCTTGGAGGGAGGTCACAGCCCAGAAACAGTGTAGTGTGATTGGAAGTGCTCCAAACTTGCTGTTGCCTAAAAATATTATCACATCGCCATCACGCAGTAACCTACAAGCTGGCATATCCCATTCATTTCAACTGGAAATAGTTATCGGATTTGAAATCTAGTTACTGACAATCAGTAACGACAATGCATACCCATTTCCTCCTGCCACCAAAACAAGGCTTGCTTCTTGAGCTTGCTGCAAACTGATGACAACAAGCTATACAATAATCACCAGTGAGCTGTTCGTCTGTTCAGTTTTAAGCAGAATTGTCCATTTACTTGAACCTGTCTCAATACACCAACAGTGTCACCAAACTGCTCAGACTACCCAACAATGCCATCTGGCTTGTCTCACTGCTGGCGTTGTCTGGAAGCTTTGTGCTTGCTTGGAGCAATGGTGCCCACAAAGTAATTTTATTGTGGCACTAAAAGAACATAGAAGAGTACAGCAAGGAAATGGGACCTTCGACATGGATTCAAATCCCGCTGATGGATTTTAAATTCAATGAATTCTAGAATTGAAGGCTAGACCCAATAATAATAAACATGAAGCTATCATTAATTGTTGTGAAAAATCATCTGGTTCACTCTATGAATGGAAATCTGCTGTCCCTACCTGTTCTGACCTATTTGTGACTCCAGACCTATAGAATTGTGGTTGGCTCTCAACTGCTGTCCAAAATGGCCCAACAGGGCACTCACTTCAAGGGTAATTAGGGGTGGGCACCAAATGTAGTATTGTCACTGATGTCAACATTCCATGGAAAAAAATGTAAGAAAAATATGCATGCCATTTGCAATGTAAAAGAGAGAAAGTTAGCATTAGTGGAGTGATTGGAACCATAACCAAGTGGATCGCATTGACTATGAGACTCTTGATTGGGGCTGTTAATCTGGGGCAATCAGGGAGCCCTGGCTGACAGATATAAACAAGGGACTGAGAAGGTCTCCTCAGTCTAGGGACTGGCTTGCAACTGGCTGGTCAGAGCACATGTAAATAAAGGATGATTTGGTGATGTGATACTGGCCTCTGTGCAGTTACTTCAATTAGCTAAACGGTGGGGAAAAAAACCCAGGTATCTCAAGGGACTGATGTAATGGTTGGTGTGCAGGTTGTCAAAAGACAGGTGAGATGATGGGGTTTGTGCACTGTTGCGGGAAAACTGAATATAACAGCAGATTTATTTTGTACCAGAGGTTCTGTTACAATTGGAAGTGCCATTGCAGCCTTTGTAAAAGAAAACTGTTTTTGAAAACATCAAGGATCAGGCACGGAAAAGTGCAGAAGTGTTACAGCACAGAGAAAAGGCTCTTCAGCCCAATGTGTCTGTGCTGGCTCTTCAATAGGCAACATTACCCACCGTCAGGTTCTTCCTTTTATCACAATACTCTTGTACTGCCAGACCAAACAAGTTCAGAATGGGAGGTTCCCCACACCTTTGGTACTTGAATGAACTTGTAGCATTATTACAACAATTGGGTAACTTCAAATCCACTCTCTTGCGCCAATCTGTAAATTACTCCGTTTGCTGAGTTCGAGTTCTCAACTTAGCTTGGTAGGATTTGTATTCATGATGCACTTACCTCTTCCCCCTGAGCAAATGTCCTCCTCACCACCAAAAAAAATCTCAAAACTCCAGCCAGAAAGGGATAATTTAGAACATGACTTTTCATGCAGAGAGTGGCTGCAATTGGAATGTTTTACAGGAGTGGTTTTTGAGGCAAAGATTATATGATTTAAAAAGTGGATTGGATTCATATTTGGAACACATTTACAAAACTCCAACAAGCAGACAGGAAAATGTTACCAGGGCAGGTAGCTCCAAGTATTACACCAGCAAAAGCAAAGGATTATGCACACGGTATTCTGAAAAAAAATAGAGGCATAGAGTCATACAGCATGGAAACAGATCCTTCGGTCCAACTGGTCCATGCTGACCAGATTTCCCAAACTAAACTAGATTTGATTACATTACAGTGTGGAAACAGGCCCTTCGGCCCAACAAGTCCACACCGACCCGCCGAAGCGTAACCCACCCATACCCCTACATTTACCCCTTACCTAACACTACGGGCAATTTAGCATGGCCAATTCACCTGACCTGCACATCTTTGGACTGTGGGAGGAAACCAGAGCACCCGGAGGAAACCCACGCAGACACGGGGAGAACATGCAAACTCCACACAGTCAGTCGCCTGAGGCGGGAATTGAACCTGGGTCTCTGGTGCTGTGAGGCAGCAGTGCTAACCACTGTGCCACCGTGCCGCCCACTAGTTCTATTTGCCTGCATTTGGTCGACTTCCCCAGGAAAGAATGACAGCACATTTTTCCAATCATCACAAATGCAAATTCAAACTTTACAACTGCCCTGTGTACACGATACAAATTATTAATGCCTTTGTTCAAGTAGATTCAATAAAGCAGGGTAGCAGCCATTTATCCTTTACAGCTCGCAGTTATAAAACACCCGATTCACTTCCCCACAATTTTTCACTGACATGATTGATATTCTACAGGTCTCGCTGCGTAATTGACAGATTCAAACAAACACATTCCCAAGAACTTGGGTTTATTTTTATTCATTCGTTGACGGGAAGTTTGCATCACTTGCCAGGTCAAACACTTATTGCTAGTCCTTAATGCCCTCGAAGGGGAGGGGGTGGAGAGACCCCTTCTTGAACCATTGCAGTCCACATGGTGTGATTAGAACCCAGTGGAAGGAGTTCAGATACCACAGTCCCTTTAATAAACAGCCCCATTCTCCTCTCCCACTGTCACACCAAAACAGAAAGCTAAATCAGGCTAAATGGAATAACTTTGAGCTGTGACAATGCAGTGGACACAAATCCATACAGAGCTTTAATATATGCCTAACTAATTTGCAAGAGAAAGTATATTTGAATCAGGAGTTCCATAAACTACAGATAAAAATAAGGTAATTTGAAAATCTTTGTACCATGGACTATTGAATCATTCACTCTGTAATTCAATCTCCACCATAACTGAAAAACACTCAAGGATTTAACAAAAGTGGTTCCTTGAATTTCTACACCACTGCCTTCAAATTGACTGAATTTCATGTCCTGTGAGTGAAAATGCAGATAATTGAGGATATTTTTATCTCGAGGTTCTTGCATCTAATTGTTTTAATCAGGTTACAAATTCTATTTATGCAGTGGCAGTGACTGGGATGGGACTGAGATGCCAGTGACCGGGATACAGGATCACTTACATCTACTCAAAACAGATGCTCTGATTGTGCAGCATCCCCTTCGGTGCCACATTCAGAAGCCTTAGCTTAGATTTTGTACTCAAGTGTTCTGGAATGACGCCAAAAGATTCCGACTCAGAACGAAGAGAGCTTTGACCACTGACTCCTAACTGATAACTGATCAGGGAACAACGTCACGGGGAATCAGATACCCAAGAAAGAAAAGTTCCAAACACAGCAAAGAACTCCGAAACAAAAACAATTACAATATTGGGACCCAGCAAGTATTTGCAACATTTCGAGAATTGATGTAAAGTCATATAGTCCCAAAGGACTGCTCTCTCCTCACAGATTTGACTGGTGGTGAGTTTCACCTGAGGGTCACTACGCTTCAGGCGAGGGGAGAGGTTGAGAAGGAAAGTAACCTCATGGTAACTTCAGCCAGTGCAGGAATTGAATGCATCACGCTACATCGCAAACCAGTCACATTGTCACACAGCATAGAAACAGACCCTTCGGTCCACCATGTCTATGCTAACCAACAAAGAATGAACTATACTAATCTAATTACTTGCACTGGATCCATAGTCTATTAAGATCTGGATTTTAAATGCTTATCCAGATGTCACGTTAGTACGTCTGCCACAGGGAAAGGATTCTTGTGATCTACACTATCTATGCCTCTCATAATCTTGTATGCCTCATTCAGATCCCACTTAGCTTCCTCTGCTCAAGGGAAAACAATCCCAGCCAATCCAGTCTCTCAACCAAACTGAGACTTTCCACCCCAGGCAACATCCTGGTGAATCTCCTCTTCAGATCAATCACATCCTTCCAATCATATGGCAACTGGAACTGCACACAGTATTCCATCTAAGGCCGAACCAATGTTTTACAAAGTTGTAACAAAAGTTCCTTGCTCCTGTATTCTATGCCCTGGCTAATGAAGGCAAGCATTCTGTATGCCTTCGTCACCACCTCATCTATCTATGCTGAGATCTTCAGGGATCTATGGACGAGTAAAACAAAGACTCTGCTACTGTTTTGTGTCTGTGCTGGGCACAAAGTTTCGTTAATGCTTTGTGAAAGCAGTGCATTGAAGCATCAAACCCACTCTTGGATCCTATTCATTTGTCACAGTACATCCTAATTTCACAGGGCAAGGAAACTCAACCTTAAACCCTGGCAGATCTGACAGTCACTTGTAAGTCATGCTTTCGCAGGATTAACGGTTGCACCAGCAGCATAGCACGTTTATCGAGAAATAATTTGCTGTTGATTACCAGGAGAGTCTGTAGCCAGTGGATATTATAAAATGATAATTCAGCGCAGTGAATAATCACTTAATGGTCCAATTCATGAGAGGCATTCATAACATATTTAAAAGCCACAATAAATCGGGACACTCCACACTCGATCACAAGGCACCTATTAGAGCAGCGAAAGATTAACGACACCAGTGGAAAATTAAAATAGATCAGATGGTGAGAGGCGGAGGGTAAAGTTCAGGAAAATAAAAGGGATTCAGGATGAGGCTGCTGCATATAGTTCATACACACGAAGGGTAGCACTGTCCTCAAGATATCATCAAGCACAACATGGTGTTAAGTACGGCGGAAGATAAGTCTGTCTGTTTTATAATGATGTCATAGAGTCATACAGCATGGAAACAGGCCCTTCGGCCCAAACTGACCATGGTACCAACTCACTGGATTAGTGGTGCTGGAAGAGCACAGCAGTTCAGGCAGCATCCAACGAGCAGCGAAATCGACGTTTCAGACAAAAGCCCTTCATCAGGAATAAAGGCAGTGAGCCTGAAGCGTGGAGAGATAAGCTAGAGGAGGGTGGGGGTGGGGAGAGAGTAGCATAGAGTACAATAGATGAGTGGGGGAGGAGATGAAGGTGATAGGTCAAGGAGGAAAGGGTGGAGTGGATAGGTGGAAAAGGAGATAGGCAGGTAGGACAAGTCCGGACAAGTCAAGGAGACAGTGCTGAGCTGGAAGTTTGAAAACCATGGTACCAACTCAGCTAATTCCAATTGCCTGCATTTGGTCCATATCCCTCGAAACCCTTCCCATCCATGTACCTATCCAAATGTTGCTATTGTACCTGAATAATTACTCCGTAGAATCATGGAAACAGGCCCTTCGGTCCAACAAGTCTACACCGGCCCTCCCAAGAGTAACTCACCCAGACCCATTCCCCTACAGTTACACCTGATTAATGCACCTAACCTGCACATCCCTGAACACTACAGACAACTTAGCATGGACAATTCACCTAACCTACATATCTTTGGATTGTGGAGGGATACCCACGCAGACACGGGGAGGATGTGCAAACTCCACACAGACAGTTATCCGAGGCTGGAATGAACCTAGATCCCTGGCGCTATGAGGAAGCAGTGCTAACCATTGAGAGCCAGTGTCTCCCAAACTAATGGCCCAATTCATCCAACCACTTCCTCTGGCAGCCCATTCCATATCCACACCACTCTCTGCATGAAGAAGTTACCCCTCAGGCACTTCTTATTCTTTCCCTGCTCACCTTAAACCTATGCCCTCTAGTTTTCAATTCCCTATCCCTGGAAAAAAGACAACATGCATTCATCCGATCTATGCCCCTCATGGTTTTATACACCTCAATAAAGTCATCCCTCATTCTCCTGTATTCCAAGGAATAATATCCTCTCCTGGCCAACTTCTCCCTAAAACTCAGGCCTACTAGCTCTGGCAACATCCTCATAAATCTGCTCTGCACTCTTTCCAATTTAACTATGTGTTTCCTATGATATTGGATGAGGTGAATGATTGGGTCACCCAAACTTTGAGATTTTCAAGAATTCCAATTCTGGTTCGAGGGGCTTGGGCATGGGTGTCCAGCGGGAGAGACTACACTAGGTGGAGGTTAGGTAAAATGTAACTCCTGCCCATTTCTATTGTCACCCAGATTTATACCATCACTCCCCCACAAATCACCACCAACCCTCCACTTCAGCCACCATTACACCAATATGAGATCTAGCTGTGTATAATTTTTTTTTAAAAATTCTCTTGTGGATTGTGGGTGTTACTGGTTGGGCCAGCATTTATTATCCATCCCTGGTAGCCCTTGAGAAAGTGGTGGTGAGCTGCCATCTTGAACCACTGCAGTCCATGTGCTGTGGGTTGACCCACAATGCCCTTAGGGAGAGAATTCCAGGAGTTTGACCCAGCAATAGCAGTGGAATGGCGATATCTTCCCAAGTCAGATAGCTGAGTGATTTGGAGAGGAATGTACAACTGGTGATTTCGAGTGACTTTTCCACCAAGATAGTAGGGCTAAAGTGGAATTACCAGCACAGAGAGCAGCTCAGGCAAGAAGCATTGATGCATTTGAGGGAAATCCAGAAAAGGGCATGAGGGATAAAGAAACTGAATGTGGATAGGGTTTGATTTACTAGGCTGGAAGGAAGCACATTTGAAGCATCAACATCAGCCTGGGTCAGGTGGGCTAAATGGCCTTTTTCTGGGCTGTTGACTCAATGTAACAGCATGGGTTGGATCTCTGAGACCTTGGGACCATTAAAAATGGGAATCAGGATGCAGATGTGGATGGTTCAACTCCACTTTTGGACAGGCCAAACATTTGCCAGAGGGTGAAGGACATGAGGAGGGAAACCTGAACTCAGCAAGGTCATTTTTGGCCAAATGTTGAGTTTGAACAGACTGTTTTGGCTGTTGCAAGGGCCTTAGGTTTGGGAGCCACAAATAGACAAATGAAATGGAAATGCCCTTGAAGGTCATGATCTGAGGTTTTATAAACCTCCTGCTCTTTTAACATGAAGGAACTCAGGTTGGCTATGCCCTGCAGGTCAATTATAACCAGGCTGGTGATTGTCAGTAGGTCAGTTTGGGTTCTGTTGAGATATCAGTCCAGAAAGCGGACAAGTCCTCCCATCAGTGACACAAAGGGACTTGGATAACAAGAATGCATGAAATTTAACAGATTATCCTGTGCAGATCATAATTATTTTGTCCAGTGCTGTTCTGTTGTTAACCATTAACGTTACTCAGACACAGGTCAAAGGCTGTGTATAACATCTCTTGGTAATAAATCTCCATTGATTCCTTCAATGCCACAATACTCATGCCCATTTAATGTTGCCAAAATAAAATAAACATTACCGCATCAAATAGAATACCCTGCTAGAGGCAAAACTCACATCATATGCTGCTTGACCTGCTGAGATTTTCCAGTTTATCTTCTATTGGCAGTGTTTGTATTTGCTTTCATATACCATCCTTTAATGGAGCAAGAAGCCAATGTAGGGTCTGCAGAGTTTTAGATTCGCTTGGAGGATAGGAAACCAACCAGGAGAGCCTAGCACAGTCAAGTGAAGGAAATATCAAGCCCCAGGTTTAACAGCAGCTGAAAGGGAGCAGGGGACAGATACAGGTAACATAACAGAAGTAGACATAGAGAGTTTTTGCAATGAAGGGGATGTGGGGTGAGAGTATATTTTAGAAAAGGAAAGCCATGAGCTATTACAAAATGTAATTAAGTTTAATAAACACTCCAGGTCACAGTAAACAAGGGTCTCTAACACTACATAGCAATCTTGAGCAAAAACAAAATCTGCTTGAATTAGCTTTGTATAGGGACAGTTCTGGTACTGAGAGACTGTTGCTCCCTGAATTTCCAATGGCTAAACCCAGCTCTCAAATTCTCCGTGTCAAAATCATCTCACTATTCTTTACTATTGTGGCCCTGGACTGTATTAATGGAATAAGGCAGTTCGACTCAGCAGCATAGAAGTTAGGAATTAAGTCTTGTGCTGCTAATATCACTCTTCAGGTTAACAGAGCCTGAACTGAAACAACTGATGCATTTTATAAGAATTTATTCACCACATTGCATTATCTGTGAAGTTTCACACATTCTTGTTATATAAGTCCCATTCAAAATTGAAATATTTTCCTGAAAGCATAACTCCAAAGAGGTGCCTCTTGTACATGAATAACGGTCAAGTTGCTTAACCTCTGACTTTCACTTTTTGCTTTTTGGTGAGCCTTGCAGTATTTATACTGACTTATGCTGGTTTGAAATTTCAGAGTTTTCTAACAAGGTTGTCAGAAAAGTTAAATGCAACTTTTAACGGCAACAGAACACTCATGAGAATAACTGCATTTCCAGGTCTTGCTTCTGGATAAGTGCTTAGTTTTAAAATGGCTGTTCTCATTTCCAAATCCTTATTTTTCTAATCTCTAATCTCCTCCACAGTCTCTGCAATGAGCCAATTCTAGCCTCTTGAGCATGATGGGAGATGGGGCAATTGTTTTTATTCATACACAGGATAACAACGTCGCTAGCTGGGCCAGCATTTATTGCCCATCCCTTATTACCCAGATGGCAGTTAAGTATCTACCACAATGCTGGGGATCTGGAGTCATATGTAGGCCAGACTAGGAAATGATGGCAGTTTCCATCCCAAAGGGACATTAGTGAACCAGATGGGTTTTTCTGACAAACAACAAGTGAGTCATGGTCATTCCTGATACACTACGAATATCACTGAACCAGTAAACCCCAGGGAACATATTCTCTGAGAAACTGGGTTCAAATCGCACTAAGTCAGCTTTTGGAATTTTAAATTTGACTGATAATACCACACAGTTAAACTAACAAACAATAGTGGCTGCAAAACTATTGACAGTTGTTGAAAACCCAACTGGTTTATTAATCTCCTTCACAGGATAAAATCTGCCGTCCTTACCTGGTCTGGTCTACATGTGACTCCAGACCCGTCACCATGTGACTAACTCTTCACTGCCGTCTGAAGTGGCCTAGTAAGCCACTCAGTTCAAGAGCAACTGGGGATGATTTAGATTTCATTGTCACGTGTACTCAAGTGCGGGGTACAGGAGGACAGTGAAAAGTTTACATTGTGGCCACACATTGCACCATCTTAGGTACAAAGTGGTACAGAATCTTAATTGCAGAAGTATAAAAATAAAGAAATAAAGTTAAAATAAAAAACATTACAGTCATTTCTTAAGTAGGGGAAGTGATGGCCTAGTCTTATTATCATTGGACTGTTAATGTTGAGAGCCAGGTATGTTTTGGGGATCCGGGTTCAAATCCCGCCACGGCAGATGGTGGCATTTGATGGTGGAATTAAGAATCTAATGATGACCATAAATCAATTGCCGATTGTTGGGAAAACCCATCTGGTTCACTCATGTCCTTTCGGGAAGGAAACTGCAATCCTTACCCGTCTGGGCCACATGTGACTCCAGACCCACGGCAATGTGGTTGACCCTTAACTGCCCTCTGGGTCATTAGGGATGGGCATGCTCAGTGATGCACTCATCCTGCGAATGAATAAAGTGAAAAAAAAATAAAAAAGCCAGGCACCTGCAGATGCTCTAAGCAGAGCTTCCCCACGAGGATTCACTCTTCCCCAGCACTGGGCTCAGATCCACCTGAGCATACCAGGCTTTGCTGCTGCTCATAAGGCTTCAGCCCTGACCACTGCTGTCACTGTCCAGGTCATGTGGTACCCCGGCTTTTGCCACACTTCCTCACCACTGCCATTGCCTCCAAAAGGTAAGAAATATTAAAATCTAAAAACAAACTTAGAAAAGAAGAAAGAAAAAAGGAAGGAAAGAGTGAACGTGGATGGAATGGAGGAGATCCAGACTCAAGAGCCCTGATGCTATCCACTCCACTGCCGCCATCTTGAAATTTTGGACAAAATGTTCAGGGGTTGCCAGTGTTGCCCACATCCCATGCATGCGGAGAATCTGGGCTTTCATTGATTTGTCATTGGATGCTCTGGTTTCGACTCTGCAATTTTCTTCCTGCCCCCTTTAAAGATGCTTCCCCAAAAACTGGGACTTTGACCATGATGTTGCAATAGGTTAGTCTTGTGATGCAGAGTGATGCCAAGAATGTGGGTTCAATTCCCACACCGACTGAGGTTACCATGAAGGACTCTCCTTTGTGATCTCTCCCCTCGCCTAAGGCACGGTGACCCTTAGGTTAAACCTCCACCCGTCGTCTCTGTCTAATGAGAGAGTAGCTGTATGGTCTAATAGGACTATAGCAATTTTATCTCAACCTTGTATTTCTCAGTGTCTCATCTGCTGGTGAATGTACCTTGGGGCATTTTATTACATTTTAGATGTTATATAAATGCATATTGTTATAACTTCTGGGTTGAGTCCGTGGATAGAATTCTGGGTTTATCAGTAGATGTGGGATCAATTTTCAAAATGATAAAAATAAGCCTTCTAAAGGCAAGCGGAGTCCCAAAGTTCAAGAAAATGTGCAAGTTTACTCATTAGCATGAACGTGGGGGGTAAATATGAATGGAATTTGGCATTCTATTCTGGAGTCATAGAGTTGTAGTGATGTACAGCACGGCAACAGATCCTTCGGTCCAACTTGCCCATGCTAACCAGGTATCCTAAATAAATCTAGTTTCATTTGTCAGCATTTGGTTCATATCCCCCTAAACAGTTCCTATTTCCATACCCATCCAGATGCCTTTTAACTGTTGTAATTGTACTAGCTTCCACCACCTCCACTGGCAACTCATTCCATACCCTTTGCGTGAATAGGTTGCCTCTTAGATTCATTTTAAGTCTCTCCCCTCTCTGCTCAGACCTATGCCCTCTAGTTTTGGACGCCCCCACCCCAGGGTTGTACAGCAAAGCAACGTGCTCCAAAACAGTCCATTCCAAAGGTGCAGGTCCCAGATTTCAGAGGTCAAAGTGGCAATCATGAAACACAAGCAGCAATGAACTTGAGCTGCCTCTGTGAGGAGCACTGATAATATCACATAAGGGACTAAGCCTACTAAAGTGCCCGTTAAAGCAGTCCAACATCAATCAATGCCACGTGCATCCATAACATTCAGAGATGGTAAGATGTTAAATATATAAGCTTTCCTTCATTGCTGCCAGAATGTGAAAAATATCCACAAATTGTTCCTCCAGGAGTAATAAATACTCATTACTTTACCTCTCCTGCATTTTATGTGGCTTCATAAACCTTTGCATTTTAATAACAATAATAGTGAGGAATTGATTCAATGGAATTATTGCAGACATCTGCTCATGAACTGCAGTGACCTCAGTCAGAATTACTCTTCTAACCTATTCCAAAGTAATAGAAACATTTCTTTCCCCCTCCCAACACATCAGGTTCCCTGAAAGCTTAAACAACTTCACTCAGCTGTAAATCACCAGACAGCTCGAATTTACACCTGACATCTGAGGAATACTTCTCATTCTCAGCTTAAAGTATTTTTTTCTCTCACCAAGAAAAGACGGCTCTTTGGAATATCTTCCCTGTTGGGGCTCTGTCAGTACCTTGATACGAGCTTCAATGGTTTCTCATTTCAATTCACACCTTGCTCAGTGCTTTTAGACTTCAAACGGGACAGCAGTTAAGGGTCCTAGGAGCAAATGACTGCAGATGCTGGCATCTGTCCTGAAAACAAGAAACGATGGAGATCACAGTGGGTCAGAAAGCATCCATGGAGAGACAGCATGCTAAAGATTCAAGTCTACACTCAAAACGTTAGCTTACTCTCTCTCCATGGATGCTGCCTGACCCGCTGTGATCTCCAGCATTTGTTGTTTTCAGTTAAGTGACCTATTTCCTTTTAACAGATGTCCACTACCCTTTGCTGAGTGCCCACCAATATATACCAGGGAAAATGATTGGCCTTGCAAAGTTAAAAAATACTTACAACAAGCTCTCTGAGGCCTTCCTTTTTAATTTCCTTTTCTTTAACTTCATTTAAATCAATCCCACATTGCTTTCAGGCCAGCAGAACAAAGTTTGGAAAGCCTCTTGTGATGCCTAACTCCAGAAGTAGGATTGGTTTATGAAGAAAATAATCTCCGCACTGCCCGAGAGGTTTGATTCCTTACTCTAACCCTCAGAGCTCATTATAAATCTCCTCACCTGCACCGTGGCTCAGTGGTAATTACTCTTCCAGTTGTAGCACTGAGCTTCACAGATCCCAGGTATAATCCCCAATCTGTGCTCTGTAAGGCCACACTAATCTGGCTTGGGTCCCTGAGCTAGGTGGAAAGCAGCCAGGGTTCCATCGCACTCTCCGAGAGAACCAAGCTGTGCTCCTCTCAAACCACTCTTCACTGAATTTATCCAAGGAGACAATTCGGACCTCTCGAGGCAAGTCAAAGATGAAAGCAGATGAAAAGATTTTGGGCTTTTCAAGGGCTGACCTGACAGAGTACCAGTCGGAAACAAAATTAAGAGAATAAAACATGGGGTTTGAAATTAGGGGCACGTTTAATTGAATGCACCAACATTAGCAATAAACTTCCAGATTTAAGATAAATCTGAGACTCACTGCCTGTAAAGATGGTAGAGATAGACACCCTTGTATGTTTTAAGAAGAAATTAGACGTGTATTTTGTCATGGGGCGGAAGTGGGTACTGCAGATGCTGGAGATTAAAGTCAAGATTAGAGTGGTGTTGGAAAAGCACAGCAGGTCAGGCAGCATCTGAGGAGCAAGAAAATTGGCACTTTGGCAAAAGCACTTCACCAGGAAGCCCTTCATATTTTGTCATGCCAAGGGATACAAGGCTACTGGCCAAGTGCTGGAAAATGGGATTAGAACAGTAAGGTGATTATTTCTGAGCAGCACAATCTTTTAGATTAGATTACTTTACAGTGTGGAAACAGGCCCTTCGGCCCAACAAGTCCACACCGACCCGCCGAAGCGCAAACCACCCATACCCCCCATACCCCTACATTTACCCCTTACCTAACACTACAAGCAATTTAGCATGGCCAATTCACCTGACCTGTACATCTTGGACTGTGGGAGGAAACCAAAGCACCCGGAGGAAACCCACGCAGACACGGGGAGAATGTGCAAACTCCACACAGTCAGTCACCTGAGGCAGGAATTGAACCCGGGTGTCTGGCGCTGTCTTAATGGGCTGAAGGGCCTTTCTCAGTGCCATAGACCTCTCGGACTTCACAAAAAGGGCAGCTATATCAGCCTTCACTTGTAACTCGCATCGGTGAGTAACACATAGCTAGAAATTGGGTGTGAAAAGGGGCACACTCAATTGTGACACTGCCTCGCCCAACAGTCAAAAGATCATGGAACCCATACAGTGCAGATAGATGTTATTCAGCCCACTGAATCTGCACTGACCCGCTGAAGAACATCCCACTCCACTCAGACTGGAATTCCCAAGGTTGGTATCAAACCCAGGTCTCTGCAGCTGTGAGGCAGCTGAGCCCATTATCTGTCTAGTGGCTATCTCGTGGTTATCAGAAGTAAGACCAATTGGCTAATTTATTCACGGGCAACCAGTGATTCTGATACCGCATTGGCTGAGCCTTGAAAGACATGATGGCTCATTGGTTAGCACTGCTGTGTCATGGTACCAGGGAGCTGGGGTCAATTCCAGCCTCGGGCGACTGTCTGTGTAGAGTTTACGTGTTCTCCCATTTTCTGCTGGGTGCTCTGGTTTCCTCCCACAGTCCCAAAGATGTGTAGGTTAGGTGGATTAACCATGCTAAGTTGCCCTGTAGTGTCCAGGGATGTGCAGGTTAAGTAAATTAGCCATGGTAAATGCAAGGTTACAGGGATAGGGTTGGGGCTGGGTCTGGCTGGGATGCTTGTTAGAGGTTAGTGCAGACTTGATGGGCCAGATGGCCTCTTTCTGAACTGCAGAGGTTCAAGCAAGGGGCAGGCACCAGCTGCCTCACAGTTACCACATAGGAAACATAGGCAGCTGGAATACTACCTGCCCTGAGACACGTCTGACCATACAGAAAACTGGCAGTGCCAAATGTTTAGAAGTCAACCGTCCCATCCTGTTTCCCAGGGCATCAAACTGCATGACAAGGGAAGAGATCAAAGAGAAACAAGACATTTACATTATTTCTTCACTCAGACTGGTGAGCCTATGGTATTCATTATCCCAGAAAGTAGTTGAGGCCAAGACATTGGGTGTTTTCAAGAAAGAGAGACATAGCTCTTGTTGCTAAAGGGATGGGGGTTGGGGGAACAGGATTAGGGTATTGAGCTTGATGATCAGCAATGATCATACTGAATGGTGGAGCAAACTCAAGGGGCCAAATGGCCTACTCTTCTGCATTACTATGTTGAGAGAGAAAAGAATCTGGACTGATGGCAGTCTCCGCTAAGACCTACAGAACAAAGCAGAAGAAAAAGATGTCTCCTTAAGGAAGCAAGAAACATTAAAGGATGAATCAAACACATCACAATGACAGTCGGTTGTCCAGGATTCACAAAAGGAGTATGAAGTGGGTTGAGACAAATACTAATGAAAACTGTCTTGGGTTGCTGAAGTGAGAAGCCACCGGAATTGAATTGGCGTAAATGGTGCATGACACTTCTTAGAGGTAATCTAACACCACCAATGATTCCTGTAGCCCGCAATCTCCAGTAAGTCATCTGGGACTTCCTCAAAATATTCATTTACAGTTACAACCTGGCTCAGAGATGAGGACAGCCAGAAATATAACTAAGCATCATGGTCCCTGCAGCACCTTAAGTTGGTTTACCTGAGGCAGGGTGGTAGAGCAGCCTTCATGACCTCAGGATGTCTAACAGCATTTCACAGCCAAGGAAGACCCTTCACTGTGTGGGCACTGCTGAATATCAGTCAAAAGATTGACAAATTAACGCTCCCAGGCAACCACATAATGGAGGGCATCTATGAAAAATCAGGCATTTCATAGAACCCTTATAGTGTGGAAGCAGTCCATTCAGCCCATGAGTCTACACCAACCCTCTGAAGAGCATACCACTCAAACCTGTAAGACTGCATTTCTCCAGTCTGCACTATATCCCTGGACACTATAGACAATTTAGCATGGTCAATCGCCCAACCTGCACACCTTTGGACTATGGGAGGAAACCGGAGCTCACCCAGGGAGAATGTGCAAACCCAACACAGCTAGCCACCCGAAGGTGGAATCAAACGTAGGTCCCTAGCACTGTGGGGCAGCAGTGCTAACCACTGAGTCACCGTTTAGTTATAGTGCACATTAATGCCAGTTAATGGGCACTTGGTTGTAGGTCATTAAAAACACTTACTCAATTGTTTTCAATTCACCTAATGCCTTTGATAAAGAAACAAAATGTCAAAAGATCCATATATTGAAAGATTGACCAGACTCAAAGGTCGAATGGTCTGCTCCTGTTATATTGCTTTGTAGGTTCAAGTTAACGTCCTTCTCCCAGAATACAGAACAAACAGTGGAGATAAAAGTGTTAAAAACCAAAAGAACTGCAGATTCTGTTAATCAGAAACAAAAACAGAAATTGCTGGAAAAGCTCAGCAGGTCTGGCAGCATCTGTGAAGAGAAATCAGCGTTAAAGTTTCTGGTCTGGCCATCCTACTTCAGAACCATTCTGAGGAAGGGTCATTGGACCCAAAATGTTAACTTGGATTTCTCTTCACAGATGCTGCCAGACCTGCTGAGCTTTTCCAGCAACTTCTGTTTTTGTTTCTGATAAAAGTGTTAATCTGTTTAACGATGCAATGGTTAACCCATGTGTCGCAGCTTTGGAATCAGGGAAGATTTAATTTCTATCTTCAAAGATTAAATGTTTCCCTATTTCACCTGTATTTCTCCATTTTGATATTGAAACTGCTGTACCTTTAAAAGTGGCCTTCTTCATAAGCAGTGGCATGAGGCAGCACAGTGGCTCAGTGGTTAGCACTGCCGCCTCACAGCGCCAGGTTCAATTCCAGCCTCAGGTGACTATCTGTGTGGAGTTTGCAGGCTCTCCCCATGTCTGTGTGGGTTACCTCCAGGTGCTCTGGTTTCCTCCCACAGTCCAAAGATGTGCAGGCCAGGTGAATTGGCCATGCTAAATTGCCCATAGTGTTGGGTGCATTAGTCTGGGGTAAATACAGAGTACGGGAATGGGTCGAGGTGGGTTACTCTTCAGTGGGTTGGTGTGGACTTGTTAGACCGAAAGGCCTGTTTTCACTCTGTAGGGTATCAAATCTAGAACACTAACTTGTGCACATGCAGTTGACTCAGTTGGTAATACATTTTCCTCTGTGAGAAGACGACATGGTTAATGGATATAATATAAACTGGACTTCAAGTACTCTACTGTCTGAATGCTACTGTTGGAGGTAACACTCTTTAATAGATTGTTGAACTCAACCTGGCCATGAGGCCATGGAAGTCAAAGTTGCATTTTTTTGATGCCTAACACAACCTCAGTCCTTCCCAAAAACATTTTACAGCTAAAGAAAAACTTCTGCAGCATAGTCCCTGCTGTAATGCAGGAAACATGGCAGCCAACACAAAAACACAGCAAGATCCCACAAACATGGCAATGACTACAAAATCTGTTTTAGTAACACTGATGGAGGGGTAAATACTTGCTAGGTCTGCCCTGCGTCTTCTTGGTTCAGCCCCATGGGGTCTTTAATGTCCACCTTAGATAGGGGCACAGTTTAGAGTCAGATCCACAATGTTCTTTCAAAGCTGCAATGGCATACCAGCGGAAGTTTTTGCCCTCACAGTTTTGGAAGTGGGAATTGAATTCACAGCAAGTTGACTCAAAGTGAACAGTACCATCACCCTGAGAGATAGCTGATCCACATTTTAACTCCCTTACAATATGCCCGCCAGCGGTCACATTCTTCCTTCCATTCATTCAAGACGTGAGCATTGCTTTATGTCCTAAATGCCCAGTTGGTGGTTGAAAGTCAACTATATTGCTGTGTGTGTGGGCTGGATTGGGTAGAGACTACAAGTTTCCTTCCCTAAAGGTCACCAGTGAGGACTTTCACAACAGTAATGGGATGGCAGGGGCGACTCGATCAGCTGAATGGCCTACTTCCGCTCCTATGTCTTAGGAAATCCCACAGCGGCTGTATGGCTTCCATGCCTTGTTTTCAAATTTTTGTCAAATTTCACGAACTACCAAGGTGGAATTCATAGCCACATCCCCTCGAGCACTTAGGTGATTGTAGCAGCGTGGCTGTATGGTGTAAGGTGCTAGATTTAGGTACCAGTCTCTGTGGAGGCATAGGTTTGAGTCTCACTGCTGCCGATCATGTTAGAGGAGGCAGTGGCTTAGTGGTAGATTATTGCTGGACTATTAATCCAGACACCCAGGTAATGTTCAGGGTCCAAATCCCACCACGTCAGACGGTGGAATTTGAATTCAATTAAAAGAAAGCTGGACTCAGGAACTTCATGATGACTGTGAAGTTGTCGTCAACGTGCAATTCTGGTCTCCTTCCTATTGGAAAGATGTTGTGAAACTTGAAAGGGTTCAGAAAAGATTTACAAGGATGTTGCCAGGGTTGGAGGATTTGAGCTATAGAGAGAGGCTGACCAGGCTGGGGCTGTTTTCCCTGGAGCGTCGGAGGCTGAGGGGTGACCTTATAGAGGTTTACAAAATTATGAGGGGCATGGATAGGGTAAATAGGCAAAGTCTTTTCCCTGGGGTCAGGGAGTCCAGAACTAGAGGGCATAGGTTTAGGGTGAGAGGTGAAAGATATAAAAGAGACCTAAGGGACAATGTTTTCACGGAGAGGGTGGTACGTGTATGGAATGAGCTGCCAGAGGATGTGGTGGAGGCTGGTACAATTACAGCATTAAAAGGCATTTGGATGGGTATATGAATGGGCTGGTTGCTGGCAGGTGGGACTAGATTGGGTTGGCATATCTGGTCAGCATGGATGGGTTGGACCGAAGGGTCTGTTTCCATGCTGTACATCTCTATGACTCAATATGACTCTTTTGGAAAAACCCATCTGGTTCACTAATGCCCTTTAGGGAAGGAAACTGCCATCCATACCAGGTCTGACCTACAAGTGACTCCAGACCTACAGCAATGTGGTTGACTCTTAACTGCCCTCTGGGGATGGGCAATAGATGTTAACTGGCCAGCAATGTCCTCATCCCATGAGTTGATAAAATAAGTCCGGTGTTGTGACGATGACAACAACACCTCCCCGTGAGCTTATTGTGGTTCAGTGGGATCATACTATGCACAGCAGTTCCTGCACTGACCGAAACAGCAAAAGTGATGACAATTCGAAATGCAGTGCACCAGCACTGGAAGCACCCTTAGATACACGATAAGGCGCTATATAAATGCAAATGAGTTTTTGCATGACTACAGACAAAAGCCAAGGGCATGCTCTTCCTCTGACTTCATTTTGCCCTTTTGTTTTTTTCTCCCCCAGTTCGACAAAATTCTACGTGAAAACTGCGAAAAATGTCAACGCATCATTTAATTTTGCCAATCACAATTCCTGTTGTCAGTTGAGAAAGAAAAAGGGCAAATAGCCATTTCTCAAACACAAAGAAACTGGTGCTCAATGAAGCACGGAAGGAGTAATTTGAAACAGTATTTTAAAGATTGTACAGCTCCAACTATGAGACAGTCTTGACTCTGCCCGCAAGAACACAACCCACCAAGACAGTCGGGCCTCAACAGTGGACAGCGAGCCTCCATCGAATTCTTGGCAAAGGACTTCTTTAAACGACAACCGTTGCTAGAGACACCCCTCAGCTGCAGCTATTCTGAATGAATTTCTGTGCCATAAGTCCTGTCAGCGTCATGGGCTTGATAACCCAATAATTTCCCTGGCTCATTATCACCGTAGAGCCCATCATGCCTTCGCAAATCGGCTCCGCGGAGCGGGGGAGGAACGTGTCAAGATGCCAGTTTCATTTTTGTGCAGATGGGTGCTTTGCACGGATGGTTCCACAGCAGGAGAGCTTTTGCCAGGCCATAATTAAGTCCAGAAGGCACACATTTTAAAGAAAAGGCAACATCACTCCACTTTGCTCCCATGTGGAGGATTCCTCCCAAGTCGATGCATTTGCAAAGGAACCGTAGCTGGAAAACTAGCAATGGCTCCTTGATTGGTTTCAGTTTGATTTATTATTTTCACATGTACCAAGATACAGTGACAAGTATGGTATTGAGTGTTATCCAGATAAATCATTCCTTACATAAGTACATCTGGGTACGAGAACAGAATGCAGAATATAGTGTTACAATTACAAAGAAGGTGCAGAGAAAGATTGACTGTAATATATGAGAGGTTCATTCATAAGTCTGATAAAGGAGCTGTTCTTGAATCTGTTGATATGTGTTTTCAAATGTTTGTATCTTCCGTCTGACGGGAGAGGGTGGAAGGCAGTATAATTGGGTTGGCAGGGCACCATGGGTTATGCTCTTCGCTACTACAGGGCCATCATTACTGATGATGTTGGCTGTTTTCTGCTGCATCGTTTAGTTTGGAAATGTGCAGACATGCCAACTGTGAGCAGACCATTTGTGATTAAGAGTAAGGAGGTAAAACAAGACAAAGCCTTTTTCTCACCCCGCCCGCTGCAAATGAGGGTTACTGCAGCATGGAGTGATTTGCTTTTTTGTTGAGGTAAGAATGGCAGGGTGAACTTTCGAAACACAGCAAAGTGCACAGCCACAAGGCGTTAACGGGGCTACAGTTTTGGTTGTGGAGTACTCCAAGAAAGCGAGCACTGCAGATCCTGGGAGAGTCAGTGTTGAAAAGTGTGCCACTGGAAAAGCACGGCCGGTCAGGCAGCATCCGAGGAAGAGGAGAGTCAATGTTTCTGGTATAAGCCTTTCGTCAGACATTCCTGATCAAGAGCATATGCCCGAAACATCAATTCTCCTGCTCCTTTAGACTAATGGAGTACTCCACCAAACAGCCAGAGCAGCCACAGGTTAGGTGACTTGGCCATGGTAAGTTGCCTGTCGTGTTAGGTGAAGGGGTAAATGTAGGGGAATGGGTCTGGGTGGATTGATCTTCGGAGGGTCGGTGTGGACTTGTTGGGCCGAAGGGCCTGTTTCCACACTAAGTAATCTAAAAGTAATCTAGTCTAATCTTGTGTCTAATCATCTCCAGCTCCTCTCAGCAAATTCGTAAATCGCTGTCAATATTTGGCACAAGTTATTAGTATTACCCTTCCCCTGCAGTAAACTGAGTAGAATTTTTAAAAACTAGCCCTTTGTGATATCATCATATTTCTGAGATGATTAGATTCCTATGGTATGGAAACAGGCCCTTCGGCCCAACAAGTGCACACCAACCCTCCAAAGAGTAACCCACCCAGATTCAGTCCCCAACCCTATATTTACCCCTGCCCTAATGCAGCTAACACTGTGAACAATTTAGCATGGCCAATTCACCTGACCTGCACATCTTTGGACTGTGGCAGGAAACCAGAGCAAACCCACGCAAACATGGGGAGAATGTGCAAACTCCACAGGGAATCACCCGAGGCTGGAATCGAACCCGGGTCCCTCATGCTGTGAGGCAGCAGTGCTAACCACTGAGCCACCGTGTCGCCCCAAATGCCTCTTATACAATCACTTTGACACACCTTAATCGGTACAGTGGTCAATATGGCATGTTGTGCATTGCATGATCCTGTAAAAGGCTATATCAGTCATCAGTGGCTATATATTCATCAGTCATCAGTGGTCTTGGATGAGAGAGAATGCTTAGAAGGGACACCATGGTTCATGCTCTTCGCTACCACAGGACGATCATTACTGAACTAGCTGAATAGCTGGTCTTGTAATCAAAGCAAAATACTGCAGGTGCTGTCAACCTGAAACAAAAGCAGAACATTCTGGAGATACTCAGCAGGCCTGACAGAATCCCTGGAAAGAGGAACAGAGTTAGCATTTCTTCAGAAGAAGAAACCATTCCAAAAGAAAGCCATATCCGACTCGAAATGTTAACTCTGTTTATTTTTTTTTAATTCATTTATTCACTGGATGAATGCATTGCTGTCTGGGCCAGCATTTATAGCCCATCCCGAGCTGTCCCTCAGAAGGTGGTAAACTGCCTATCCAGGTCACTAATCCCCCCTGGGAAAGGAAATCTGACAATCATGTTTGGTCTGGTCTCCATGTAAGGACATTTATCAAATAACAACAGAACATTACCTTAATCCCCGAGAGTGCAGGACATGTTAGGTTCAAGATTAATCTGGAGGTAACCGACTTCAATGAACCTCCTAATGAATCTAATCATTTAAGTCATGTTGAGTTGTTTATAATGAATAGTTTTTTGTATAATTAAAAAGTGGTGTGGAAGATGATTGCGCAATCAATTATACACTACATCTAATCATTATAATAGGTGAGAAGGCTTTTCCATTGAAATTACATTGTCTGTTAAATTTCCAATTTTTTTTGAAGAGTTGTTCTTGAAAATTTAAAGCTGGATAACAGTTATTTGGGTCAATTGAGGTGCTGTGTTCAGTAAGATCATCAAACCTGGGAGCTGGTTTTCCTTTATCCAATTGTGATATTACTTATCCAAGCTAGCATTGTGCTCTGGTAATTGTTTTCAACACCAGAATCCCCAGGATAGTGGCTTTTAGGTGAGTCTTATCTTCATCAGCTATCATGTACTATTGTGGAAGAGTGTGGTGCTGGAAAAGCACAGCAGATCAGGCAGCATCTGAGGAGCAGGACAGTCAACGTTTCAGGCATAAGCTCTCCATCAGGAATGGGAGGGGGGGGCGGATTCCTGATGAAGGGCTTATGCTTGAAACATCGACTCTCCTGCTCCTTGGATGCTGCCTGACCGGCTGTGCTTTTCCAGCAACACACTCTTCGACTCTGATCCCTAGAATCTGCAGTCTTCATTTTCCCCTATCACAAAGAGAGTTGAGTACATTATGCTTGGTCACCATTGTCCTTGGTTTTACTGAAAAGTAACTTTCTAAGTTAAGTTTAGTGATTTTTCCTTGTTGTTAAGAATGGAGTTTCAAGATTTTGAGCCAGTGACAATGAATGGCTTTATTATTCGCTCATAGGACACCAGCATTGCTAGTGGCCAGCATCTATTGCCTGTCCTGAGTTGCCTTTGAACTGAGTGGTTTGCTAGGCCATTTCAGAGAGCAGATGAGAGTCAACCAAATTGCTGTGGGTCTGAAGTCACTTATAGGCCTGTCCAGGTAAGGATGGCATATTTCCTTCATTAGTGAACCAGATGAGTTTTTCTAACAATGGATTCATGGTCATTATTAGAGTCTTGATTCCAGATTTTTATTGAATTTGAATTCCACCATTTACTGTGGCAGGATTTGAACCCAGGTCCCAAAACATTCTGAGAGTTTCTGGATTAATAGTTGAGCGATAATACCACTAGGTCATTGCCTAGTGATGACACATGATCAAATCAGGATTATGTGTGTAACCTGAAGAGGGAACTTGAATGGAGTGGTATTCCCAAGCACCTGGTCCAACTGCCCCTCTAGATGGTAGGGGTGTTGGTTTTGGTAGGTGGTGTAAAGACAGCATTCTGTTCCTAGGGCAGAATTTTCCCAGGCTCAGAATAGCGTTGGCATTGGTGAGAAAGTTGAGTGATCTTGTCTGGGGCCTGGATAAGGATAAGTGGCAGGGAATACATCACCGCAGAGTCTTTACTGAAGAGGCACTGTTCTTAATTAACGAGATGGTGTCTTGCATGAGAATAATACATACAACTACATTGCAAGTCAGGCACAATTACCAGGACTCTCAGGAGCTGTACCAAATACATCTGCTGGCTCTGAAGGGGAGTGTAAAACACAGTGTCTCCCCCCACAGACTATGAATGACATTAGCAGACTTGGAGGAGGTAATGCACCTTCAACGTTAACTCTTTCAGTACCATTAATGTATATAACTACCATCACCTTAGCCAGAGCTATTAGCGAGGTCCACACTTGTGAAAGAATGAAACAAATCGCTGAAGGATAAAGCTAACTTTACTCTCTTAATCTTGACAATCTCAAGTAACATTGTAATTTTTTTTAAGAGAGCCCTTTCTCCTGGTTATTTATTTTTATATATGTATATAGTAAATCAAATCCCCACACTTTTGCCAAACAGTGGCAGTGCTTATTTAAGCCCCAGCACACATGTCATGTGTGTGTGGGTGTAGGACACAGTGAAAAAATAATGAGTATGGAAAACTTTGTTCATATTGCACCACCAGGAAGAAAGGAAGCATCTGAGTGGCCAGTGACAAGCAGTGCCCTTTCAAGTAATGTTGTATTTAGTAAGCGGTCTTTGAAAATAGCATTTGGCGATCAAAGTCAACTAAATCAATTATAACATCAGGGCAAATAGCATGCTAATGGAATGAAAAGATTTCATCCTGAGCATGATTTGAACATAAATCTAGGTGGTCAGAGAAAGAAACAGACTGGGATAAGCCCAAGTTGGAGATCAGGCAAGATCTCCTGACACAACCATTTACACTTGCAATAGAGTCATAGAAGCATACAGCACGGAAACAGACCCTTCGGTCCAACCAGTCCATGCCAACCTCAATCCCAAACTAGTTCCACCTGCCGTACTTACCCAAATGATTTTGTTTTGATGGAATGCCGAGAGGTAAAATATCTGAGAACCATTTCTAAGCAACAAGATGCTGGGATAAGGTACGTATCTGAGGAAGAACGAGATGGGAGAGTGGCACACTCGTTTGCACATTGGAGGCAGACTGGTGTTAACAACGAGAAAATGGGTGGCCAAACGTAAGAGCTTTCACTTTCATATTTCAAAGATACTGTTATAAAGTGTGATGAGAGTGCCAATATTATCTAAAACTATTATAGCTGCACATTTAGAAACAAATGTCCTTTATGGATTATTTGCAGGTAGCTATTCTTTTGTAAAATACAATCTAGCCTTTCTTTTCTTTATGAGTCACATTGACTTACCTTGGAGACTGCACAGATTTCCAATTTTTCTTCCTCTTGTAATTATTTCTTATTGAGATTCTTTATAACATGACCTTTCCATGAAATGAACTGCTCTGACCTTTTAGTAACTGCTTTTAATTCTTATTTTTAAATCACCAACCTTTATGGGCTTCCTGCCTTTTTAATTCCTTTGTATTTAATTTCTTTTTCTTTTAAGCTTCTACAATGGTGCAGGCTTGCTTTTGTCTGAGAGGGGCGGGTCCGGCGTAGTCATTTGAAAAATATTGGTGAAAGTCAGTGTTGCCCGAGAGACTCGAAATGGGTGCCTGCAGGGACATGAGAAGCATGCAGAGTAGGTGAGGGCTACAGAGTTAGAACAGTTTCGAAACATGGCTGAGAATTTGAAAATCAAGGCATTGCCAAACCCAAAGCCAATATTGCTCAGTTCAGCTCAGTTGGCTGGGTGGTTGATTTGGGAAGCAGTGTGATGCCAACAGTGTGGGTTCAATTCCCATCACTGGTTGAAGTCACCATGAAAGACCTTCCTTCCCAACCTCTCCTGAGGTATAGTAGTCCTCAGATTAAATCATCATCATTTGTCTCTCTGTAATGAGAGAGCAGTCCTAATGTCTAGTAAGACTGTGGAGACACAATTGATCAGCATGCATTGGGTGATAACAAGACAGAACTTGAATGCAGAGGCAGCAAAGTTCAAGTTAATGGAAAGTAAAAGATGGAAGGACAGCATTGGAATACTCAAGTCTGCCAGTCTAACTGGTGAGGTTTAAATTAGGGCATTATGATGTGCTTAATGGTAAGACTTATTCGATGGCTGCCTTCAAGTGTGCCAAAACAAAGTAATGCTGATACTTTCAATAGCAGAGGAATTTAAGAATACATCAGAGACTTTGACAATGAGCGATCGGAGTCAGAAGCTAATCACAAGATCATATTGGAATGATGTTTAATGTTAGGAGCAGTCTGGTTCAGACTCAAAGAGCAGCCAAGGGAGGGACAGAATCTGTTCAGGGGATTGAAGTTGAAGACTTTGGACAGGACAGGAGAAAGAGGAAAGTTTACAGCATAGTTCTCCATTTTCTTTGAAGTGTAGGAGGCACGAGAGGAAATATGTTCCTCAGGATAATGATCATTGCAACAAAGAAAAGAAGAGAGAGATGAAACAGTTGTGTTGGAGAGGTTGTGATCCAACCCGTAAAATTAAGTAATATGATGGACTGGAGCCAAGGGATGCACAAGCTGTCTCTTACTATATTCTGTTAAGGTCTTGGTTAAAGAAAGCACTTCGCTTGGAAGGAAGTTCTAAGCTTTTCTGTCTTTATGACCATTACTTTCAATCAAACCACATCATGTAGTCATTAAAATTATGCCTTAGTTTTGAGATAGGCCCAGGAAAGATTAAAAAAAATAAGTCTTTTGATCACTATGGTGCAAAATTGTGGAAGCATTCTTCACAAGTGTACTCATGACTCTGTGACACAGAAGTCTTTCTTCCAGTATCTCATTTCGAAGATGGCAATTAAAAAAGACAACCATTAAAACTAATAAAAGGATTGGAAAAGTGTAAAGGTCATGCAATACTTCAAAGGCTCTTATCTGGTGATTTCTTTAATTCCTTTAATGGTAGTTTCTTCCTCTTTCCTCTGCCATGATTTCAATATTTAATTAGTGGTCCACCAACAAGCTATATTGTATTGTTCTGGCACATTTAGAGGCAGCCATAGGATAAGTCTTGAAATTATTACAAGTGAAGCACATCATAATACCCCATTTAAACCTCACCAGTTAGCAAGCTATAGATTGTAGTTAACATGGCTAAATGCTTTTTTCCTTGATTACTCTATAGGGAGTGGATGGCATAGAAATACTACCAATGGACTACTAATCTAGAGGCTCAGCCTGACTCTCTGAGCATTGGTGGAATTTAAACTCAGCTTAATTCAAAACAAATCTGGATATGAAAGTAAGTCTTAGTAATAGTGAACATGAAACTTCCATCCCATTGTTATGAAATTCCATGTGGTTCCCTCATGGGAGGAAGTCTGCTCTCCATCTTGGTCTGACCTATATGTGACTTGATACTCACATTCTTAAATGCCATCTTCAATAGACAAATAAACTACTCCAGTCAAAGGCAATTAGGTGTGGGCAACAAATGTGGACCTTACATGCAACAAACTCATGAATTGTGCTGTCAATTGAATAGCTGGCTTACAGTCAGACTAGATTGACATGTTGCTTCTGATGACTTATTCTTCATGAAGAGCTTATGCCCGAAACATCGACTCTCCTGCTTCTCAGATGCTGCCTGACCTGCTGTGCTTTTCCAGCACTACATGTTTTGACTCTGATCTCCAGCAGTAACAGTCCTCACTTTCTCCTAGTTTGACATGTCAGTTTAACATGGCTTTTAGCCTTCTCTGCCACTGTACTCCAATTCAATAGAGTCCTTCGTGGAAGAAAATTGGAGGGTGGAAAGGATTTTTTTGGCTGGTTTTAAACGATTTGTTTTTCTTACAGGAGATGAGTTAGATTTGCACACACTTCCAGGACCTCTTGGGTGCCAGTACCCAAACAGATCAGCAATGGTGCTACTGAGTGACAGAACGGGCTTGAAAGGCTGAATAGCATACGTCTGCTTCTAACCTGTCGGCTCAATAAAACCTACTAGAAAATCCTGGTCACCAGTGACTTGGAACTTGCTGACGCTGCATGTGCAATCCAACCAGAACACTGTGAGAGGGCACTGCAGCCATGCACAACTCCAGGCAGTACATGACTCACATACACACTTGGACTGATGGGTGTAATTGATGGGACGGTGAGGTGATTTGGTTGGTGGTGGTGGAAAGGGAACAAAATGAATCACTCTTTGTTCATTGTACACGTTTTTGGCTTGCAGGCACAATGGAAATTGCAACATGCCAGCAAGCTGAAATAAATGGCTGACTCTCGCAAGGCTCCTGCAGTGGACTGAGATAGATTTCACATGTTTTTTCACCCAGTGTCGGGGGGGGGGGGGAGGAATCTTCCAGGGAGAATTGGTCGAACAGCATAATAGAAGGCATTTTCCCAACTGTCCACCTTTTATTATAGCCAGGTCCATGAAACAAAGGGGGATGTATTCCACTTGTCTTGATTCCCAGATCACAGGCAGCACAAAATAATGGTCCATAAAAGCAAGGTTTGTCAGGAAGGAACTCAATAAGGGATTCAGGACCTTTTGTTTTTAATTCAAGAGACCAACGAGAACTTGGAGCTCGCTGCTGTGTGGGATGAGCAAGATGATTGATGTATATAGAATTAGGTAATTTTACAGTAGAGAAGAGGCCATTTGACCCATTGAGTCTGTACTGGCTCCTGAAAGCATTACCCAGCTGGTCCACTCTCCAACCCTATTTGCATAGCTCTCCACATTGTCCTTTTGAAAGATACTTCCAGCATATGCAAGGGAATCTAGATGAGAGGATGAGGGAGGAGGAAATGGAGGGAAATGGCAATGGTGAGGTAGGGGTTGGTGGAAGAGAGAAAGATTCACATGGAGACAAACACTGATACAGACTTCTATCGTGGTGGTGAGTCTTAGAAGAGGTGTGATTCTCCTCGGTGCTTAAGAGAGGTTGCTGGAGTCTGAAGTATTTTCAAGATCACTGATCGTTCAACATTCGATGAACAATTTATACACTTGGTTGTCACATAAGGTCCACACAGCAGCATCTCTCATTGGAGCCTCTCCATCCTGCAACCTCTTTCATCATTATTGACGTAACTTACGTTTTCAGTACTAATCCTTTACACTACACAGTCCGGCATGGACCACAATCTGTTTCTGTGCTAAAAGGCTCAAAGCAATTCTATTAAAAATTAGAACTTGGCCAATTCAAGACAGATAGCACCTTTTCACACAATGGAAAACAAAAATGAGATTTCCCTCTTGAGAAATTGATGCTGTTGCCAGGTCAATTGAAAGTTTCAGGTCTGATGTCCCAGAAGGACAAGACAAACAGTAAAGCAGGCAAGTGATACATACTAGGCTGACTCATCATGTATACTTTAAATGGAGGATTATTTCCTTGCACTACTTTATTTCTCTACTGGTTTTTCCCTCTGGAATTGATAGATTTTTGTTCGGCAAATGCTTCAAGGAACATTAACAAATTGTTCGCCATCTTACTGATCATATCAAAGAGTTGAAGGGACAGCAGGCAGAATATGTTAGCTCAAACGCGGAGGTCTGTGAAAAATATCACCAATGTGTATCAGGGCTCAACAGAAAATTAGGTGGAAAATTAGGTATGTTTACTGAGAAAAAAGGAATTTTTGTAGCAATTGGAATGAGATTGGCCAGATGGATCTCATTGAGTATGAGATCCCTGACTGGAGCAGTTAAACTGGACCAATCAGGGAGCCCTGGCTGACAGATATGAACAAGAGTATCCTCCTCTTCACTGTTTGATCACGCAACATTGCCCTTTGCTGAGAAGGGCACTGCTTGTCACTGGCCACTCGGGTGTTTCCTTTCTTCCTGGTTGTGGAAACTGAATAAAGATTCATGCACCTTGGGTCTTTCACTGTGTCTCACAACTGCACACACACAACATGGGTGCTGGGGAAAATATAAGCACTACTGCAGTTAGGCGCTAGTGTGGGGGTAATAAATAAAAATAAAAAAAGACAAAAAATAAATAAACAGAAGTGTCAGGGATTGTCATTACTCTAGGGTGCTGGCTGGTCAGAGCCCACGTAATGTGAACATGTAAATAAAGGGCGACTTGGTGATGGGATACCAGCCTCTGTAAAATTATTTTAGAACTGAAGTCAACAAATGGTCTGTTGACCATGAGGCATTTTCCCGAACATAAAGTGCCTCACGTTCTTGATTAGAAACTCCAAACTGAATGGGGTTTCTCTGATTTCAATCAAAATCAGAAATGACAATGGGTAATGAACAGTGGAAACTCAAACAATTTGGAAGTTTCTTTTAATCTTTCACAGGATGTGGACATCACTCGCCAGCCTAGCATATATCACCCATCCCTGATTGCCCTTGAGGTGCTGAGTAACTGCCATACAGAGAACAAAGTGCAGCCTATTTCAGAAGAGGTTCAGTTAGAGAGTTTCTAATTTGCTTCTGTCCTTTCGGAAACAAAAATAGTGGCACAAAAGTCAAATCACTTTTCAATGCTTCATTAGTTTCCATACCGTAAAAAATGGTGAACAGGTTGACAAAATAACAACTCCATTAAATAACTATATTGAGGATAATTGATGCCTGGGTGGGACCATGTGGAGAGTTATGGACATTTATGTAATTAAATGGAGATTGATGGATAACTGAGAGTAATGAGATGGTCGTTTCTCATTGAAACATCAGCATTGAACAGGATTCTGCTTGATTGGGTAAACACTGACGATTTCATAGCTTGCAGATGGCACCAAACTTGGACGAATTGTAAACTGCTAGCAGGACAGTGTAGAACTCCAAAAGGACTTAGACCAGTTGGTGAAGTGGGCAGATATATGGCAGGTGAGGTGCAATGCAGAACGCATGATGTACTTTGGCAGGAAGAACATTGAAAGACTGTACAAACTAAGATCATAAAACAAAGAAACAGGAGATGCCTATTAGTACCCTTGAATCTGTTCACTCTTCATTAGGATCATGGGTGATCTAACATTTCTCATGTCCATTTTCCCACAAAGAATGGGCCATAATCCTAAAGGGATTGCAGGAGCACTGGGATTTGGAAGCATATCTGCAAAAATCATTGACAGTGGCAGGATAGGTGGAGAGCAGGTGTCCTTGGCTGTATTAATAGGGGGCTCAGTATCAGGGACCGGGTTTGATTTCCACCTCAGGTGACTGTGTGGAGTTTGCACCTTTTCCATGTGTCCGTATGGGTTTCCTCTGGATGCACTGGTTTCCTTCCACTGTCCAAAGATGAGCTGGTTAGGTGGATTGGCCATGCTAAATTATCCATAATGTTCAGGGATGTGCAGGCTAGGTGGATTAGCCATGGGAAATAAAGGGTTACAGGGATGGGGTGGGTCTGGGTGCAATGCTTTTTGGAGGGTCGGCGTGGATTCGATGGGGTGAATGGCCTACCTCCACACACACAAGGGATTCCACGAATAGGGTGGAAAGTTAAAGAGGAAGGAGATGATGTTGAATTTGCATAAGATACTCAATTGCAGCATGGTGTATAGTTGTGAGTGCCACATTGTAAGAACAGTGTGAAAACATTGGAGAGAGTGTGGGAACAACTTGCAGGAAAGGAAAAGCTTGAGGTACAAGAAGTGGTTGTGGAAGTCTGAACTTGGAGAGAAAGCAACTGAGAAGAGATCAGATAGAAGTTTTCAAAATCATACGTGGGCTGGAAAGAGTAAGAAGAAGATGGCTTAGATTTAAAGCGATTTGCAAAAGAAGCAAAGGTCATGTGAGGAAAAGCGAGCAGTTAGGGTACAGAATGCACTGCATGGGAATGGGGGAGAGGCATGTTCAACTGAGGTAATCAAGAGGGGCATCAGACCATTATTTAGTTATAAAGAGGGTGAACAAGCGTATTGCGATAAAGCAAGAGATTGGCACTAGGTGATGACGCTCGTAGAAAGAGCTGGTAAAGGTATCATGGGCCAAATGGCCTCCTTCCACACCGCAACAAATCTGTGATTCAGTGAGACTATTTCCACTGGTCAGCTATCTAAAATGTGGGTTAAAATTGAAGTTTGCAGTTATAATTGAAGATCTTGTCAATGAAGTTTGCAGACTGTAGGTTTCAAAGTGTTTTGCTCAGAGCTGCCTCTGAGATGTCCCATTCTGAGAGTGACTGTTTTGATTTATCAGGGTATGGAAGGTTCCAGTTATGATGAAAGGATGGATAGGCCGTGATTTTTTTTCACTGGAGCAAAGAAGGTTAAGAGGTGACCTTACTGAAGTTTATAAAATCATGAGGGGTATAGATAGGGTTAATGGTATGTGTCTTTTCCCTGGGATGGGGGAATTTCAAGACCAAGGAGCATACTTTTAATTCCTGATAATTCCTGATGAAGGGCTTTTGCCCGAAACATCGATTTTCCTGTTCCTCGGCTGTTGCCTGACCTGCTGTGCTTTTCCAGCACCACTCTGATCTTCAGAAGAGATTTACCAGGCTGTTGCCAGGAATGGAAGGTTTGAGTGATAAGGAGAGGCTCGATAGACTGGGACTTTTTTCAATGGAGCATGGGAGGTTGAGAGTTGACCTTGTAGAGGTTTATAAAATACTGAGGAGTATCGATAAGGTGAATGGCAGTTTTCTTTTCCCTAGCGTGGGGGATTTCAAGACAAGGAGGCATATTTCTAAGGTGAGAAGAGAAAGATTTTAAAAGACAAGAGGGGAAACATTTTTACATACAGAGTGGTTGTGTGAGAAATGAACTTCCTGAGGAAGTGGTGGCTGCAAGTACAGTTACAACATTTAAAAGATATTTAGATAAGTACATGAATAGGAAAGATTTGGAGGGATATAGGCCAAGTGCAGGCAAGAGGGATTAGTTTAGCTTGGGTGAATGATTGGCATGGACTGGTTGGACTGAAGGGTCTGCCTCCGTGCTGTATGACTCTATGAATGATGAAGCAGGTTCAATGGGCCGAATGGTCTTTTCCTGCTCCTATTTCTTGTGCTCTTATATGATTTGAATTGGCAGATATCTGATTATATGAAAAATAATTGATATCTTAGAGTGGTCGTAGTATCAGGAATCCAGGAACAAGAACAAGGCATTGGAGATTACAACTGGCGAGGTTGGATTTACAACCGTTCACTGACTTCAGACAACACAAATTTGCTCATAATTTCAGACATTTGAAATGTTATGGGGCCGTTTCCTTCTGTTTCCTCCTATTAATAAGCTGCAGTTAGTGAAGACACAGACATAATCTACTTCATCAATGAAGACCATGTGGAAGAATTAATGATAGGGATGCTATTACCGCAAGGCTACTGAGAAGTATTTAGCACTTAGTTGCAGGGGAATTCCATTGCTGGGATATGTTTTAAAGCAATAATCTTTTAGGATTCCATTTCTTCCCATGGTATTTAACAGAGTATGGAGCCTGTCAGATAGCACACACTGCCAACAAGACGCGGCCTTACCAATGTTTGGACTTGGAGTGTTTCCAGATGGCCTGAGCTGCAGCAATGCCTTTTGAGGACAGCCATAATCCCACCAGCCAGACTGAGCACAAGCCTAATGCTGTTGGACTAAGCAGCAATGGTAGCTGGTGTATACAATGCTGCATGCTGCCAAGCTGAACATAAGCCAGTCAACATCAAAACAAGACTGAAGGCGGAGACTTTCTCTTTAACCTTTAAGCCCAATCTCCTGCAATTTACTCCACTCACAGCACTTCAGCTTCACGTGGTCTTGGCTCTACCCCATGGATTTTTTATTTTACCCTCAGCAAAAAAAATCAGGGTCAGAGCTATGTCCCTGTGTAATTTTCTTTTGTCCTTTCCTCAGATGACTCATTGAACTGAGGGTGCAGTCTGCAAAAGCTAATTTTCTTCCTCAGTGAGGTTCGACATGAGACGTGGCTTGGCTATTCAGCTGTGAATGGCTTCACAAATATGTTTGAATACACACAGACACAACACACACACACACACACACACACACACACACACACACACACACACACACAGACACAGTCAGACAGACACAACACACACACACACACACGCACACACAAAACACACAAGCACACACAGACACACACAGACAGACACAGAGACACACAGTCAGACAGACACAACACCCACACACAGACAGACACAGTCAGACAGACACACACACTGACACACGCACACACAGATACACACAGACACACAGACACACACACACACACAGACACAGTCAGACAGACACACACAGACACACACACACAGTCAGACAGACACACACAGACACACTCACACACACAGACACAACACCCACACAGACACACACGCACACACAGACAGACACAGACAGACACACACACACACAGACACACACACACGCACAGACACACAGTTAGACAGACACACACAGACACACTCACACACGCACACACAGACACACATGCACAGACACATATTCAGACAGACACACACACAGAAACTCTCACACACACACAGACAGACACACACATGCACACACAGACAGACACAACATCCACACACACACCCACGCACACACAGACAGACACAACATCCACACACACACACCCACACACCCACGCACACACAGACACACAGAGACAGACACACACAGAGACACACAGTCAGACAGACACACACACACACAGTCAGACACACTGACACACAGACACATACACACGCATACACACACACACAGACACACACACACACACACACAGAGACACACAGTCAGACAGACAAACACACTGACACACACACAGAGACACACACATACGCATGTGAACACACAACATGCCACTGGAAAGTGATGAGGAGAAGGAAAGATTTTTAAAATCTTCTTTTCCTCTCAAGAAAACAGGAAGATGACTGGTAGTGGTTTAAAAGGTCATCATGCCTCAGGTAAGGAGAGAGGTCGAGTTATTGTATTATGGACCAGATCAAACCCCGTCAAAATATAAGAAGATAGTCTAGACCCTAGCATTTTCTTATTTTAAAGGCAAGTGACAGGCATTGCATTGTGGATGCAATTTGATTCGTCAAACTTCACGATTTGAAGCAAAATTGACTCTATTCATACACGATAGCTACTAAGCAGTAACTGTTCCAACATAGTAATATCTCACAGACACACCTTGGCAATGGCAAATTCAGTAAAATAGATTGTCTCATGGGCAATTCTCCAGTTCAGGAGGAGAAACATCAAGAGAAAACTCAGAGACAGAGAGAGAGAGAGTAGCAGGGAGAGATAAACTATAGCATCCAAACCCAGCTTCAAGACCTCAGAAGAAAACTAAAAAACTTAAACTAAAAAGCCTAAGTCTGAGGGAACTTGACTCCACCCATTCAGGCTGCTTCTATTGTTCCAACTTAAGAGGAAAAACAAGGCCTCACAAGCTTTATTGGCTTTGGAGCAGACTACCTGACACCTTTGTGGCAACCTTCTTTCATAGGAAAAAAACAGGACGAAATACCTTCATACTATTGTCAAAAATGCAATGTAGGTATAGAAACCATGCTTTTGGTATCACTCTACATCACAAAGCAGCCATCCAGCCAACTGAGCTAACTAACATGCATCAAGGAGTCAGCCGGGTCTCATAAAATTGAAGTCAAGTTTATCATTGGTTACTACGCTGAAACACTGAGCATCCTTTGTCAATTCCAAAGCATAGATATGTACCTTCTGTTAAGATAATCCACTGTTAGCTTCTGAGGCTGAACATTATGAATTAGAGATGGATCACAAAAGAACATACCTGCTCAGTAATGCAGCGAATGAAAAGCTCAAAACATTGGAATTGTATTCAGTGTGACAACACAGAACACAGCAAAGAGTGCACATGACACGTAACTCACTCAATTCAATCACTCTTTCCGAAGACAATGACGAAAAAAATAAACTGTCTGCTGCAGTCACCAAAAGATATAAGGGAACTATTAACACAGAGACAGCTTCATCATTCAAGATTGTATCTGAAGGTGCAATACAAAGTAATGGGAAAACCTTCCTTAGTTTTCCCCAGGATTTTCATTTTGAAAAAGGCCTCATGACACACGTTCGGAGACAAACCTGTCACAATTTACCAAAGCTGCAAATCTCCATATCACACTTCACTGAAAAGCCACTATTGCTGACAATCTTTGAAAAAGCCTTGACTATAGCTAAAAATTCCCTCTAACTTTTTCCAAGTTTTCTTCAAAATAAGAACCCTTGAAGTATTGATCAAAGCGGCAAAAGGAGCTAAACCCAGTGAGATCTTTTGCTTCATTTGTTATTCTGTTGACGTATTAGTGTAATTTTGATACAGTGGTCATTTAAGTATAGTTGAGTTGACTCTGAAGAGAGCTGGATCTGTGAGCAACTAACCTCTTTAAAGCCACAACATTTGATAAGTACCTCAAGTTTTTAATGTAATACAAAGTTGTCTCGTAAACAATGGCTGAGAATTTCTAGGAAACCTTCGACAGAACAACTCAAGAGAAGTATTGCAGCAATTTCTTTCTTGAAGGAAGTCTGAGATTATGTGAAGACCATGTCATTTTATCTGATTGTACTTTTAATTTTGGACTGAAATGGGAAAAAAATTGGCACTGCTTTAAAGAAAAAGGATTGTTGCAAGTGACATAAAGTAGACATAGTCTTACGAAACGATAGGGCTGCACTGTCATTAGAGAGAGAAATGACTCGGTTGATTTAATCTGAGGGTCACCATGCCTCAAGCAAGGGGAGAGGTTGAGAAGGAGAATCCTACAGAGCACCCTCAGCAAGTTCAAGAATTGAATCCATGCTGTTAGCATCACAAACAAACCATTCAATCAAATGAGCTAAACCAGACAGATTTCTATTTAAGAAAGCCATATATCATGGAAGCAGATCCTTCGGTCTAACCAGTCCACACCAAACATAATCCCAAACTAAACTTGTCCCACCTGCCTGCTCCTGGCCCATGTGTCTCCAAACCTTTCTTACTCATGTGCTCATCCAAGTGTCTTTTAATCGTTGTAATTGTGCCCAAATATACCACTTCCTCGGGAAGTTCATTACTCACATGAACCACCCTCTGTATAAAACATTTGCCCCTAAAGATTTGTCTTCTTTACATCTCTCTCCTCTCATCTTAAAAATGTGCCCCCCCTCCCCCCTCCCCCAAACATGCAAACTCCAACATATACTCAGCCAAGGCTGGGATTGAACCCAGATCCCTGATGCTGTGAGGCAGCAGTGCTAATCACTGAGCCACCATGCTACCCAAAACATTTGCAAACATACAGCAATCTGATCACGTTCACTACAAGGGACTCTCCTCGTGAGACAGAGAAGTGATTTTCCTGTACCACACGAGACTCCGTGACTTTTCTAAACTTGAGGAGGATGGTGTCGTAACCTTTATGGGACAGCAGGTCGGATAGCATGGTTGTATAATCGAATGCACTTGGTCCAACTCCCGCTGGTCCTTTGATCAATAAATCACAGGTCTCCCATCAAAAAACTGTTAGAAATGCCAATATAGTTAATGACGAAAACATACAACATTATGCCTTTTTTTAACCTTCACACAGCAACTAGTGAACAATTCCAAACACACACCTGGAGGGGTTCCAAATGATCCGAAGTTGTTCGATGTTAAACCAACATAGCTCAGTCTATGTAATTGCTAGAATCTGAGATTACAGTTCAATAGTCATAAAGTCATAAAGCATGGAAACTGATCCTTCGATCCAACCAGTCCACGCAATGTTCCCAAACTAAACTAGTCCCACCTGCCTGCATTTGGCCCACGTCCCTCCAAATCTTTCCTACTCATGAATGAATCCAATGTCTTTTAAACGTTGTAACTGTACCTGCATCTACCACTTCCACTGGAAGTTCATTTCACACACAAACTACTCTCTGTGTAAAAGAGTTGCCCCACATGTCTTTTGTAAATCTTTCTCTTCTCACCTTAAAAATATGCCCTCTACTCTTGAAATCCCCCACCCTAGGGAAAAGATCTTTGTCGATCACCTTATCTATGCCCCTCATGATTTTATAAACTGCAATGACGTCACCCCTCAACCTCCAATGTTCAAGTGAATAAAGTTCCAGTCTATCCAGCTTATTTTTATATCTCAAACCCTACATCCCTGGTAACATCCTGGTAAATCTTTTCTGACCTCTCTCCAGCCTAATAATATCATTTGTATAACAAACCAAAACTGAACACAGTCCTCCAGAAGATGCCTCAACAATTTCCTGTACAACCTCTACAAAGCATCCCAATTCCTTAACTTAAAGGTCTGAGAGATGAAGGTAAGCATGCCTTGACGTCTTCTTAACCACCACCCTGTCCACTTGTGATACAAACATGAGCTTAGTTTGTGAAACCATCTTTTACCTTTTAAATTTTCCAGAGATTACAAGGGCCAAAGCAGTCCTGAACATAACTATACAGATCGATAAAACATTTGCTGTTTTCATTGGAGAAAAGAAGGTTTAGGGGTGACTTGATAGAGGTGTACAAGATGATTAGGGGTTTAAATAGGGTTGACCATGAGAACCTTTTTCCACGTATGGAGTCAGCTATTATGAGGGGTCATAGCTTTAAATTAAGGGGTGGTAGGTATAGGACAGATGTTAATGGTAGATTCTTTACTCAGCGAGTCGTGAGTTCATGGAATGCCCTGCCAGTAGCAGTGGTGGACTCTCCCTCTTTATGGGCATTTAAACGGGCATTGGATAGGCATATGGAGGATAGTGGGCTAGTGTAGGTTAGGTGGGCTTGGATCGGTGCAACATCGAGGGCCAAAGGGCCCGTACTGCGCTGTATTGTTCTATGTTCTATGTTCTATTTCTGTTCTCCTCTCTTTATTCCAATCTGTTCATATTCCTGATTGCCCTTTCAGTTCCCCAAAAAAATTCAGAAGTCTCTTGTTGTTGATGTTGATCTAAAGATACTTATCAACCAGTAAAAAAGGCGTGCACAAACCATTTGGCTCCATCAGAATGAAGAAATAAAAAAAAACCTTTTGTTACTCCATGCCACTTTACGGTCAATGTGCCAGTCAATTTTGCAATCTTGGAAGGATAGTATTTTGAGGAGGGCCATGCTTTGCTCTGCTCATCTTGGTTTTAGTATCTCATTCAAAAAACAACAGCTCTGATTGCATTCCTGCTGAGAGCACCAGTCTGACTTTTATGTTCAAGTGGGATGTGAACTCACAACCTTCTCACACAGAAGCGACTAACCTACCACTGAAACAAAGTGGGTCATTTGAAAATTCACATTCCCAGATAAGAACAAGCCATGGAAAGAACTTGGTCATATCGTGATTCTGATAGGGCAAATGGTGAAATTTAAATTTGCTGATCTGTTAAATGGGGGTTTTTTGGATTATTTCAGACAGCAATAGATTAAGCATTGTCAAGGCAATGAGGTGTTCTTAAAATCCACATGTGTTCTCAAGTCTTCCAAGGCTTCACTCGTCCCTCTCTCTCTCTAATCTCTGACAATCCTGCAAACCTGAGGTTTCTACAGCTCACAGGACTCATTTACCCTGTTAAGTTTGATTACTGCACCACTATTGGTTGTGTATTCAGCTGTCTTCGCCCCAAACTCTCCCTCATTCCTCCCCAGACCCCTTGGCCTCCTTAAAATATTGCTCCTTAAAACTGACCACTTCAAGGTTTTAATCACCTGTGTTCCTTTGTATGGCTCAGGATCAAATTCCACCTGATAACCTCTGCTGTAAAATGCCTTGGGATGTGTTACTACATTAAAGCTGCTCTATAAATGAAATTGGTTACTTTTGTAATGTTATTCAGGGAACGGTCTTTTGTCGGGTGGTTTTGGGCCCACATTATGCATTTCGGTCCAATGCAGGCTATTGGAGCAGAAAGTAACCGCAAGAACTATCCTCAAGTTTGAGTTTCATGATAAAACTGTTTATGACTAAACTTTAGGACTAAATCTTGCATGGCATGGCATTCAGACATATACCAAGGCTCTAATTTTGCAATCACATTATTCAAAGGCAATTTGATAAACTCTACTGATGATACAAGTCTGTGGGACAACATCACATGCATCTCTGCAGGCAATTTGAACGTTCAAATGGACAGACTTCCATCTTGTGCCCACCTCTCCGTGCAATTCTCTCTTCCTATTGGGCTATTTATATCCAGTGAGAAGCAGCTCCATGACATCGTCGCCAAGTTACTCCAGGGTCCCAAAGCGCTTCAACAATGAAGGCGACTGACAATACCCACCCATCCTACTGCTTCTGGGTCAGATCATGTGTTCTAAGTCTCAGAAACGCCAGTCAGTTCAACACAATCAAGGGGAAAGCAGTAATTATCACCTTCAACAGTGATGCCCAATTGCCAAGAATAAAGGACGTATATCTGTTATATATTTGTTTGGCTGCCCTGATATCAAGCCTGGAAACTGTGCTATATTAGAACTGTACAAAAATGTGGCTGAGAGCAGAGAAGCCTTAAAATTGACCTGAAAAGAAATGAAACTGTTCCCTTTAGCCTGCAGTGAGCATAGCTTGACAAGCAAATAGTGCTGAGAAAATTCCCCGTCAACCAGTGACCTCATGAACTTTACCTTAGCAATGGTTCTCCAGCATTAAATTCCTATGGGTAGAGGCTCAATCATTACTGCACAGCAGATAGTGCCAACTCGCAGATGTCTGGGCTGACCCTTGCACAGGCCAGCTTCACCCTTCCAAAGAACGCCTTGAATTTGGAATGAATCTTAGCTCAACATGAACATTACCAGTTAAAAGGCCGAGTTACTGACACAAAAACAGCATATCCACCCTGCTGGACACAAACTGAGGCTCATTAAACAAAGGGTTACAAACCCGAAATGCGTAGAAGCACAATTGGTATTTGCCAACCATATAGTTTCCGCTGTTGCTCATCCATAGCTAAGCCTGCAGAGCTCATGTGGCACCTATAATTCACCCTGAAATGTGCCCAAGGCTATTTGTGGAGTGAGTGAGTACTGCAGATACTGGAGATCAGAGTCAAGATTAGAGTGGTGCTGGAAAAGCACAGCAGGTCAGGCAGCATCCGAGGAGCAGGAAAATCAATGTTTCAGGCAAAAGCCCTTCAATCAGGAATGGAAAATCAACATTTCGGGCAAAATCCCTTCATCAAGAGGAAAATAAACGCTTCAGGCAAAAGCCCTTCATCAGGAATGGAAAATAAACGTTTCAGGGGACTTCCTCATTCCTGACGAAGGGCTTTTGAGCAAAACATCGATTTTCCTGCTCCTTGGATGCTGCCTGACCTGCTGTGCTTTTCCAGCACCACACTGATCTTGACTATTTCTGGAGTGACACCACCTTACATTGTTTGTCCACGTGGAGCTGATGGACGGGATTCGTGTATAACTTAGCTGAGAAATGCCCATAGGAGGTTTAAATAGAATTGTTTGCTTCAACACTCAGGGTTTGCTGTAATGTTGGTGACATAGCAGTCATTTCACACACAGCAAGATCCAGAAAACTCGACTAACTAATCGCATTTACTGGCTGGTGTTAGCCACAACATAGACAGAACTGTGTGCTTGTCTTAAAATGTGCCACAAACTAATTAACATCTGCTTGAATAGGCAGAAACTCAACTCAGATAGTTAGGACTGCAGATGCTAGCAGCCAGAATCAATAGATGTGAAGTTGGAAAAGCACAGCAGGTCAGACGGCACCTGAGGAACAGAAAAGTCAATGTTTCCAATTGAAACCCTTCATTCTGACAAAGGGTGCTGGCACAAAACATTGACTTTCTTGCTCCTCAGATCCTGGTTGACCTGCTGTGCTTTTCCAGTTTCACATCCAGAGATTCAATTTAGTAATTTAGTGAAAAGAGATTGAGCGCCCAGCAACACAACACATTCCTGGGCTTGAACCAAGAACCTCTGAAGATAAAGGTGAGCGTGTAATTTAAATATTGCTCAAAAGAGAGGCACACCTGTCATCCACTCTTCAGGATACACTCCAGAATATCAAATTGCAAATTAGAACAATTTATACAACAGGAGATAAAGATGATTGGTTAGCAAGTTGCCTCTGATTGGCAGAGGCATTGCCATAGTGAAAGCAACAGACACTGGGCTTCCCAAGCTCCTGCGTAATAAAAAAAGAATGCAAGGCTCAAACATGGTTACTTTGTTGCTATCTTTTAATTTTTTTGGGGGGTACCAATTATTTCTTCATGGCAATTCCACATCCAATCAGAATTCAGCTGCCAACAAATTAACACCTTTTCCTCCGACAATATAAACAGTTGTGATTGTTTGAAATTTGGCATTCTTGCATTTGTCCTGATGAGTACAGAGACAAAAAAAGCTTCAGCCAAGTCTCCCTTTCCTCAGCAAGATTCATAATAGGAAAAGGTTACTTACTGAATTGAGTTAACTGATTTTACATCTTGCTCCATTGAGTGGTTGTCCATGGAGACCACTGTCTAATCCATTGTAAAATGCCAATTGGGATTAGTGACTCATCACATTTTGCTGTTGGGAGAGACCGCAAGAATTTAATTAGCAAAGCATTCGAGCTTTCCTCTCTTGTTTTGTTTCTTCCCAGACTCTTACCTTCTGATACATGCACTCCAACCTTCCAAACTGAAGAGTTGAGAAAATTCCATGGCACTGAATCCAAGTGAACAGCCGCACAACTAAATGGAGTAAGCTGCTAAACATAAATTGGTAGGAGGAGGGGGATTGTAGCCATTCAGATACTGACTGAACTGTATTGTAGTCACAATTGCATGATTGCACTGCAGAAATTCATCAAAGATTCCTCAGACAGCATCTTCCAAACCTATGACCACTTCCATCTAGAAGGACAAGTGCAGCAGATACATAAGAACACTACTATCTGTAAGCTCGTCTCTAAGCCACTCACCATCCTGACTTGGAAAGATATCGCCGTTCCTTCACTGTCACTGTGTCAAAATCCTGGAATTGTCTCCCTCATGGCATTGTGGGTCAACCCACAGCAGATGAACTTCAGTGGTTCAAGTGGGCAGCTCACCCCCACCTTCTCAAGGGGCAACTAGGGACGTGCAATAAATGCTGGTCCAGCCAGCAACACCCACATCCCACAAAAAGAATTTAAAAAATGTAGCATGAGCATTTTCCGATATGGAGACTGGCAGAGGAAGTACTGTCCAGTTCAAAAATAATATGCTTCAGCTAGTGATGGGTTATCACGCCAGGATTTCTCTTCTATTTGAAAGTAGGGGAAAGAAGTCAAATTTAAATAACAATGAACCTTCACAATGGGATCTGCAGCACTGGATCAGGTCGCATCCCACAATTAAACGTTTGTGCGAGAGAAAATCGGGATACTTGGCAAAACTCAACTGCAGTAATTGTTCACAAACAAAAACAGAAATTGCTATAAAAGTTCAGCAGGTCTGGCAGTATCTGTGGAGAGAAATCAGAGTTAGCGTTTTAGGTTGAGTGACCCTTCCTCAGAATTGTTTTTGCAGTAATTGTTAATTCCTCTGACTTTTGGTTTTGCTGTTGTCCAAAGTGAGTAATGACGTGGAGGTGCCAGTGTTGGACTGGGGTGGGAAAGGTTAAAAATCTCAGTGAGTAAGGCAGACGTCCTTCATCTGTCCCATATCCTCAGCCTCATCATAGTCTGTATGAGTGTGTTATCTTTTGAGGATAGGCTGGACTGGTGCATTCAATGTTGGTTAAAAGAGGAGTGGTCATTTAATTGAAATGTAAAAGGATCCTGAACGGTCTTAAGAAGGCGGACTTAGAAAAGATGTCTCCTTATGTAGAGTCTAAAATTAGGGGTCAGAGGAGAACATTGTTTTAATCTCTCAGGGGGTTGAGAGACTTTGGAATTCTTTATCTCAGACATTCAGTGGACAGATGATGGTTTGAATATATTTAAGGGGGAGGTCGACAAACCAGCCTTCCATCCATTGACTCTATCTGTACTTCCCACTGCCTCAGGAAAGCAACCAACATCGTCAAAGACCCTTCCCCACCTCAGTTATAATCTTTTCCAACTTCTTCTGTCAGGCAGACGATACAAAAGATTAAACACACCATGTCAAAAGATTTAAGAACAGCTTCATCCCCTCTGTTATTAGATGTCTGAATGGAGCTAGGAACGGAGCTCTCAAATTTTGAACTTAATATTGATGTTGCTCTCTGTGCACCTTCTCTGCAGCCATAACATTGTATTCCTCATTCTGTTCTATGGCCATAATGCATTTTGTATGGTATGGTCTGCCTGTAGTGCACACAAAACCTTGGTACATGTGACAATGATAATCAAATCAGACCTTCGTCCGGAGGCTCCCTGAAGATCTTACCCAGTATGGTGACAAAACATCTGAAAATGAACCTTCCAAACCTACGAGCAAGCAAACCTGCATCCAGAACCTCAACCTGAGCTATAAATTTTCTCAAAACTCACTAATAGTTTTTTTTTGTTCAGCAAGGGAATTAAAGGCGATTAGAAGTAGATGAAAATATAGAATTCAACATACAACCTTATCAAATGATGGAGCAAGCCCAAGTGGCACTAAGGTCTACTCTTTCTCCCAATTTGCATCAGGTCACTTAAAAATCAAAACATTATTATAGACACTGCTGACATTTCAACATTAAAACCAGTCAAATAATTAAAGCAGGATGCAGGCTAAAATAAGTGTTTAATTATTCATTAAGTAATGTGGACATCACTACAGACAGCATCTCTGCTGTTACGACCTCCTCTCTGTGTGAACTTGTCTCTGCCACCTCGCTCACTCATTCTCTGCAGTTTATTAAAGCCAAGTCAAAATGACCTAGCAGTTATCTTCCCAGCTGACTGGTTCATCGTTTAACGTCAAACTCATGACTTTTTGGAATTGCTTTTTTGAATTCATTATTCAAAATGACGTTCTGACCTTTAAAGGAAAAGAAAGCCAGGCCTTCGCAGAACTGAAACAGAAAATTCATTTTTTCCTTCATCTTAGAACCCATGCAACCAAATACCATATTCTCATGACTTCATCACAGCTACCAAATAAGTCTCACTCTCCTGCCCTCTGTCTGTAACTCTTCATTAATTTTTTCCTTTTGCTATTTATCTGGTTTCTTACGAACATTACCACAATGAATCAACTTCCACTGCCCTTTCTAGTAGTGCATTTCAGATCAGCCTGACTATGAGCTAAGGATGAGCTGCGTAATGAAATTAAAGTCTGCCAGTGTTTCCCAGCCAAGTATCTCTGGATATATGATGTCATTAGCCATTAGTGTGCCCTGTGTGAACAGCTTCCTCCATTTGTTACCTGGACTAATATCACAAGATGATAGCATGAATGATACTGTCAAGGAATCACATGCACGGGGGTAGTTGAAGACATCATATCTTAATTGCATGAATGGGTTTATTTTCTGTCCACATTAGAACAACAAATCTATTTGAAAGGTACATTTAAAGTTCCTGATCACTGAGCAGCCTCAAACTTAATAGCAAATTAATTTCCATAATGTTCTGATGTGCCACTAAATTATGCATCGTGGTTATCAGTCTTGGTTGTAGAGAGAGAGAGACAGAGAGAGAGAGAGAGAGAGAGTGAGTATGTGTGTGTGTGTGTGTGTGTGTGTGTGTGTGTTGTGTATACAAGTGTATAAGAATGTGTGAGAGACAGGGACACAGAGAGAAACAGAAAGATATGCAGAGAGAATGAGAGAGAGATGCACACATAGAAAGAGGGAGAGAGAAATAGATGGAGAGAGAGAAAGAGAGAGAGAGAGAGAGAGAGAAAGAGAGAGAGATAGAAATAGAGAGAGTGAGAGAATGACAGAGAGAGAAAGAGACAGAGAGAAATGCACACAGAGAAACAGAGTGAGAGAGATATAAAGAGATACATAGAAATAAAGATAGAGAGAGACAAACAGAGGGAGAGAGACACATACATGCATGCATCATCCCCTTTCACAGATGAGGTAAAGGGAGAGAATGGGAGATGGTCTTTTAGTGATAATGCCACTGGACTGTAATCCAGAGGCCCAGACTAATGCTCCTGGGGGCATGGGGTCAATGCCCATCATAACTGGAAGAATTTAAATTCAGGCAATCAACATTTGTATTATCACACTAGTCTCATTAAGAGTGACTATGATAGCTATCATCAATTGGAGTAAAAAGCACTTGGGTCACAAATACCCTTTGTCATGAATACCAGTCAACCCTACCCAATTTGATCGACATGCAACCCCAGACCGTCTGCAATGCGATTGATTCTTGAGTGCCCTCTGAAATGTTCTAATGAGGCAAAGGCAATTCTGGACAGGAAACAAATGGTAGCCTTGTCACATGCTCCCCATCTCATGAAAGGACAAAGAAAAGTCCTTCATTTCCTTTTTGCTTCAATTTGCTGACCACTAAAAGAAGCCTTTCCAAAGCATTAGTAAAAACTGAAAGAACTATGGATGCTGGAAGTCAGAAACAAAAAGAGAGAAATTGCTGGAAAAGCTCAGCAGATCTGGCAGCATTTATGGAGAGAAATCAGAGTTAACTTTGTGGGTCTAGTGACCTTTGCTCAGAACTGGTTCCTCCTCAGTCCTGAAGGCATTAGTAGATAGATACATGACAATTCCAAAGTTCATTGAATAATTTTTTATCGGTTGCTTGTCATCCTTTCATGAATGAATGAATTATTGTCACATTTATCTTACAATGAGAAGAACAATAAAACACAGTGAAAAGGTTTTTCAATTTTGCCATGATCCGGCTCCATTTTGAATAATTTAAGAATAGGGGACAAAAAAATAGGAAGATAAAACAAAAAGAGAATCGAACAGAAAAGTGGTCGGAGTGGAAGAGCTCCAGCACAGTAACCCTATTCCGCCACCATCTTGAACAACATTCATAGAATCAGTGGATGGCTGATGGAAACAACAATGGAAGAATCATTGATTATTGATGGAAGGACACCATTCTGCCCATCACAGCTGTACCAGTTCCAGGAAGGAGCCACTGAGTTAGTTCCACTCTTACCCCCAGCCCCTTCGGGTATACACCCAGTCCATGTGAAATTCAGAAGGTCAGGTGAATGCGGCCCACCTAACAGGAGCTGATTCCAGTCAAAAAGGTAAAGAAATATTCTCCCACACGCCTCCATCCTTCAAAACGAGAACAACACTCAGTCAGCATGAACTACCGGGAAATATCTAGGCGAGAGCCCATTTGATTTAACTTCTGCCTGAGGAGGCCAGAGTTTAAGTACCTCGAAGTGAACAACATAAGCCTTTTGTTTTATAGTTCCTGTCAAAGCTGCCAAACGGAATCTTAAATCTGACATTCCTTGCCTTTTCTGTTTTCAGACTGGCAATAGATTTGACGTTACCTCAAAGGAAAATGTGTACTTATTTTGTTTTTATTTATGCAGGGATTTTGTTTCAATTTCAAGATTGAATTTCCTGTCCCCGCGGAAGCCATTCTGAGAAAATGTTAAAACACATTCCCGGCGAAAGATTCAGGGTCTACAGTGGAGGAGCTGTCTCATGTAACAAGAGCAACATTTGCATGGTAGAGGATAAAGTTTACACTTTTCTTAAAATAACAATATTGTAAAACCTGAGTCAGAGCTTCCTAAACTTTCGCTCATTTTAATGTCTCACACTTTGAGTGACTTCGAGTCCTCATCACAGTTATTACACTCAGTTTGACTAAAATACTTAGCTTTTCATAGTTTCTCTTCTTGAAGTGAGAATCAGGCCTATAAAAAATCAGCCTGTTATCCTCACAGGCACTAGCACATCACATGAGCTCCATGGCAACCACCACTGCCTGAGAGCTCATGACCCCCCAAAGTCTCACCTCGTGACCTCATTGGTGCGTTTACCCAGGCCAATACTGCTCATAACAGTGCTCAGAAACCCATGCATACACAAAGAGAACATGCAAACTCCACACCGTCATTGAGTCATACAGCATGGAAACAGGCCCTTCAGCCCAAACTGGTTCATGCTGACCATGGTGCCCACTCAGTTCATTCTAATTGCCCACATTTGGTCCATATCCCTTCAAACCCTTCCATCCACGTACCTGTTCAATGTTTTTTAAATGTTGCTATTGTACCTGCCTCAACCATTTTCTCCAGCAGCCCATTCCACACTCGCTGCATGAAGAAATTGCCCCTTAGGTCCCTTTTAAGTCTTTCCCCTCTCACCTTAAACCCATGGCCTCTAGTTTTCAATTTCCCATCCCTGGATAAAAGACAATATGCATTCATCCTAGCTATGCCCCTCACCCTCCTACATTCCAAGGAATAAAGCCCTATCCTGGCCAACCTCTCTCTATAACTCAGGCCTACTAATCCTGGCAACATCCTCATAAACTTTCTTTGCAATCTTGCAGTCACCTGAGACTGGAATCAAACCCGGGTCCCTAGCACTTTGAGGCAGCAGTGCTAACCATTGAGCCACCATGCCATCCTTAGAGTGTGGTACCTCTGTACGCCTCAGAAGGAGATGGTCCTGCCCTCTGGAGCTGCCAGTTAATCTGATTGACTGAAAACTCCAGATACGTCAGCAACAGCAGAGCTCGGTAATGGAAGTTTCCGGGATACAGGTAGGTCCAAGGTGGTTGCACACGGAATGCCAGAGCCAGCTAACTGGGGGTCATTAGGTGACAAGAGCTCAAACACTGGAGGGCAAAGGGTTGGGTTTCAAAGTCCAGATTAGAGTGAGTGAAGTGGAACTGCCCCCCCCCGAGAGGCACCTCCAAACACAATGACCTCTTCTTCCTGCCCACACTTTCACAAACATTTTAAAAACAAGGGGGCTTCCACTCCAACTATGTTGTGAGTGAGCAGATTAATACTGAGGTCAATTGATGTTCTAACAAGCTCAGTTGACCCTGAAATATTAAAAAAAGGAGAGCCTAGATGGCAGGGGTCCTTAGTGGAGGATTCTCTGTGTGGGAATCCTCCCATTTTCCACCAGGATCCGAGAGAAGAGGGTTGCTGTCCCATCAATCCACAGACTGCGGCAGTTCACGGCCTCCCAGTCCAACTGTTCAGTTTGCAGTGCTGTGGACCATGTTTATGTTGGTTGTGGCTGTTTGAACCCCTTTTCTAGTCACTTGTAAAACCTCTTGTTGTGTTTTTGGTTGCCCCACACTCCTGATCTTTGGGCACCCGGTGCAGAAGGGAGTGGGTCTGCTTCTGGGCCTGGTGAGGCTGGGGCTATACCCAGGAGAAAGTATGGACTGCAGATACTGCACATCAAAGGCACAAAGTATGGCACTGGAAAAGCACAGCAGGTCAGGCAGCATCCAAGGAGCAGCAGAGTCGACGGCTTATGCCCGAAACGTCGACTCTCCTGCTCCTCGGCTGCTGCCTGACCTGCTGCACTTTTCCAGTGCCAAACTTTGTGACTCTGGCTAGAACCCGGTCCAGGCAGCAGGCTGTGAAGGGGGCCATCTCTGCCAACTGCGTGCACCACTTCCACAGTTACATTCATGCCTGGGTATCCTTGGAGAGGGAGTATGCAGTGTCCACCGGTGCTCTCAATGCATTTGGAAACAGTACACAGTGCTTTATTTCCCCTCCAACTCCATTTTGATTCAGTCCCTTCCCTCTATCCTTATCCCCTCCCCCTTGCCTTTGATGGTTTGCATTGGTCCTCATGGGCTTTGCTCATAAGTATTCACTTGAGTAAATGGGTGTTTTTACTGGTGGTCGCCATTAGTTTAAATATAAAGCAAAGACATCACAATGATTTTGGTGGTGGGAAGGTTGCTCAGTTAGGTGTGATAGCTCCTCTGACTGGAAGGAAAAGCACTGAAGAGCAGACAGCTGATATATGGTAAATCCCCTGCCCCATAATACCAGGGTGGACTTGGAGGTGGTGCAGAAGATGGTTGTCTAAGAACCCACCCTATTGTCGGTGGCTCCCTGTCAATAATGCACCCAGCAAAATCCGGTGACGAGTAGGTGAGTGTTGTTTCAACACAATGTCGCAAGTAACCAAATAAACAGTGTCTGTCAAATAATGTAGTTTAGTAAGGAATAACAGTTATCCAAGTTTCTTCCCAAGCTCCAATGGATAGATCAACATTAAAACTTGTTCAAAATGTACCATTTTCACTCGAACTGGAAGGGGACCAATATCCTGGCAGGGAGATTTGCTAATGCAATTCAGGAGCCTTTAAACAAACAGCAAGTGGAGTGGGGGTGATCCTAAGTAGTTGTGAGAATAGAAAGACAGATGAGGATGGTTCTGAAGTTACAGAGAGCAAGTTAATTAGTTGAGGCAGGCAAGAGCAAGTCAGAGAATGAGGTAACTCTGAAGAATTAAACTGCATTTAGCTCAATGAAAGGAGTCTGACGTGTAAAGCAAATGAACTCAGGGCGCATATGGGAACATAGCTTTTGAAATACGGCTGAGGCAGCTCAATATTCCTGGGTTTAGATGCGATAGGAAGGATAGAAAGGGAGGCAAGGGAGGAGGGGGAGTGGAATTTTTGATTAAGGAAAATATTAATGCCATATTTAGAGAAGATATTGCTGAGGGATTGCCGAGTGAAGCTACATGGGTGGAAGTCAGAAAGAAGAAGGGGGTAATCACCTTGATGGGTTTGTATGCTGCCTGAACTGCTGTGCTCTTCCAGCACCACTAACCCAGTATTTTGTTTTCAGCATCTGCAGTCATTGTTTTTACCTTGTACTATAGGCCTCCTCAGTAGTCAGAGGGAACTTGAGAAACAAATATGTAAAGAGATCTCAGATATATGTAAGAATAATATTAGAGGATTTTAACTTTTCATTCATGGGACTCCTATAGTGTTAATTGCTTGGATTGTAAGGAATTTGTTAAATGTATTCAAGAAAATTTTCTTTATCAATATGTAAATGTACCTACTAGAAAAGGAGCAGAACTTGATCTTCTCTTGGGAAATAAGGCATGACCAATTGACTGAAGTGTTATTTGGGGAACACTTTGGGATTAGTGATCATAATTCCATTAGTTTTAAATAGTTATGAAAAAGGTTAGGCTTTGTATAAAAGTTACAGTTTATAATAGGAATAAGATATGAGACAGGAACTTTCAAAAGTTGATTGGAGTGTTCATAGGTAAAGGGATAACTGGCAAGTGAGAGACTTTCAAAAGTAAGGTAATGAAAGCTGAGAGGCATTATGTTCCTGTTATAGCGAAAGGTATGTTTGGTAAGAGTAGGGAGTAATGGATGAATAAAGATATTGAGACTCTGGTCAAGAATAAGGACGAGTCATAGATTAGGTGTAGACAACAGGGATCAAGTGAATCACTTAAAGAATACAAAGGGTGCAGGGCCATTCTTAAGGGGGAAATCTGGACGGCAAAAAAGGGGCTCTAAGATAGCCTTGGCAGATAAAGTGAAAGATAATTCAAAGAGATTCTACAAGTACATTAAGAGCAAAAGAGCTACTCAGGAGAGAATAAGGCCCATTTTAGATCAATGAGGTTGTCTCTATGTAGAACCACAGAAGATGGGAGACATTCTAAAGAAACATTTTGCATCAGTTTTTTACTGTAGAGGAAGAAATAGATGCTAGGGAACTCAGTGAAAACAGTCCATGTTATAGAACAGGAGATGCTGAGGTCTTAAAAAATATAAAGGTGGATAATTCTCTGGGGCCTGATCAAGTTTATACTGGGACATTGTAGGACATTAGGTAAGAAATTGCGGAGGTGTTAGGGGAGATATTTGTGTCATCTACAGCCATGACTGAGGTGCTGGAAGATGGGAGGGTGGCTAATATGATTAGATTAAATTCCCTACAGTGTGGAAACAGGCCCTTCAGCCCAACCAGTCCACACTTACCCTCTGAAGAGTAACCCACCCAGACCCATTTCCCTCTGACTAATGCACCTAACACTATGGGCAATTTAGCATGGCCAATTCACCTGAACAGCACATCTTTGGACTGTGGGAGGAAACCGGAGCACCCGGAGGAAACCCACGCAGACACGGGGAGAATGTGCAAACTCCACACAGACACTCGCCCGAGGCTGGAATCAAACCTGGGACTCTGGTGCTGTGAGGCAACAGTGCTAACCACTGAGCCACCATGCTGCCCCAAATATGGTGCCTTTATTTGAAAAGGTCGGAAAGCGAAACCTGGGAACTGTAAGCCTGTTAGCCTGATATCAGTGGTGGGTAAGTTGCCTAGAAGAGATTCTGAGAGATCGGATTTATATGCATTTGGAGAGGCAAGAACTGATTAGGGATAGTCAACAGGGCTTTGTGCGTGGGAAACCGTGTCTCACAGACCTGCCTGGATTTTCTCAGGACAGAATCAAAAGGATTGATGAGGACAGAACGGTAAACATTATCTGTATGGTCTTTAGTAAAGTCTTTGACAACGTTTCACAAGGTAGGCTGTTTAAAAAAGTTAGATCACATGGGATTCAAGGAGAGCTTGCCAATTGGATGCAAAATTGGCTTGATGGTAGGAGACTGAGGGCGGTGATGGAGGGTGGTTTATTGGACTGTGACCAACGGTATTCCATGGACACCAGTGCTGGTCATTTACATGAGTGATTTGGAAGACAATTTAGCAGGCATGGTTAATTAGTTTGCAGATGATGCAAAAATTGATGGTATAGTAGACAGTGAAGAAGGTTATCTAAGAGTACAAAAGGATCTTGATCAATTGGACCATTGGACTGAGGAGTGGCAGAAGGAATTTAATTTGGATAAATGTGAAGTATTGCATTTTGGTAAAACAAACAAGGGCAGGATTTATAGAGCTAATGGTTGAGCCTTGGGGAGTGTTGTCAAACAGAGAGACCTAGGCGTTCAGGTACATAGTTCTTTGAAAGTTGCATCACAGGTAGACAGGGTGGTTAAGAAGATGTTTAACACACTTGTCTTCATTGCTCAGATCATTGACTATTGGAGTTGGGATGTCATGTGGAGGTTGTATAGGATGTTGGTAAAGACTCTTTTGGAGTACTGTGTATGGTCCTGGTCACCCTGCTAGAAGATAGATATTATTAAAATGGAGAGGGTTCAGAAAAGATTCACTAGGATGTTGCTGGTACTGGAGGGTTTGTGTTACAAAGAGAGGCTGGATAGGCTGGGACCTTCTTCACTGGAGCATCAGAAGTTGAGGGGTGACCTTACACAGGCTTATAAAATCATGAGGGGTATAGATAAGGTGTACAGCAAAGGTCTTTTCCCTACAGTGGGGGGAGTTCAAAAGTATGGGTCATATTCTTAAGGTGTGAGGAAGAAGATTTAAAAGGGACATGAGGGACAACTTTTTAACAAAGAGGTGACTTGAATGTGGAATGAACGGTCAGAGGAAGAGCTAGATGCAAGCACAGTTACAACATTTAAAAGACATGAATCGGGAAGGTTTAGAGGAACGTGGGCCAAACTCAGGACAGTAGATCTAATTTAGTTTGGGAAAATTGGTATGCTTTATGGCTGTATAATAATTTTGTACTGATATTTTATATATATATAATATATATATATAGATATATACGATCTGAAGAGAAACCAGAGCATACTAACTTGACACTTCAATATTATTTTGGGCTTGATTTTTCCCTACATTGAGAGAGACACCACTGCTTGATACACTTGCCAAGTTTCACCTATCGCTGAAATAATTTTTTTCCTCGATCACATCAGAAAAGGTCAAATGTGATTGGTCACTGTTTAATGAGCAGTTATCAAAGCACTGAATCAGCCAGATGAAGACTCTCTATGATTTACAACAGTTTTATCATTGAACTGCAGTGCAGTAAAGTCCTGATTTCCCCTTCCGTGCAGCTTAGCTTCCTAACTACAAGCCCAATCCCATACTGGGGAAAATCCCAGCTGCTTTTTATTTTGAGAATAGAGCGACTATCAATTTAACAATTTTTTTCAAATTTATCAATCTGTAAGTACTGACTGACAGAAGCAGTATTAAAACTGCAAAATAAAAGTCAAGGTAGGTGGTGAACAAGGGAGAGTTTGAATCAAAGTAATGTTCGACGGGGAGGTAAAGCACTCAAGCCCCCCGCTGTGCTCACCTCTCTCTAAAAGCCTCGAGGTTATCGGTCATTAACACATGCTCCCTCTTTAACTATGTCTCAGTATGGCGAAGATACAGCTCTTTCATTTTATTGTAATAAACCTACCGTCAAATCTCCCAATTAACAAACAACAAGCAACTGGTCATAATATCAAAAATCAAAAAGAAAAGATTGGAAACAAAATCAAAATAGCGATGGAGCGGGGATTAATGCATCCCAGTCCCTATCCACTGAAAGTTTCAAGACACTGCATTCTCCTTCTCCCAAAAATACCAGGCACAGAGAAACCGTAGCTTTTTCATTGCAGTCTGAGAAACCCGCCACCAAATCACCCACTTAACTCATCAGCAAATACCAAACATTTGGGACAATGTAATATTTTGTTTCTTTAAAACAACTCCCGCCAGGCGCAGTGAAACAATCAGCAAAAGAAGGTGGAGAAAGGAAATGAGGGGCTAAGTCCAAATTCGTGTGAGAGCAGGAGATAATGCAGTCCTCAAAACAAATCCGAATGTCAAACATTGTCAGTCACAGCCATTGCCTGTGTGTTAAACATGTTCGTTATTGCATCTAAAACTAGGACAGTCCTTACACTTCACTCCTGTTAATAACTTGAATGTGCTTGCAATAAAGTATTGCTATCCCCCCTGGATCCCACAGCATGTAAATTCTAACTGGACAAACATCTGCCTCTATTTAAGGAAAAGTTTATTTCCCAAGGTAGCGAATTGAATGGTTGCTTTTGATTCATGCTACCTATTTCTATTGATTCTATTTATTTATAGATTGTACTACCACAACATGCCAGGGGAAAAAAGTACTGAAAGGACAAGCCCAGGTGGTAAGCTGCTTAGTTGCGAATACATAGAGGCCAGGGCTAGAATTGTATCAAAGTCTATTGAGGAAAGTGAAAGTAAATCCCGCATTGCCAATGTGTAGCAATGGTTGTCCCATGTTATTGCCCGCTATAAACAACTTGCATTTATACAGCAGTTTTTTGATTAGGATAATAAAACATCCCAAATATGCTTCAAAGGAGATTTACCAAATTTTAAGAAAAACCTTGGCGCCACACAATGAGATATTATGCCAGAAATCAAGAGGAAGATTTCTTAAAGAAACCCTTTAAGAAGCTGTGAGGTTGAGAGATGGAGAGGTTTAGGGAGGCAGTTTAGAGCTCAGGACCCAAGTAACTGGATGTAGAGCTTCCAATTAAGTTAGAGGGTGGAAGAGACCATTAAGACAGAGATGTGAAAACCTGGAAAAGAATTTTAAAAATTAAGAATGGAAATTAATCTCTGTGTGAAAACAAAAGGGTGTTAGAATAATTGACCTTGGTGTGACATGGTCTAATTTGGAAGATGTGATTCTACTCCTGTTGAAAACGTTGTACTACATAGCCAGCAATGAAATTAGTTTAATCAACCTGTTCAATCATATCAAGACATACTAGGTCAGGTGAACCAGGATCTTCTAGCCTAGAGATATGGATATTACCACTGTACCACATAAACGCCATATCTGTTCAACTGTGTTATTACACATCTCTGGAGCAGATTAGGATTTGAACTTGCACCCCTGGCTCAGAGGTAGGGACACTACCACTGTAAGAACCCTTACAGCAGGGAATAAACAATTGCATAAGCCAATAAGGGTTGCGTGCAGCTTTAAGTGCCACAGGGGGTCCATTTATGGTAAATAAGAAGAAATTGGATTCCAGTGATTCTATGATTTTAAACGGGAGAAATGAAATCTATCATCAATGGTTGTCACATCATGGTGCAGATGGGATAATGAAGCAACAACTAATGTCAGAGAATGAAACTTTTCTGTCAAAGTAATTACATTTTGAAATGGCAGTGGCATTAAATTATTAAATTCCATAACATTTTCCTTTTATGCCACTCTAACCTTTTAGATACGCTCCACATTTCATTATCTTTTTATATCAGCAATCAATATATTCAGTTGCAGTTGGTAGCAGAGAAGGGTTCGTTGCAACACAGGAGCTTGTGAGAAACTTCAAAGTCCAAGGTATCATTCTCACGGTGAAGTGCAGAAATTAAGCTGAAGTCAATTGCCACCCAGTTTAGAAATAATTGACTGAATCATGCTAGAAATCGGCTAAGTATCAATTTTGGCAAGTTTCACACCAGGAGGCCATACGAGTTTTGTCACACTATCTTTCTGAACTTACCTCAATGCCTGAGCACAATGCTCCACACACCCTGGTGGGAGTACTGGGCACTGCCGGGATAACCCTGAATCCCTGGCACCGGAACTATACTTTGAAGGCAGTTGTGCACCTCGTCCAGAGCTGCATTGCACAGTTTGTGCTGTTTGCCCAGGACACAGTGGATAAGGGAAAACTGGCACCATTCTTTGAGGGCAGGACCTCGAAGGTTCTGATGGATGGGTTGTTGCAGAAGAAAGTCATCTTCATGTCACAGCACTGGCAGAGGATACCATGATGCTGGGCTTTGCAGTGTCCTGAAAACGCTCCACAATATAAGAAGGTTTATGAGCTTCTTCACTCTTTGAGTGTAAGTTCCCATCATCACCTCTCTGCTAGCAAGGCTCAAGGTCCAGCAACCTCACTATTGTATGCAATGTCTTCCATCATTTGTGCTCATCCACTCCCGCCATCCAGACTACAAAGCTGCATGCCCTCTGCAATTCATATCCACTCCCTTGGGCTACTTTACCGCCCTTCTGATTAGTGCATCACTTTCTGCGGTGTGCCAACCGCTTTCATCCTACTCAGTGTCACCTTGAAATGAAAGATGTCAGAGTGCTCCAAAGTGCAACAGAGAAGAGCAGAACTATACTGTGCATGAGTCAGGGGTATGTCATAGGACTGCGGAGAGGCTGGTGCACATTGGATACCAGTTCTGGGAAGAGGGCTGCATGTGGTAACTGCCCATGGAGTGGGCCCTGAGTTGTTGGTGACTGTTGTCCAGGATGGAATCTGGAAGACCAAAGAGCCAATTAGTGTTGCCAGGTTATCACTTAGGATGGTGATACATGGAACTGCCCCCATCTAGTTTCTATCCAGTGGACAGTAGACTGAGAAACTGCACATGATGAGGTATGAATACATGCTAATACAAGTAGGCCTCTCACCACTGACTAGTGAGAATCTTTTCTTGCAGCTCAACACTTACCTGAAAAACGGGACATCTTGCTCTTGATGACAAGAAACTCCATCTCGCGTGATTTTCCCAACACCCATACCTTTCAGCCCATGGGATGATTCTGCTTTAAACATATGCTGCTGGAACAGGACAGGAAAATGTTTTGGACAATTTCAGAGCATTGCAGTCTTTGAGTCCTGGGAATGATTGAGATGGAGTTGCCATGACTCAACATATTGATGAGGCAAGGAGGAGCATGCAAGATTGTATACAGGCAGCAAAGGATGTGCTCATGTCCTGTGTTTTGAATTGAGGGACACTAGGTCAGGCAATGCCACCATTTCTGCTAGGTGCTCAAGGCTAGCTCGAGATGAGACGTGGGTGATACAGTCTGCACTCCTCCGCAAGCTTGTGCTTTCATCCCAAATCCAAACGAGCATTTTGAACTTCAGCCTTGTCACCTTTTCAATCACTGCTCTCATTTCAAGAGAGATTGGCAACTGGCTCCATTTCTATTTCTGACTCAGAGGGCTCTGGATCCAATTGCATATGTGCAGAAGGATTATTAGCTTGGGGTTTGCAAATAGCATCGATATTGAAGATCCAAGTCCCCACTGCCAATGAAGCATAATTTCGTGAAGCCTGCAATTCCATTGTTATACATTTGAAACAAGGCTAAAACAACTTTCAAAGCAATGTTATTCACTCGCAGGGTGACTGCCCAAGATTACTCACCCCGCTCCTCCTCAATCTTTTTTGTTGCAATGAGCAGCTTGGAAGCGGTTGACTGAAATTTGGCCAGGTTTCAGATCAATACGATCAAAAAAAGTCAGGTTTAAATTTCAACAAATGGTTGGAGCTAAAATAAAATCAGTTCAGCTGCTGTTGGTTGCCAAGTGAAAAGTCAAACTTCCCAATCGTTCAATGCGACAGGCTTCGGATTTCTTTACAAAAAAAACTGTTTCTGTTCCACAAGAAATCTAAAGGAGACAAAAGGCAAGTTTTGCTGGAGCTAAAATAAAATTAGTTCAGCTGCTGTTGTTGGCCAAGTGAAAAGTCAAACTTCCCAATCATTTAATGCCACAGGCTTCGGATTTCTTTACAAAAAAACTGTTTCTGTTCCACAAGAAATCTAAAGGAGACGAAACACAAGTTTTGCTTTCACCTCCACTATTGGCACGGGTTGGGGCTATAAAGGTTCTGACTAATGTTTCAGCTCAATAGACCCGAGTCAATACAGAACGGGAGCTCATTCATTCATCTGATGCCAATTCTGATGTCACTGTCTGTGTGGCTTTTATAGAGACAGCTTGATGAACAAATAGCACTTAGGATGAAACTTATGGAGATTGAATCTTATACTTCCCTCTTGCTTTTGTATCCAGTTTGTTCTTTTCTTAAAATAAATTCATCCTTGGGCCAGCATTTATTGCCCATCCTTTTTTGCTCTTGACAAGGTGGTGGTGAGCTGCCTTCTTGAATAGGTGCAGTCAACTTGGCACAGGTAGACCCACATGCCATTACAGAGTGAGTTTCAAGTATCCAACCCAGTGACAGTGAAGGAACAGTGATATGTTTCCAAGACAGGATGCTGAGTGGCTTGGAGGGGAACTTCCATGTGATGTATCTGCTGCTTTTGTCCTCCTAAAGGGAAGTGATCATGGGTTTAGAAGGTGCTGTCTAAGGATTGCTGGTGAATTTCTGCACTGCATCTCATAAATGAAACAATACTGCTGCTGAGCTGTATTGGCGGTGCAGGGACTAGATGTTTGTAGATATTGTGCCAATCAAGCACACTGCTTTGTCCTGGATGGTGTTGAGCTTCTTGAGTGTTATTGGGGCTGCACTCATCCAGGCAAGAGTATTCCATCACACTCCTGCATGTGCTGTGTAGATGGTGGACAGAGATCACGTAATCTGGAGGTGAACTACTCCCTGCCGGCTACCTTGACTCTGATCTAGTTTTGCAGCCACTCTACTAAAATTGACGAGTTGGACTGAAAGGGTCTGTTTCCATGCTGTACATCTCTATGATTCTAAATGGCTAGAGCTATTAAGTGTATGGTGAATGGTAATCCCCCAGATGTTGGTAGTGGGACTTTCAGCTTTAGTAATGCCAACTGAATGTCAAGGATTATTCCCAACTAATTAAACAACACATGGAGTCATAGACTCGTAGAAATGTACAGCGCAGAAACAGACTGTTGGTTCAACTTGTCCATGCCAACCAGATATCCTAAATTAATCCTGTCCCATTTACCAGCACTTGGCCCCTATCTGTCTGAACCCTTCCTATTCATATACCCATCCAGATGCCTTTTAAATGCTGTAATTGTACCAGTCTCCACTACTTCCTCTGGCAGCTCATTCCATACATGCACCACCCTCTGTGTGAAGAAGTTGCTCCTTAGCTCCCTTTTAAATCTTTCCCCACTCACTCTAAACCTATGCCCTCTAGTTCTGGATCCTCCCATCCCAGGGAAAAGACCTTGTCTGTTTATCCATGCCCCTCATGATTTCATTTCTTTCCCAGGATCACCAAAGTCCTCTCTCATTGACTTCAAAAAGAAACATGACTTTCTCCATTCAACTTCAGAATGGCTCTGAAATGGAAACTAAGCCTGTCGGCACTTCAGCATTGTGATCTCGGGGTACTGGAGACTGCAACTCCCTACCCCACAGCACAGTGGGTGAATGGATACAGGAAAGACTGCCGGGTTCAAGGTGGATCACTACCACCTCAAGGCTGATCAGAGAGACTGCAACAATTCTGGCATTGCCAGCAATTCCCACAACCCAAGCACAAAAGGAAAACACATTTAAGTGAAGCACTTTTACAGTTTTGCGGTAAGGATTTGCAAGGATGAGGTTACTCCCCTGCTCATATGAGAAGCAGAGACAAGCAAAGGAGGACTTTCAAGACTAGGGAAACTATTGCATCCTTGAAGGGAATCCAGAATAGTGTGGCAAAAATAAGGAACTCATTTCCAGTTTATGACTCTGAAAGCATGAATAACACCCTGATTCAAATCTGTATTTTCCCCACGCAGTGTGTCTGATAAACACTGATGTAATGACATTTATTTTAGGATATAGATAAACATCATTACATAATATATAATTATATAGTGATAATGCAATTAGTGTTCACACACAGAGATTGTAATCATCTTTAATGAATCCCTGTTGTGAACATTGCAATGGGTTGGGACTGGACAAAATGTGATATGGACTCCAGAAGATTACAAAGCCAGGCTCAATACAGAAGTCTCAGATTCCCTGTTGCAACAAAATTTAAGTCTTTATCGAACAACAGTAACAGAAAGCAGCATCTTAAAATCTGGTGTCGGCTGAATTAACGAATGGGGGAGATCTCACTACCTCTCCTCCACAAACTTCTGTCATTGGCATGCGGCGTGAGTTACAGGCCACCATGGAAACCATAGCAGTTGAGCGTGGAGTGGGCTTCGAGTGTTAGACCAGACTAAAAATAGAGCCCTGTTAAAAAGGGAGAATGTGTCAATTGCTACGAATTGCAGACTGCAAAAATCAGAAGGAATTTTATATGTGTATGTTTATCAGAAAAAAAATCCAATGACCTGTATCCTGCAGTAGACCATTTCCCATTATTCCAATTAGCACCTTTTACAAGCTGTTTGGAAATCAGAGAGATGAATAACTTGTAATACAACAGGCAAACAGTTCATCAGCCTTTCCTTCAAACTGTTTAAAAATGTATTACACTCCATGCTGCTACAAACTGTTAATCTTCATTTTTATTCTGGAATGTCTGTTTTTATCAGTATTTTGTTTTGCTTCATTTAACACTCAGTCCACTAGTCCATCTACTTCGGAGACCCTCTCCAAAGACTTTGAGCACAGAATCCAGCTTGCTTCTTGCAGTACAGTGTTGAGGGAGTGCTGCACTGTTGGCAGTTTAAGCTTTAGGCTGAGGTTTGAACTGCCCTCTCATGCAGACGTGAAAGAAACCACGTGGCACTCTTTCAAAGATCAGGCTAGTTTCCCTCCAGTGTTTTGATCCATAATTAGCCTTCCATCAGAAGATGATGTGGCCATTATTACATTGTTACTGGTGGGAGCTTGCTGTATACACACTTTCTACATTCCAGCACTGACTATATTTCAAGACGTAGTTGCTTGTGAAGAACCTTTGAAGCGTCTTGAGGTTTTGAAAGGTGCTATATAAAAGCAAGTCTTTCTTTTCTGTGCCACTGTTTAATTCAAGTTTATTGGGATCACATCTGCTTCAGGTTTATGCAGAAACAGTTGAACGCTGAATCAATATTAAAAATTAAAAATAGACCACAAATAAAATGCATCACTTAACATTCAGCCTACGCAGTGCAACATAAGGCAATACGGTCATGCCAATTAATTTGCCGTTTGGCAAGAGGCTCAACAGTTGGACAAAAGGACCACAGTCATTTCAAGTGTGCTCTGATAGATCCGTAATCAATTTCTGCTTCTGTACATCTTCACACAGCAAGGCACAGCAGTCCACTGCTCATTCTGCAGGAGCTAGTCTCTCTTCAGAAGTGAAATTACATCAGTGCCAGTCTCTGTTTCTCTGACCAGAGATACTGGCGGCTAGTCAGCTCTTGATAAATAATGCACGCCACTTGAGGATTCAACCTGCTAACAAACATGGCAATATCCATTATTCAAATCAACCGTTGACTTGTATTTCACTGGAACTGTAACATAACGTTTCACTAATGAGACGACCTTTGACAGAAGACAAACCTAATTGGAGGTGAGTTAAGTTCAGGGAAGGTCACTCCAAATCGTGGAACTATGCTCAAAGTCTTTGAGAGGCTGAAGAAATTAACATAGATACTGGCCAGGCAGAGAGCACACCGAAGTCTGAGCTATCTGTAACCAGCTCCTTCTCTTTCTCTCTGTCTTCCGGGTAAATTTATGTGATCAAGGCCCCTGCATGCTAGTGCTCTGCTCGTTCTTGCTGCAGAGTGAGATCACCCATCCACTGGGAATGGACATTTACACACAACATTGCGTCTTCACCTGCGCTGCTAAAAGGTTGCAGAATAACTCATCCCACCACAGCTTCACTGCACAGAGACATGAGGGGAGCTGGTGGTGATATGAGGATGTCACCGGACTGACTAACCAGGGACTCGGGCTCACACTCATTGCAACAGTTGGCTAAATTCAAATTCAATGCATTAATCCATTGAATGAATAAAAGCTTGGAAACGAAACCTAGTCTCAGTAATGGTGACCGTGAACTATCATCGGTTGGTGTACCATTTGGATCATTTTAGGGAAGGAAATCTGCCATCCTAATCTACAGGTGGCACGGCGGCTCAGTGGTTAGCACTGCTGCCTCCCAGCGCTCGGGACCTGGGTTCAATTACTGCCTCGGGTGACTGTCTGTGTGGGTTTCCTCTGGGTGCTCAGGTGAATTGGCCATGCTAAATTGCCCATAGTGTCAGATGCATTAGTCAGGGGTAAGTAGGGGAATGGGTCTGGGTGGGTTACTCTTCAGAGGGTTGGTGTAGGTACTCTAATCTAAAACATGACTCCAGACACATTGCAATTGGGTTGACTCTTAATTGCCTTCTGAAATGGCCCATCAAGCCATTCAGTTCACCATCTATTAGAGCTGGGTTATAAATACTGGGCATTAAGTAATACCGAGATCCCATTAAATTTTAAAGAGTATTTTTTGCTGAAAACTAATTGCTACAGACTTTAAGTTATTCATGTTCGGCACAAAGAAGAAAGGCACAATTTTCACTGGGTGCTATACAAATGCAAGTTGTGGCTTAATTAGGATTGAAAATTAATGTTTAGGCATAAACATTGAGTATAGGAGTTGGGACATCACGTTGAGGGTGAACAGGGCATTGGTGAGGGCTCTTCTGGAGTACTGTATATGGTTCTGAACACCCTGTTACAGCAATATTATTAAACTGTAGAGGGTTCGGTGGAGATTTACCAGGATTTTGCTGGGAATGGAAGGTTTGAGTTATAAAGAAAGGCTGGAAAAGCTGGGATTTTATTTGCTGGACCAGAGGAGGCTGAGTGACAACGTTATGGAGATTTCAAAAATCGTGATAGACACAATTACCATTAACCCTATTTATATTTTCCCTAGGATGGGGGATTTCAGGAGTGGGGGAATATTTTTAAGGTGAGAAGAGAGAGATTTAAAAAAGACGTGAGGGTCAAATATTTTACACAGAGAGTGGTTCGTGAGGAAGTGGTGGACACAGGCACAGTTACAATGTTTAAAAGACATTTGGATAAGTTCCGGAGGAGAAAAGGTTTGGAGGGTTAGGGGCTCGGAACAAACAGGTGGGACTAGTTTAGTTTGTGATATGTTCAGCATGGACTGGTTGGACCAAAGGGTCTGTTTCCATGCTGTATAACTGTATAAGGAGCTGGTTGTTAAATTAAAAGCAAGACTGAAGGTCCTCTAAACAAAGGTGGAAAGCATGTTCTCATTGAGGCAGGCTCTTTTGGTGCATTGGTAGTGTCCTTACCTCTGAGCTAGGAGACTTAAGTTCAAGTCCCAATTGCTCCAGAGTCATAACTTAGAGAGACAGAGAGTTGTACAGCACAGAAACAGACCCTTTGGTCCAACTTATCCATGCCAACCAGATATCCTAAATTAATCTAGTCCCATCTGCCAACACTTGCCCCATATCCCTCTAAACCTTCCTATTCATATACCCTTCCAGATGTCTTTGAACAGACTAATTACAAATATCTATTATGATTGGGAGTTTATTTTTAGATCATGCCAAGGCTCTTCTGAAACAGAGAGCATGGCCTGCCCTTTCCTTCCTGATGGGGTTTGTTTACCTTTCAGGTAATGTAGCATTTCAATAGAGATAAACGTGCTCCAAGCTCTTAAAAAGTCTGCATCAAGAAGACCATCATCCATTTTAAGGCCTGGTACAAGTGTGTAAACAAGTTGTATGTCATCGGGATTCCTGATGAAGGGCTCCTGCCCGAAGCGTCGATTTTCCTGCTCCTCGGATACTGCCTGACCTGCTGTGCTTTTCCAGCAGCACTCTAATCTTGAAGTCAGTATGTCCGCCCATTGTGATGCAGGAAGGTTTTAGAAATACTGGAAAGCTGGCATATGATGATGCCAAGCCCAGCTAGACAAGAAAAGATGAGACCTGGTTACTGCCAGTCTTCAGGACATGCAGGGGGCTGGAAGAACACAGCAAGCCACGCAGCATTGGGAAGTGGAGAAGTCGACGTTTCGGGTGTAACCCTTCTTCAGCATCTGCCGTTGTTTTTGTCTCTAACCAAGTTTCCGGAACACGGCTGAAAACTATAGAAATTTCCCAACCCTCCAGACTCTCTCCTGATTTGCACTGAGACTCCTGGTATCCAGCTTAGCAAATGATGTTTTTAAATAGCACCACATTGCCTATAACTGCTTAGTGCATTGTGAATTTCTATATTTACGTATAAAATATATGTCTATTCTGCCCCATAGATTTACAGAATTGTAGTTAGCTTCAAGCAATAATTCCCACCAACATTGAGCAGGGCCTCTCTGACTGAATATTGGAACTTGTGTATATGTAAATTAAGTTTGAATAATATGGTCATTCACCTTGCCTGAAAATACTTAGGACTCTTTGTTGGAGATGTGACAATAAACTAATTTGCAGCCATTGCATTTCTTGGGCCATCCACTTGTTAATGTCACATCAAACACAAAGAGTCTGCTGTCTTCAGTTGGAGTGCTTCTGTTTGGAGAATTTTATTAAGCGATGGGTGGCTTTGCTGGGTTAGTGGCACTCTCACGATACCTCCCCAATTTGCAACATCTACCACCATGAGGCCAAGGGCAGCTGGCGCATGTGCAGACCATTAGCTCCACGGTTCTCTCTAACTCTAACTGCCATCCTGATCAAGAAATACATCACTGTCGTTGGGTCAAGCTGCTGGATTTCTGGGCCTAAAAGCACTTTGGAAAGACTTACACCACGTTAACTGCAGTGGTTCAATGAGGTAGCTCACCACCTCTTCATCAGCAAATGAGGAATGCAGATGTTGTAACAAATGCAGGAATTAGCAGCAAAGCTATATCTTGGGAGTAAGTTAACAAGGTCCAAGGTTCAAGCCCTCTGAGTATCTCAGCTGACACTTCATTGCATTGTTGGGACTGCACTGCATTGTTGGAGGTGTCATAAAGTCATCTACAGCACAGGAACAGACCCTTCGGTCCAACTTGTTCAAGTATCCTAAATCAATCCCATTTGCCAGCACTTGGCCCAAAATCCCGCAAACTCCTTCCCATTTATCTCCCCATCCAGATGCCTTTTAAATGCTGTAATTGTACCAGCCTCCACCACTTCCTCCGACAGTCCATTCCATAAATGCACCACCCTTTGTGAGAAAATGTTGCCCCTCAGGTCCCGTTTAAATCTTGCCCCTTTCCTTCAGATGAGAGCTAACATCTTGTTTCAGACAGACAATGACAGGTCTGACAGCTCTATTTGAGTCACAAAGACTTCACCCAACAAATATTCATATCCTCAACCAAACCGTGGGGTCAAAATCCTGGTATTCCTTCCTGAAGAACAGCAATGTCACATGGAATGTGGTGGTTCAAGACACCAGCTCACCATCACCTTCTCAAGGACAACTAGGGATTGTCCAATAAATACAATACCATGTCCTATAACAGGATGTTTTTTTAGCTTCATACGGACATCACAAATTCAGACCCACAATTACTTGCACTGGAGAGTAGCACAATTGGTAATGTTTCTGGGTTCAGTAACTGGACCAATTGCCCAGTGGCACAAATCATATGTTGGTAGCTGGGAAACATAAATAATTACTATGTAGAAAGGTCTTGAATTGCATTCTGGAGCTTAGAGACCAACAGACTACCAGATTATCATTAAAATCCAGGTTACTGGTGTATTTTAGCAAAGTTAGCGTCATAGAAAGCCTGCAGTGTGGAAGCAGGCCATTTGGCCCATTAAGACCACACTGACTCCACCCCACCCCCCCAAAGAATATCCCATTCAGACCCATTCCTGCATTTCCCAAGCCTAATCCACCTACCTTGCACATCCCTGGACAACTTAGCACGGTCAAACCACCTAAACTGAACATCGTTAGATTGTGGGAGGAAACCCGAACACCCAGTGGAAACCCATGCAGACACGGGGAGAATATGCAAACTCCACACAGACAGACAATCACCTGAGGGTGGAAATGGACCCAAAAGCCCGGTGCTGCAAGGCAGCAGTGCTAAACCCTGAGCCACCCCATCCAGCAATGTTATTTGCTCTGGCCTCGATTTGATTCCATGCTCACAATAAGATGGTTGAGTATTAATTACCCTCTGAAATTGCCAAACAAACCACTCAACTACAAGGCAGATCACCATTGTTTTGTCAAGGGCAGTTGGAGTAGAGAAGAAGTACTGGCAACACTAGCATCCCCATAAAAAAATAAAGAAGGAAAACATCTGAAGTGGCTCTGCTAATGGAATTTTATATAATGTCCTTCAGATTCTCATGCCAAGTTAATACTTTGTTGCAAAAATTGTGTCATCTCTGTCAAACCATTGAATGCATGAAATGTCACAGCACTGCTTCAAAACAGCCGGGAAAATAGCTGCAAATTAATGTTCCTCAAACTGTTAAATTTCCCACATCAAATATTTGTTAAGATGGCTACTTTGGCAACTGCTGAATAAACTGATTATTTTGTGATAATACAGAAATCTGAATGGGTACATAAACAAGAAAATAAAAATATGGACTCGCGCAGTGTTGTGAGGGATGTGTGGTTTTCAAATCATAGGCTCGTTCAGAAATTTGTAGATGCAGTCTTCACGAGAAAGTAACAAACAGGACAACTTCCAGGCTTCTCGTAAATTCACCAAGGCTCCTTTGAACGCACCATCCAAACCCATGACCATTTCCATCTAGAAGGACAAGGGCAGCTGATACATGAAAACACCATACCCTGCAAGTTCCTCCTCAAGCTGACTACCCTGACTTAGAAGTACACCACCATTCCTTCAATGCTACTGGGGCAAAATCCGGGAAATCCCTCCCCTAACAGCAGTAAGACTCTAGCTACAACACAGACTGCAGTAGTTCAAGAAGGCAGCTCAACACCACCCTTTTGAGGGCAATTAAGGACAGGCAACAAATTCTGGCCCAGCCAGTGATACTCACATCTCACAAGTGAATAAAAGGAAGGCCTTTTACATTCACAAAGATAAATACAAATAAGGAGTAAGCGTAGAGTCAGGGAAACTGACTTCAGGCACAGATAGAAGAATTAGTTTCTGACGAAGCTTTGGTAAGTGGTCGAAGAATAGAATTGGTAATGGTAATTGTAATGGACAGTCAGGGAGAGATGGTGAGGATGGATTGTGAGAGGAAGAGGTGAAACTGAGGAACTGCAGATGCTTGAGACTAGAGTCAAGAGTGTAATGCTGGAAAAGCATAGCAGGTCAGGCAGCATCCGAGGATCAGGGGAAGCCAGGAAGACACCATAATGAAGGTTGGAATTGGGGTTCGTGTGCTGCAACAAAAGATTTTTTAAAAATTCATCCACGGGATGAGGCATTGCTGGCCAGGCAACAATGTTTGCCTATCCCTGATTGCCCAGAGGGAGTTAAGAATCAACCACATTGTTGTGGGTTTCGAGTCATGTGTTGGCCAGACAGGATAAGGATGGCAGTTTCCTTCCCTAAAGGACATTAGTGAACCAGCTGAGCTTTTCCAACAATCGACAATGGATGCACAGTCAATATTAGACTCTTAATTCCAGATACTTATTGAATTCAAATTCCACCATCTGCCTTGGCAGGATTCAAACCCCGGTCTCCCGAACCTACCTGGGTCTCTTTTTTAACCGTCTAGTGATAATACCACTAGGCCATTGCTTCCCCAACCATTATCAGGATTGGCAGGGCTTGAGATGTACCTTAGAGTTAGGATTAAGCGAGAATATGTGAGTAAATGTGGAAATCTCTATTTTGCACCCAAAGCAATACAGGAATAATCAGGAGCCTTCCTTATGAACACGGGCAATCTCCTGTTTTTCCCAAAAGAGTGCCATGGAATCTTCAAAAGCTGGCTTGAACTTCAAGCAGTCAAACATCTCACTCAAAGGACAACAATGCAGCACTCCCTCCATACAAATGGTCTCTTGTCAATGCACTCAAGCTACAGACAATACCACTACTTGGAAGATCTCCAGGATTCCAGAGTAAATACTGTGGTTGGCTCTCATTGTAGGGAAGTAGATGACAGCTAATTCTCTTCCTGTGATACCCCCTTGCCCTTTCTGAAAGGGTAATCATTCCCAGTCACATCTTGGTCTATACTGCCCATGAACCCAATTTGCCACTTTATTGACAGGCACAAAATTACATTTTTACAACAGTCGCTTAGCTGGCAGCTATTAAAGACCTGGCATTTATACTGACTTAATCCTGCGCACAGCCTAAAAGTCAACCATGTCAAATAAAAAAGGTTCACTTCTTCGAACAACTCTACGATTCCTATTGAACAGACAGGGATTAGCCTTTAAAGTGCATAGAATTTCAAATCAATCGGGTTCCAATGAGGAAAAGGACTCCAAAGTTTTCTTATTTGCAACTTTGTGAAATCTAATACAATTTCAATGAGATATGCCATTTGCAAGTTGAGGATCAGAGCAAGTGAGTAATTAATCATTTGTAGCATTTCCTATAGAAGGGCCTCTGTGTACATTGCAAAGAACGTTAGGTAGGGAGTATTATCGAATAGGAGCGAAAAGAGGTGAGTCAGATATAGGGATGGCTTGGGTTCCCAACTTATATTCAATTTTGGAAGGTTTTTGGCGAAGGATGAAAAGATAGAATGATTTTAAAAGAGAGAATTCCAACAGGTAGGGCTTTTGATCTCCATGAAACAAACTCGTGTTGGTATTCTTCCCCTGGATGGACAAAACATGTGGATAAACCACAGCCCTTGTTTTACACTGCAACCACAGTTGTGCACACATGACTGATCATTTTAACAGAAGAAAAATGGAGAGACAATACAGGATCAATGGTACAACTTTAAAGGACACAGAGGGACCTTGGGGTTCACATACATGATTCTGTGAAAGTAGTCAGGCAAGTTGAAACAATTGTTACAATGGTGTAAAGAATCCTTGGGTTTATAAATAAAGGCATGGAGTAAAGTAAGGAAGTGATGCTGCATCTCTACAAATCATTGGTCAGACCGTATTTAGAGTATTGCGTTAAGTTCCGGGCATCTTCTTTAAGGAAGGATGTTAAACCCTTAGCGAGAGATCAAATGAGATTTACTGGAATGATACTGGAAATGAGGGATTTGAGGTATAAAATTAGAGCAATTGGGATATTCTCCTTGAGCAGAGAAGCTTAAGAGGTGGCCTTATTAACGTGTACTAAATTATGAACAATGTTGACAGAGTAAAGATATTCTGTTTCCACTAGTTGGTGCGTCAGAAACTGTTTGAAGATTGTCAGCAAGAGAGCTAGGAGTGAGATGAGGTGAAAGTTCTTCAATCAGGAAGTTGTTAGGATTTGGAATACGCTGCCTGGGAGAATGGTGGAGTCAGATTTCATAGGAAGCTTCAAAAGAGAGCTGGATATATATGTGTAAGTGATTTGGTTAGACGGCCATGGAGGTAGGGCTGGAGAATGGGTCTAGCTCGGTAGCTCTTTTGGGAGCCAGTATAGACATGATGGGTTGAACGACCTCCTTCTGTACTGTAAAATTCTATGATTTAAAAAAAAAGGTTTATGCTTGTTAATGGTTCGATGAATTTTGCATAAGTATCAAGAACTCAACAAGTTTGAATTGATACACTGCTGGATGTAGGTTTGCTTGCTGAGCTTCTCAAAACTTGCTGATACACGACTTCAGAACGTTGTCAAAATTCCCTATGAAAGTTCTCCATTGATTAGGAATCCAAACATTTTTACTCCATTGTGTCCTGTTTCTTTTGCATATTACAGGTCATCTCAATATTCTTCCAATCTCTCCTTCAACTGGACCACATTTCTTCTCTTCCTCCCAATCCATTATTCCACTTTGCCCAGTTTCACAGTTTTTTGGTGAACTGAACTCATGTTATTTGGTCATGTTATTAGATCAGAAGTGAGGCTAAGACAGCATAATTGGGAATGCTGACTCCCAAACCCCCCCATCACCTGCACTAGATTATGATTCAAACAGGATAGCACTGGAAGTACAAAAAATAATTTTAAAAACAGGATCTGGTGAAGAGTCTGCTGTGGCACACAAAATGGCCACCTTCCCAAAATGGCAGCATGACAACATGGGTTGCCAAACTCTGCATTGGTGCATTTATCCTTCCATCTCTAGCCACCTTGCCAAGTCAAGTCTGCACTTTTCTTTTTGTCCTGCCCAACTGCAATGTTTTTATCATTAGTAAACTGGAATTCTTTAATGAGAAAGCATCTGATTTTTAATCCTCCCATGTTTTTCTCTGAAACATCCTGGAGGTTTAGCGACCCTACATTTTCAATGTTGCTGTTTGTGCAGGCTGGTGCTTCACAGCTTTTCTCTGGTAAAACAATCAGTCCCCTTTTTTTTTTTAAAAACAAGACCCAGGTCCACTGTTACCTCAATTCCCTTTTGTTCCAAATCTTATTTATTTCTAGTGAAACTGAAAGTGACATTAGCTGCACACATATCTCTATACTGTGAGCAAGATCGATACAGTGCGTAGGTTAAAAGGGCTACAGGTGGACATCTAGGGGACAGGACTCAACCTATTGGAAAGAATGAGAAGAAAAGAGCTCATACGTCCAGATTACATCGGGTGACGTGCCCACATGAACCTCTTCGACTGTGCTGTTTAAAGATGCTTGCTAATCCAATTAAAGTAAATGGGCAAATTAATGTGCTAAAATACCTTATCGAGACACCATGCCAACGCATTCATTATAAATACCGCTGACAGCAATAGGATGCTGTGCAGCTTCTTTCACACCAAGTGTCTTTCACTGTGCAATGTGAAGGAATGGTGTTTGTGAGTTAGGCCCTGCAATCACACTGATACACCAGGCACTTTCAACACAGATTGTAGCACTGCTTCTCTCTTTCTAAAAACAGGGTACAAATTCTGTCACTGGGGATAAGGGCGCTCGATTTGACAATTGCAGGGAGCTGGCACACAGACAGCAGTCAGACAAAAACCAAACTGAATGACTCCCTGACAACTATTTTTTTTTCAAATTACATTGGAAGGATGCAAATGAAAGAGAAAGTGAGTTGTGGAAGAGAATACATAAAGAGACAAAGAAATGTATGTAAGAGAGGGAGAAAGAATGAGAATCTAAAATATGGAGATGCCAATGTTGGACTGGGGTGAACAAAGGTAAAAATCACACAATGCTAGGTTCTAGACCACCAGGTTTATTCAGAAGGACTAGTTTTCAGAGTGCTACTGCTTTGTCAGGTGATGCTTATACTTTCAAATACAAAACCATGTTGGACTAAACCATGGTATTGTGAGAATCTAAGAGATACTGTGACAATACAATGGCTGCATTTTGTCCTGGTGTTTTTTTGGAGAGATTTTAAGACAGAGGTGGAACGCCATCTAGGTGGATCAAATAAAATCAACAACTTGTGAGCTCTTGGGATTGTTTTATTAAGTTGAAACAATAGAAGCAGCCTGAATGGTTGGGGGCCAGCCCCATAGAACTAGGATTTTTAGCTCTCAGTCACAGTTGTTGCTGGGGTCTCAGCAGGGATTGGGAAGTTCATCTCTCCCTGCTATATTTTCCCAGAGTTTTCTGTTGATGTTTTATCTTCTTGCTGCTGCAGTTGCACATGAGACAATCTGCTTTCTAAATTTGTTTTTTGTCAAGGGGGTGTTTATGGGATGACACTGTATTGGAATAGTTAACTAGTTACTGTTGTTACTGTACCAATTATTTTGTTCAGCATTTCAATAGAGTTACAGCTAAACCAACTATTTTCTTTTATCTCTTCGTTTGCTATATTTTAACTGAAGAAAGTATGTTTATCTTTAAGGTTGGTAATTTGACCTATCAAATTGCATCTGGAACACAACACTTACCTTTAAAACCAGAAAAAGTCAGGGTCTAGGCTACCTTCTTCATCTATTTTGAGGGGTTTTGGTCTTGTACATAACAATACAAGGACTGTTTTCAAAAATAGAGAAGTTATTTTCTTTGCCACATGCTTATTGATCTGCTGTGTGTTTTGAGTGTGTTTTGCTTTTATAGAAAATTCATGTACAGAAGAGAAGGGGTATGGGGAGAAAGAATGGCACAGGCAACAGAAATACTGTTCAAAGGAGAATCACTCATCAGAACAAATGCAAGAATGCCAAATTTCAAATGATCACGACAACTTGTATGACAGGAGAAAAGAGCAATGGTTGATTAGCAAAGTCAACTAATGATAGGCTGAGATGCTGTCATGAAGCAAACAAAGGGTAACTATCTGCTGCCTCTCAGTGCCAGGTACTGGGGTTCAATTCCACTCTCGGTCTATACGAAGTTTGTACATTCCCCCTGTGTCTGTGTGGGATTCCTACTACCGTCGAAAGATATGCAGGCTAGGCTAAATTGCCCATAGTGTCCAGGGACGTGCAGGCTACATTGATTTTCCACGGGCATTGCAGGTTTCCAGAGATAGGATAGTGGGGTGGGTCTGGGTGGGATACTCCAGAGAGTCGGTGTAGACTTGATGGGATGAATGGCCTGCTTCCACATTATAAGGATTCTTTGATTCTGAATAATTCAACAAAAGCACAAGATTTGGAAATATTCCTCATATAAAATTGGACACATTGCTGCAATTAGATTGAGATGTGAACCTACACATGTCCATGAAGTACAAGTACATGGACAGAACAAAATAGCTGCTTCACAGGCCTTATGGATAGAATTCGTCTCAGTCTTCCACAAAGCCTCTGCCATCCCGCAACCTAGAATTGTTATGTACATAATACTAGGTATTAATATCAATAAATCACAGCCTTTAGTGTCCTTGAATGGTTTACAGCCTATGACCTGTAGATCAGACTGGGTAGGAATGGCAGATTTTCTTCCCAAAAGGAAGCGAGTGAACCTGATGAGATTTTAAGCAGAATCTGATAGTTTCATGGTCACTATTGTGGGTGCATTAGCTTGTTTCCTTTCAGATTCTGGGATCCACATCACAAGGGGGGTGGAGGAGAGAGGCGATTTTTCTCCTTCTTTATTCACTCACAGGGTGAGGATGTTGCTGGCCAGACCAGCATTTATGGCCTAGATGGCAGTTAAGAGCCAACCACATTTCCATGGGGCTGGAGTCACATGTAAGCCAGACCAGGTAAGGATGGCAGTTTCCTTCCTTAAAGGACAGTAATGAACCAGATGGGGTTTTCCCCAGACAATCAACTTCAATTAAGCATTAATTCCAGAATCTTTTTAATTGAATTCAAATTCCACCATCTGCCTTGGTGGGATTTGAACCCTGGTTCCCAGAACACTAGCTGGGCCTCTGGATTAAGAATCCAGTCAATAATACCACTAGGCCATCACCTCCCCTTACCATGATGTAGACTGGGCTGGAGATTTTCAGTTATTGGATAGACTGTGGCTGTTTTCCTTGGAGCAGAGGAGATTGAGAAGGGACTTGATTAAAATGTGTAACATCATGAGGGGCTTTATGGGGTAGACAGGGAGAAACGTTTTCCTTTGATGGAGGGATCCATGACCGGGATAGGGGCGCGATGGATTAAAGGGAAGGGGCAGGAGCTTTAGAGGGGGAGGTGAGGAAAATCTTTTTTCACCCAGAGGGTGGTGGGAATCTGGAACTCATGGCCTGTAAGGGTTGGAGAGGCAGGAACCCTTTGAGACGTATTCAGATGTGTGTTTGTGACAAAGCGTACAGGACTACAGGCCAAGTGCTAGGAAATGGAATTAGAATAGTGAGGTGGTTGTTTTTGACATGTATGGCTGTGATGGGCCCAAGGGCCTTTTTCTGTGCTGTGGATGTCTATGACTATTTATTTATACTGTCATGGTGGATTTCAATCTCCCATTTTTAAGTCACGGGGGACTCGATTGCAAGTCCAGTAGAATACCTTCATTGCTAATCAACCCAACTTTGTGCTGTATAGATATACACACACAAATGTATCCAACAGTGTGTGTTATAACTCTATTCTAATCTCCCATTTAATGGTGACACAAAGGAACCTGCCCTGTCCACAAACCTGGTAAAACAAACATGGCCCCATGTTGTAAATACATGTTTCGTCAGCATTTCTTAATTACTTGCTCCCCTCAGTGTGACCACAGGGTGGGAAAGGGTTTACACTTGCTGGGTTTGCCCCTGAGTAAAGATTGATGGAAGGTGAACGAGATGGACTTTGGTCTTTGTCACACCATTCCCAAGCTCAGTGAGTTCAGCAAACAGCTGGATGCAGTGTGTCGAGATCTGATGATGAGAAATAACCCGAGGGGAGGTGAAAATCCATCGTCCCCTTGTAAATGAATGCACTGTGGGAGCGTGGGCTTCTGTCACGGAGAGAGAAATGCAAATTGCCGCCTCATGACAGGTTGTGGTTGTAGCAGTAATCGGACCTCAGGGAGTAGGCGATTTAGCATACACCCTTTGCTAGGGAGAAAAAGACAGAGCTTTTTATGGGGCCTCACAGCTGTCAAAACTCAGGCGGACCTCAACACTTGCCATCGCTGTCTCACAGTTTGTAACAGCATCATCCCGTAAGCCCACTGGCGGAGACAACACATGTTTTGGGAATCCCTGTGTTAAGTAATCATACATAACACTGAAGGAACTACATACAGAGGAGGGAATAAGTGCTAGTTGGGAAGGAAAACCTGTTGATTAGTCCTTTGTGTCCATTATCCATCACACATTCTGTATGCATGCCAACCTCTGAATCCAACTAGTCTTTATGACTGAACAAAAAAAAACTGCAGGTGCTGGAAAAATAGAAACTGCTGGAGAAACTCAACTGGTCTGGTAGCATCTGTAGAGAGAAAGCAGAGTTAATGTCTTGGGTCCAGTGACCCTTCTTCAGAACTGAACTGAAGTTCTTCCCACAGTTTCTGTTTTTGTAGTCCTTAAGGACGACAGTATATCCTTCCTCTTCCCGCTTAGTTCAGCTGGTGTCCAGTTGGTGGCCATTTTTTAAAAATTCTATCTACCACCCAATGCCTTTTTCAGCCCATCTGACAGTTGCCTGTAGTAAAACATAAATCCAAAGGGTGTCCAAATGGTTGTTTCGTTGCTCTCGCCAAAATACACCCTTCACTTCCTGCATCAGAAAGAAATGAAATAGTCACTTTATACAATTACCATGGGGAGATGGTGGCCTCGTGTTATTTTACTGGACTATTAATATAGCGATACATGCAATGTTGTGGTGAACCTGGGCTCAAATCAAAGAAAGAAGAACAAAGAACAATACAGCACAGGAGCAGGCCCTATAGCTCTCCAAGCCTGCGCTGACACATTTTGTCCTTCCATACTAAAACTGTCTTCACCTACAGGATCTGTATCCCTCTATCCCCTTACTGTTCCTATATGCATCCAGGTGCTTCCCGAATGCTGCTACTTTATCTGCTTCCACCACCTCCTCTGGCAGCGCGTTCCAGGCACTCACCACCCTTTATGTGAAAAACGTGCCTTGCACACCTCTTTCAAACTTCCCCCTTCACATCTTGAACCTGTGTCGCCTAGCAATTGACCCCTCCACCCTGGGAAAAAGCTTCAAATTTTCCACTCTATCCATGTCATTCAAAATCTTATAAACTTCTATCAGGTCACTCCTCAACTTCCTGTGTTCCAGTGAAAACAAACCCAATCTATCCAACATTTCTTCATAGTTAAAATCCTCTGTACTAGGCAACATCCTGGTAAACCTTTTCCGTGTACTCTCCAAAGCATCCACATCCTTCACGGCAGATGGTGAAATTGGAATTCAATAAAACTCTGGAATTAATAATGACTCTGAAACCATTGTTTGTAAAAGTCCATCTGGTTTACTAATGCCCTTCAGGATACTTGACCTGGTCTGACCTACATGTGACGCCAGGTGCAAATCAATGTAGTCGACTCTTAAATGCCCTCTGGGCAATTAGGGATGGGTAATAAATACGCACCTAGCTAGTGGCACCCTCATCCTATCAACAAATTTTTTTAAAAGCCTTTTTCTTCAGCAAGGTATCATTTCTCTCCCTCTCCAGTTCAGTCACCCGCTCATTGCACCAGACATATTTTTAATTTGTATCCTTCTTGTTGAAGAAAGACTGTCTCAGGCTAAGGTGGCCAGATTTGCAATTTGCAAAACAGAGTCACCCAGACAGCAAGCAAACTATTACATGGGCTGCAGATGTGTGTGATTAAGCAGCTCATTATGGGTTGATGTCTCCGTCAACCAGTTTGCAAATCCATGTTGCTCTGAATTTCAAAGTGGCTATGAGCATGTACGCATGTATGTATATAACTCTGTTATATCACACATACATATTTATATGCAGATGGCAAGCCTTTGCCGATGCATAATTATATACATGATGGATAGGAATTCTGCTTTGTTGTTCCTTTCTTGTTCCTCGCTTTGTGTAAGTTCTTCCAGCATGTTAAGATTACCACCTCAAATTCTCTTTAGCTTCCGACTGTCATTTGATACAACTGTCAGCTTTGTAGGGTTTTAGAAGAGCTTTCCATACACATTCAGCACGTCTGGAGCTCCCGTCTACCCCGATCCTTCACTCCACTTTCTCATCAATTCTTTCCCTCCCAAGTTCCTTTACTGTTACTGGTCCCTATCTCTCTAATAATCTCTAACTCTACAAACCTCGAGATTCCTCCAGTTCTTCTCTCAAGTTTAAATCAATCCACGGTTGACAGCCATACCTTCAGCTGTCTACACAATGAACCCCTCCAATTCTTTCTGCATCTCTTTCTTCCCATTGAAGACTATATCTTCAGTCAAGCTTTTTCTACTTGACCTAGTATTTCCAGTCCGAGAGACTTTAGCACGTATTCTAGGCTAGCACTCTACTGCAGGACTGAGGGAGTGCTGCGCTCTCTGCACTGATGTCTTTTGCAATCAAACCAAGGTTCCATCCACCTGACTGGATGGAAAAACAAAGAAAACAATGATTCTATTTGAAAGAGAGGAGGAACACACTAACCAATGCTTAATCCACTCCGAGCATCACCACAAACCAGAATTTTTCTGCTCATTGCCTCCATCAGTGTTTGTGGGATCCTGCTATGTACAAATGTTCACTGTGAACTTTCCAATCCTATCATTGTCTGCACAGTGCTTTATGATGTCCTGCATCTAGTGATGACCATGAAATCATTGCCAAATGTCGAAAAAAGCCCATCTGGTTCATTAATACCCTTTACAAAACATTACCCAGTTTGGCCTCCGTGAGACTCCAGATCCACAGCATGTCCTGATGTCTTAGGACATACAACATAAGAACATATTCTGTCTTCTCCAGGAGGAAAAGCAGTTGGTGAAGCATGATGCAAGAGTGCCCATCATATCTCCTTCCAAGAAAGAGTCAATGGCCTCAAGGCCAGAGGTGGGTTGGGGGAAGGGGATGTTGACAAGAAAATAGATAGAAGAATACTGTGTTGTACAGCAATTTTGAGTATGTGTCCTTTTGAAGGGCAGTAGCCGAATGCATAGAATGTTACATCTAGAACAATGTGTCGATATTTACTAAAAGACAGACCTACCCGCTGGAGGCTTTGGGGAAAGTCACTAAATAGGTCTCTGGGGTAAAACGGTTAACCCATGATGAGAGGCTGGGCAATTTCGACCCATCATTCTTTAAAACCCCAGAGAACGGAGGCAATCCCATAGAAACAAAGAGGAGGGGTCCCCAATGTACAAGCATCTAACTTATGAACACTTTTCTGTCCAAATGCAATCCCATACAGGGGTGTAATTTTAAAGACCCAACATGCAAATATTCCTGCACTCATGATCAGCTGCTTTCCATTGCCCTGCATTGTGTTCCGACTTGTGTAAAAATCAACTTGAAACTGGACTCTGGAATGTAACCCAGTGACTGCCTGTACAAGATTCTTATGGAGATTGATACAGTGGAGGCTGAATGATGTTTCTGCAAGTCTCAAAGTCTAAAATATACAGACACGGTTTAGATTAGATTCTCTATAGTGTGGAAACAGATCCTTTGGCCCAACAAGCCCACACCGACCCCCCAGAGAGCAACCCACCCAGACCCATTCCCCTACATTTACCTCTGACCAACGAACCTGATACTATGAACAATTTCGCATGGCCAAATCACCTGACCTGCACATCCTTGGGCTGTGGGAGGAAACCAGAGCACCGAGAGGAAACCCACGCAGACAATGGGGAGAACGTGCAAACTCTACAGAGATAGTTGCCCAAGGGTGGAATCGAACCCAGGTCCCTGGTGCTGTGAAGCAGCAGTGCTAACCACTGTGCCACCCCAATTCAGAATAAATAGCTGAGCATTTACAGCTAAGCTGTGCGTGACAAACTTGTGCTTACTCAAAAGAGAGTCCAAAACTTTGGAATTCCCTCCCAGAGCTCCATGTGGCGCTCCATTACAAACTACATTTAAGGCTTGGACATGTTGTGTCATGTCTCCCTGTCTTATCTCAGTGCACCTTCAAGAAACACACTCACAGTTAAGTTACTGTGTTATAGCATGTGACCTGACGGCATAAGGATCTCAGGCTCCATCTCAACTTAAGCCACTGATGTGCTGATGGAAGGGCATTACTCTGTGCAACAGAATATCTTTGTGTTAGCCCAGGCATGAAGGAACTCATGAACCTAACACTTGCAAATTTCAGAAACTGAGAAGACATAAACAGCACTGAACACGGATGCAAACATTAGCTAACACCCCCACTTCTGACCTTACAATGGACAGAAGGGTCTGTTTCCATGCTGTACATCTCTATGACTCTGTGAGTCTATAAGTTCATTGATAAAGCAGCTGAGGATGGTTGGACCTTGGACACTACCCTGCGGAACACCTGCAAAGATTCAATTCTGAACAGCAGCATGGGCATACAGCTTAACACCCTTGCTTAGTGCTCATTTCTCCATTACTTTACCTGAGACATTGCCCCATCCATTCTAAATGAGCTAACACCACCTTTAAAACAGTAGAGATTGGAGAGCCATGTTCATCCATAAAATCCATCCACTAATATGATTCAATAATCTTTTGAGGGACCAAGGATAAGAATGTGGAGTAGGACTTGTGTACAAATTTGTTTTTGGTTTCTGAGTGGAACAATGAATGAGTGAACTCCCTGGACAACCGCAATGACCCAACATTGACCATCTTTTGAAAAATCTGCTTATGAACTGAAGAAATGCATTATAAAAAGATTGCTGGGATGTCTGTGTATACAATATACATAAGGAGAAGCATCAAATCTCTGTGCCATATCAGTACAAGCAGCATCCTGTCAGGATCCAGCTTATACTATGCTCTAATATAGGTTTACACAGGTTTCTTGAGAAAACTAATTACAGCTCACCATGCTGACAGTAATACGTATTTTTCAATAAAGCAGTAATTTGATTTTTCTAATATCCTGTTTCACCTGTCGGAATCCAGAGACTGCAGCAGCGCAAACTGAGACCTGTGTTGACTTGCCCTCTCATAAATCTGGTTCTGAAATGCCTCTTGCTTTAAATCATATTCTCACTTCATATTTCCCCCCTTTTCTTTTTCTGTTTGGCGACAGTCTTCCCCTTGGCAAAAGGCGGCGAAGACTTACATTTTGATGGCGCCGTTCGCAACCCGAGAATGTCCCAAAAAAAAACGTTCAGCAGCGGTTGGAGGGTGGCCGCTGTTGAAATGCAGGAAGCACGGCAGCCAATGAGCCCACACTTATGATCGTTCTTGAATAACCCTCTTTGCCACATTGCATGATGGATACGTATTGGCCAGGGCAACTCCTCGCCCTCTTCTTCAAAATAATGTTTTCAGACGCATTTCGACGGGCAGACAGGCCTCAGCTGAACATCACATCAGGAAAAAACTGTTCCTTTGACAGTGCAGCGTTCACTCAGTATGGCACTGGTTTGTCAGCCATGCTGTTTGAATGCAAAACCTTCTAACCACAGCTCAGAGTTACAGTGAGCTACAGTGAAGGTGGACCTGCTTAAACTGGTCAACTATGGCAACGTTCTTTGGGCAACTTGGTCAAAAACAGATCATTCACTGAGCATCTGCGCTCTGTACGCTCCAATCATCACCATCTTCTAGTTGTCAGCCATTTTAATTGCCCCTCCCACTCCCTTGGCGATATGTCCATCCTAGGCCACCTCCACTGTCAAAATGTGGTCAAATTGGATGAACAACACCTTAAATTCCGCCTCAGGATTTTGCAGCCCAATGGTCTCAACATAGAGTTCAACAGCTTCAAATTCTCCCCACCGCCAACCTCATCCCATGTCCAACCTCCGTCTCCTCCTTGCCTCCCTGACCTGGTCTATCCTGCCACCTTCCTTCTCACCTATCGACTCCACCCTTCCCACTGCCCAATCACAATCACCCACATTTCTGCGTCCACCTATTACCATCACATCTTTCCCCTTGCCCAACCCCCTCTTCCTATTTATTTCTGAGACCCCTTCCTGCTCCCCAGTCCTGATGAAGGGTCCTGACCTGAAATGTCAACTTGCTTGCTCCTCCGATGCTGTCTGACCGGCTGTGTTTTTCTAGCTCCACATTGTATCGACTCTTGACATCCAGCATCTGAAGTCCTTACTTTATTCTTACCTCTTCCTGCCAACTGTAGAATGTTATGGAAATACTGGCCTACAGCACAACAATTACTGAGCTTTTAAGCTAATGGAACCTTCAGCTATAGTTGGGAAACATGGTAAGGTTGGTGTGAAGGGGAGCTTTTATTTCTTAATTCTGAGATTTGGACCCAGGCCAATGTGAAGATGGTTAATCTCGGCTGGGGTGTGAGCTGGGCTCTCCAACACGCTTCTAGGCCTGTGGGAATGGAATGCGGACAGCAATGAACCAATGGCCTAGCTGTATTATCGCTGGACTGTTAATCCTCATTCCTGGTGAAGAGATCCTGTTCGAAACATCGACTCTCCTGCTCCTTGAATGCTGCCTGACCGGCTGCTTTTTTCCACCACCACACTCTTGACTGTTAACCCAGAGACCCAGGTACAAGTCATTCTGCTATAGCGCACATGTTGTCAGCACGAATTGACGAATTGTGGACGTTATTTGGATAACACAAACTTTCTTCTGAACGGGGATAGCAATTTCCTATCGTCATTTTCTATGGTGTGATTTTTGTATAGTGCGAGGTTGCAGAGGATCACAACTGTCAGGTTATCGCAGAACGATCTGTAATGTTTTGGGTACCGGGGTTCAAATCCCCCCCCCCACGGCACTGCCACAACATCAGAGAAGTCATTGTTGGAATGGAGTTTCATATAATTGACCTCTTTTTTTTTGGAGGCTCTAGTCCGGTCTTCCCAAAGTGAGGAAAGGTCTGAGAAAGAAATGATCACTCTGGAGCTTACTATGAGCCATGATGTCTGTCCTCTCTGTCTAAGAGGTGCCTGCTCCCCCCGTTGTAGAGTCAACTTGAAACACAGCAAATTTGCAAAGATTACACTTTGGCCATTTCAGAATGACACAAACCTCAGGTGTGGCAGCCCCTGCATGTGGAATCGCACTTGACACTTTACATGTGCAGATGGTGGAATTTGAATTCAATAAATATCTGAAATTAAGTGCAAAAACAATGACCATGAATCGATTGTTGGAAAAACCTATTGGGTTTGCTAATGTCCTTTTGGGAAGGAAACTGCTATCCATACCTGGTCTGACCAACATGTGACTCCAGACCCACAGCAATGTGGTTGACTCTTAAAATACTCTCTGGGCAATTAAGGATGGACAACAAATGCTGCATAGCCAGCGATACCCTCATCCCGTGAAGGAATTTAAAAAGTTGTCTATTCCCATTCAACAATAAACTATATTTGAAAAGTTGTGAGGGATTGCGACAGGAAGTGAAGTTATTCCTAATAGCAGGTTTAAAGTAAACAGCAAGGCAACCAGCTGGGACATCAGAAAAAATTCTCTATGCAAGGGGTTTTTTATGATCTGGCATGCACAGACTAAAAGGGCTGAGGAAGCAGATTCAATCAGAACAGTCAAAACAGAACAATCTTTCTAAGGGTATAGGACAGAATGAGGGAGTGGGACGAATTGGATAGACAGATCAAAGAGCTGTCATGCATACAATGGGCCAAATGGCCTCCTGCTGCAGTGTGAAACTCCAATGCAATGCAATCACTGTTGGAAACACAACTGGATAGCTAGGGCCTACAGTTGACAAATAGGTCAATTATAGTCATCCATCTAGGCATAAGCATGAGGAAGAAGGAGTTACTGGAGAGTGGTCACTCATGCAGATTTCTAATAAGCTTGCAGGAGTGGTGTAGTAGTAACACCACTGGACAAGTTAAGCATGACCACTGGCTTACACTCTGGGAAGATGGGATCAAATCCCACCATCGCAGATGGTGAAATTTGAATTCAATAGAGGAAATACGCAATTAAAAGAGAAGATAGCCCAATGCTTATTGTATGTCAACTGTAGTAAAAACAATATACATGTTTTACTCATATTCTGTTGTGGGGGGGTTGGCCATCTCTATCTGGTCCGGCCTACAACAAGTGGCTGACTTTTATTTTGGCTTTTAGGCTATTAAGGATGGGTAATAAGTGCTGATTGAGCTAATGGCACTCACATCACATAAACAAATTTAAAAAAAAATTAGTATCATCAACAGAAAAGAAGAAAGGTACTCGGATGGAAACATAGTTCACCTGATCCCAGATACTGAGACTTAGCTTACACCTCTTTTCAAATTATTTACTATTCTGAATGCATCAATGTCACAGGTTCTGAATATTAATTATCTAAAAGTGAAGCTTTTAATTCACAATTAAATCTCCAACAACCTACTATAATTTCAGAGTATTACTCCAGTAATCTCAGTCTGGCACACATTTGTGATGTTTACCACAAAGAAGGAGCCATGTTTTGAAAGTGCCTCTAAGGACCATAGTTGGCACTGCCTGAGTACTGTTGGAGTAACCTCCACATTTACTCTCCATGTTGGCAAAACGTGCATTTCCCTTACCCCTGCTGTTGATGAAGCAGATTACAATATCAGAAAACGTCAAAATATACCTAGCTTCTTTCTTCCTTTACTGCTTGAGTCATAGTGTCTAAATAGTGCAAAACAACTATAAAAACATATTCACAACTGTATAATTCAGGTGAAAGAGGTTTTAAGAAAATTCATGTTGGAAATGTAAAAACTAAAAGGCATAAATACTGTTAACAGCACTGACACAACCCTTACCGTGCAGGAAGCTTGGATTGGGGACTATCAGATCAGCCATGACTCAACGAATGGTGAAGCAGACTCAATGGGCCAAATGGCCTACTTCAGCTACTAGAGTTCTGGTCTTTTTGATCTATCCAGGCACCTGGCGAGAATATGCAGGTGTAAAGTATCGAGGGCTATCCCACATGCAGGGACAGCCGCACATGTGGTCTGAGTTATTCTGAAATAGCCAAAGTGTAGTCTTTGCCAATTTGCTGTGCTTCAAGTTGACTCCAGAATGGAGGAACCTCTGAAACACAGAACGCAACCATCGTAGCTCACAAAGAGCCCCAGTGTGGTCACGTCTTTCTCAGAGGTAGGGCCCTGATCCCTCCCACTTTGGGGAGGCCTGACTTGAGTCTCAAAAGAAAAGAGGTCAATTATATAAAACCCCATTCCAATAATGACCTTTCTGATATTGTGGCAATGCTCCTATCATTTGACCAGGATGCCTGGGGGTCAGGTCTCACCTTCTACCAAGGTATGTAACAACATCACTGAACAGGTAGATTAGAAAATATTGCCAAGGTTACAATAGTGAGCACACTTTAAAAGTATTTAAGGAGCCACAAACAAATTTGGCATTTTGAGACGTGAGAGATACTATATAGCATGTCTTTTTGCTTTGGATTAAAATCAACATTACAAGATTTCGGCATCGGTGTTTTCAATTCCATCCACTCAAATTTTCACTGAATGGTTACAAATAAATACGATAAGATGCCACAGAATTCCTGCTCAGGTGACAGCAAGTTCCAATCAATGCAACAAAGGAGTGTCGAACCAAGGTCAGAGTTCATTCTCTTCCTTGCCTAGGTCAATACTAGTTCCAGGACGGCACATGAAAAGCCTTACATCACAACAGCCGTCTGGCCACTTTCTCCATTTTTTCCAATGCCGACAGAAAAAGAGCTGTTGCAAGCTTTGACTAATGTATCAATGATCCACTGCACCAATATTCCACTGGCTCCACAGGACTGGGTTCAAAGTTTGTCTTTTGCTCCTCAAATCCTTGTCAGCCTTACTCATTCTGACTTGAATGAGCTTCCGAAGACACACATTCAAGTGTTCACTGCTCTGTCATTGGTGTGGAAGATCAAAAAGCAAAATCACTTCAACGTGACAATTTTGGTTTTGTGAATCAGCAGCACAACATTTATACAATTTACCTAAACCCTCAGTGTCAACATCCTGAGGATTAGCATTGACCAGAAACTCAACTGGAGCAGTCATGCAAACACAGTAGCTACAAGAGTACAGTGAGTGGCACGGTGGCTCAGTGGTTAGCATTACTGCCTCACAGTGCCAGGGACCCAGGTTCAAATCCAGCCTTGGCCAACTGTCTGTGTGGAGTTTGTACGTTCTCCCCGTGTCTGTGTGAATTGGCCATGGGAAATTGCCCATAGTGCCCAGGGATTTGTAGGTTAGATGCATTAGTTAGGGGTAAATGTAGGGGAATGAGTTGGTGTGGACTTGTTGGCCTGAAAGGCCTGTAGGGATTCTATGATTAAGAGCAAGTCAAAAACTAGGAATACTCTGTTGAGCAACTCACTTCCTTACTCCCCAAAGCCTGTCCACCATCTCCACTAGCCTGGACAGGTGCAGCTCCAACAACACTCAAGAAGCTCGATATCATCCAGGACAAAGCAGCCCACTTGGCTGGAACCTCCTCCACCATGAATGCTCAGTGACACAAACTACAAGATGCAAATGCAGAAACTCACCAAACCTTTGAGACAGCACTTTCCAAAAACATGACCACTTTCATTTGGAATGTCAGGGGCAGCAGATACATAGAACACCACCAATGATATATTACCAAGGCAGGCTGCAGGTTTCCCCTCCAAGCTGTTCACCAGCCTGCTTTGGAAATATATCATCGGTCCTTCAATGTGGCTCAGGCCAAAATCCTGGAATTCCCTCCATAAAATAATTGTGAGTCCACCTACAGCACATGGACTGCAGCATTTCAAGAAGCCCGCTCACCACCAACTTTACAAGGGCAACTAGGGACAGACAATAAATGCTAGCCCAGCCAGCGACACCCACATCCCGCAAGTACTTTAAATATAATCAGCTGAGGTAGGGAAAGCATTAATTATATTGAAGAAACGTCACACTGTGGCTTCATCTTGGCATGAGGCTGCAAGGGTGAACAAAATCATGTGATGATTCGGAGATGCCGGTGTTGGACTGGGGTGTTCACAACCACCTGATGAAGGAGCAGTGCTTCCAAATAAAACTGTTGGACTATAATCTGGTGTTGTGTGATTTTTAATTAAAATCATGTGACATTGCATCACTCCTTGTGATGACATCTACATCTCCTCAGCCTGTTACACAGTCAGACCTAACTCTTGGTATTACATTGAGTCATGAAAACCCCACTTCAAGCTGAAAGGTAAATTAGCCTCTTCAGGAGGAGAAGTTGGGGGGGGAGGGGCAGACAATTGAAATGGAGTTGGTAGCAGAGGAAATGGTGTATCTGGTAGAATTAGAGTTAATACCATGCCTCAATGCGTTCAGCAAAATGCACGCACCATAGAAAGGATATTGTCCCTTTTGAAGCCTTCTGCAGGATGAGTGCACAAGGGCTGTTGCCTCTTTAATTGGCTGTGCAGAAGACGATAAATCCAGCTTGCTGAACAACAGCAGTCTCCAATTACTTTGCTGTTGTCTAGGAAACAATCAGAGGCCCGATGATTGCCAGACAGGCAACTGCACTCAACTCATCAGGTCCGTGTTGAAAGAAGGTCCAGGATTGTTTAACAATCAGGCGTGCGCTTGGCACTTAGTCACAACGTGACAACCTGAAATGAGGTGTCTTATAAAGTTCAGTGCCTTTTCGACCATGGTTTTCATTGTTGCAACATGCAAGGACCATCAAGCACGATTATACTTGTACTGTTAAGATGGTTTCAAAGTTACAATTGTCACAGGTATGGTGGGCCAAAGGGCCTGTTCCTATTGTCCTCTAATGGTACAGTACAAAGAACATCATTCTGTTTTGGGCAGGATTTTAGAATTAAAAGTGAATTTAATCACACTGTCGTGTTCCTCTATATTGTACTGTAAATCTTATCGTTTCAAGCATTTAGTCATTTGCTACTGAACATTACAACTACATCTGTTTCTACTGCATTTTCAGGGACTCCAAGTTTCCTTTAATTTCTATGTATGTCACAATACAGTTCTCCTGCATAATTGGGTGTGTTTCATGTCTGCTCTTTCCCCATCAAATCAAAAATTAAGTGATTTTGAATCAAGGTATGTATATTCTCTTTCTAAATAGCTAAAGTTGTGCAATCACACAACACACACATCCTCTTTAAAGCACAGGAAACCTTTGAAGGAAATTAGATTGCTCATTTAGAGCAGGTGGCTGGTTAATCCAGGTTCAATTAAAATGGAATAAATAATGTGTGTGTGGAGTGAAAGCTTTAAGATGCACAAAGTGGCTTCCGATTCTTGAAGGATGAATCATAGGATCTCTACATTGTGGAAACAGGCCGTTCAGACCATCAAGTCCACACCAACCCTCTGAAGAGTACCCCACCCAGACCCACACCATCCATGTGACCCTGCATTTCCCATGGCTAACCCATCTAACCTACAAAGCCCTATCCACTAAGGGGCAATTTAGCATAGCCCATCCACCTAACCTGTGCATCTTTGGACTGTGGGAGGAATCCAGAACACCCAGAAAAAGGGAGAATGTGCAAACTCCACATAAACTCCACTGGAATCAAACCCAGATCCCTGGTATTGTAAGGCAGCAGTGCAAATGACAAAGCCACCCTGCCACCCAATTCTGATTGTTGCAGGGCTGTAGCTTGTGCTACCTCAGATCCCAAAGCAGCACTTTACACTCCTACTCAGATAGCTAAAGGGTATTTCAAACAATACTGGTTTCTTTAGATATCTACATGGAGTTACAATACTAGTATGCCATACTACTATTGCAACTGGTGCCTCTCGGCCAGAATTGGAACTGGAAGATTTTTTTAAAAAGTGCTTCTTTGTTGGGTTTTGTTGTGCTACTTTTCTCTGTGACTGCCACAGCTTTCCTGCTGTAAGGCAGGAGTTTTTGCCAGAACCTCGGCCAGGGTGGTTACCAGTGGGGGCTAGAAGAATAGTCAAGGATCTCAACTGGAGATAGCAACTGGCAGCATTCAGTGCCAAAACCCTGACATTTTCAGAACCTTGTCACAGCTTTGCTGAGCTTCCCGAATTTCACGGCGACAGTGAAAGACAGCACTTGCACTTAAACAGTATCTTCTCCTGTCTGAAACGTCCCAAGGTGCTTTACTGGCATTGACATCCTTTTGAGCTTTTCCTGGTGCAGTTACAGAATGGAGCAGCCCAATTGCACAAAGTAAGTTTCTGTAATGAGGAAACGGTCAAAAAAGCTACATTGGTGACATTGGTCGAAGGATGCTTCTTAAGGCAGAATCACTGGCTTTTACTGGAAAACTTGGAGAGGTAATTTTCAATGCAACTAGTCAGTTTCTCTGGCAGAAGCATCAGAGCTGGAGTTCAATGGGTCAACAGCAGGAACTAGAGCCATCAACTCGAGAGACTCATGGACTCATAGAGATGCACAGCATGGAAAAAGACCCTCCGGTACTTTTTATCCTTGCCAACTAGATATCCTAAATTAATCTAGTCCCATTTGCCAGCATTTGGCCCATATCCCTCTAAACCCTTCCTATTCATGTCCCCAACCAAATGCCTTTTAAATGTTGTAATTGTACCAGCCTCCACTACTTCCTGTGAAAATGTTGCCCCTTGGGTCCCTTTTATATCTTTCCCCTCTCACCTTAAACCTATGCCCTCTCGTTCTGGACTCCCCACCCCAGGGAAAAGATCCTGTCTATATACCTTTGCTTAAGATCAGTTACAAGTTGAGCTTGGGGCCTTTTTGTTCCTGACATCTTGGTGTCCCATCAGTTGGTTCCTCCTTTTATTTGTACACTGAGAGCTGAGGGGTTGGCTTTAGTGGCTGCATTAAAATCACACATTCAGACACCCACAGCCACAAGAGTTCTAATCTGCAACAACGTGCTGGCCCCCTTGGCCCATTGTAACAAACAGGTGTGCCATTATCAGGTGCCAAATCTCGGATGAGCTCAGAGCATCATGCCTTTTGGAAGCAAAGTTACGTGAGGGGCAGCACGGTGGCTCAGTAATTAGCACTGATGCCTCGTAGCGCCAAGGACCTGGGTTCGATTCCACCCTCAGGAAACTGTCTGTGTGGAGTTTGCACGTTGTCTGCGTGGGTTTCCTCTGGATGATCCAGTTTTCTCCCACAGTCCAAAGCTGTGCAGGTTAGGTGAGTTGGCCATGCTAAATTGCCCATTATGTCCAGGGATATGTAGGCTAGGTGGGTTAGCCACAGGAAATACAGGGTTACAGGTATAGGGTAGGAGACTGGGTCTGGGTGGGATGCACTTTGGAGGGTCAATGGGGACTTGATGGGCTGAATGGCCAGCTTCCATATTGTAAGCATTCTTTTCTATAAAGGTACAATAAACACTTGTCAATCAGAGGCACCTAACTCTGTTCCAGCACCGTTCTACCTCATTCTATATCACACAATCTGGGTGAGTGCTTTCAGCTAATAAAGTGTCACAGAATACAGTGCTATTTGGCATCATTGCATAACATGAAGTGAGGCATGCTGTTTTAAATAAAGTTGGCATCATGCACCATAGCATAGTAATCTGGAGGAACTAACGGATTACACAGCATAATCTGTTGTTCTGAATGAAACATTAAGCTGAGCAAACAGCCCTGAATCACCACAGTATCATGCAACATCCACCTTTTTCCTTTACACATCAGTAAGTAACCATGCAGCATTTTCCCAGATCATTTTACCCGCCTTTAAAGCAACATAACACCCATGCGGCACCATCACTGCTTCAGTCTAATGCATTTCATAACACATTACCTTTCTGGTCATACAGCCATATAACTGGCAACAACTTCCATTTATCCAATCTCACTTAATGGAGACGAGCATTCCAAGGGAGCTTGCGGGAACATTAAAAAAAAATCCACTACACCAGAGATGTTGGAGAGAAGGTGACCAAAACTTTTGTCAGGCAGGGTAAAGAAACCCCTTCAATGTTTAGATACATTTAGGATAGCAAATCCAGCAGTCACAGCCTTCCTTGACAGAAGGCATGTCTCCTCATAGTGGTGTGAAGACGACACATACTGATAAAGTCATTCGGCACAGAAACACACTCGTCGATCCAACTTGTCCATTCTGACCAAGTTTCCCAAACTAAACTAATTCTTAATCCCTCTAAATCTTTCCTATTCATATACTTGTCCAAATGTCATTTAAATGTTGTAATTGTACCTGCATCTACCACATCCTCTGGCAGTTCATTCCACATGTGAACCACCCTCTGTGTGAAAATGTTGCCCCTCGGATCCTTTTTTAGATCTTTCTCTCTCAACTTTAAAACAGGCCTCTGGTTTTGAATTCCCCATACCCTTTGCTATTCACCGTATCTATGCCTCTCATGACTAGCTCCAAGGAATGCAGGGTTTTGGAAGATTGTGGAGCTTAAGGAAGGTACAGAGATATTGAACGGGAGGCTGTGAGTGGATTAAATCCAAATATGAGAGTTTTAAATTGAAGATAACTGGAAACTATAAACACCAAGCACAAAGAGAGGTGTGGTTAGCCTATGGGTAAGGTGGATTGGTATGAGCTGAGCTGATATTCACAGCAGGTGAAGGGCTGACAAGCAGACCATTGGAACAATCATGTCCAGAGAGTGACTGAAAAATGGATGAAGGTGTCAGCAATAGGTGGACAAAGATAAGTGCAAGTAGGTGGCCTTAGTGCTGGAGAGAATATGGAGCTGAATTCTGAGTGCCAGGCCAAAGAAAACATCAAGATTGTGAACGTTATCTCTAATTGCAGACAATGCTCGAGTAGGCATTGGAGAAAGGTGGCAAGAATTTTAGGCTTCTTTTGAGAGTGAAGTCAACAGTATTAATCTTTCGCATGCTTAAGTGAAGGAAACTGCAACTCACCCATGACACTGTTGTCAGATGAAGAGGTAGGTAACACAGAGATAGATGAGGAAAGGAAAAAGGTACAGGTGGGCAGAGTACATACTGAAGCTAACACTGTCTTATGTAAAGAGAAAGTGAGGACTGCAGATGCTGGAGGTCAGAGTCAAAAGGTGTGGTGCTGGAAAAGCACAGCCGGTCAGGCAACATCCAAGGAGCAGGAGAGTCAACATTTTGAGCATAAGTCTTCATCAGGAATGAAGAGTTTATGCATGAAACGTTGACTTTCCTACTCCTCAGATGCTGCCTGACTGGCTGTGCTTTTCCAGTGCCACACTTTTTGACACTATCTTATTTAACTCAAACTGAGTCAGGGTGAGGCATGAGGATTAGGAAAAGGGTCACAGGTCAATCTTTGAATGACTCAAGGATAATAATTATGATTGATATCATCCTCCAATATCCATTAAGAATTACTTTGGCATTTAGCCTTCTTCTTTATCCTTTCTGGGGTTCCACAGACAACCATCAAAATCTGTCTCCACCTCCCAGCCATACACTTGTAATTCCCTCCATGCACTGTACATCTCAATTCCAGATTGGATTTAAAACCTGAAATGAACAGAACTGTGAAAAGAGCATAACATTTGTCTCAAAGGAAAAGAAGGTTTTTTTTTAAAAACAATCCTCTGAGAGAAACTGAACCACATCTATTCATTGCTGAGGCCAATGAGGCTAAATTTGTCTGTGGCAAATGTTGCATCTCCTGTGCCTTCAAATATGCAACACTGCGCTTTTTCTTTTCTGTTTAGCTTCGTTTTTGTTTAAGCTCAGGAGAGATCAATGGATTCAATGATATCATTTCTCTGTTTACAAACTAGGTAAAGTCTCTGAAGATGACAGTGCCCTTAAAATAACTGGTGAAGCACAGTCCCAGAGGTCTGTTCGGAAAGGCAAGTGTCTTTTTAATTAAGGTGCACACCATACTAGCATTGGATCCAATTAAAGTCCCCAGGATGTCCACCAATTAAGAATTGGGAATGAAACCCAGGAGGAAGTGTACTAATTGGAATACTTTCTGGAGAATAAACAGCGAGACTCCAGTGATTATTGTCCACATTTCTTGCAATAATTAACTAGTTGGAATGTGAGCTGGAAATATATACGGAAAACATTTGAAGCCATGGTCATGCACATCTTGGAAAGGTGATGATAACAAAGGTGGGGGGGGGGGGGGGGGGGGAAGGAGTTCTACAGACCCCCTAATAGCAAAAAGGAGATTAAAGAACTCATAGGCAGGCAGATTTTGGAAAAATGCAGATGTAGCAGGATTGCTGTTATGGGTGGCTTCAACTTTCCCAATATTGACTAGAACCTCTTTAGTGCAGATGGTTTGGATGGAGCCATTTTTGTCATGTGTGTTCAGAAGGGTTTCCTTACTCAGTATGTGGACAAGTTGACAAGGGGAGAGGCCACTTTGGATTTGGTGCTTGGCAATGAGCCAGGACAGGTGTCAGATCTTGCGGTGGGAGAACACAGTGACCACAACTGCCTCATATTTACCATAGCCATGGAGAGGGAAAGGAGCAGTTACCATGACAAGATATTTAATTGGGGAAAAGGGAATTATGACACTATCAGACAGGAGTTGTGAAGTACAGATTGGGAGCAATTGTTGCACAGAAATGGCACAAAAGACCTGTGGAGATTAGTTAAGGAGCAGTTGTTGCGAGTGATGCATAAATTTGTTCCTCTGAGATAGGCAAGAAGGGGTAAGATTAAGGAGCCTTGGATGACGAGAACAGAGGAGCTTCTTGTCAAAAGGAAGAAGGCAGCTTACGTAAAGTGGAGGAAGCAAAGGTCTAGCACAGCTTTAGAGGATTCCAGGATTACTAGAAAGGAGCTTAGAAATGGACTGAGGAGAGCCAGGAGGGGGCACGTAAAAGGCTTGGCGGGAAGGATTAGGGAAAACTCAAAGATACTTTACTCATATGTGAGGAATAAGTGAATGATCAGGGAGAAGTTAGGGCCAGTCAGGGATAGGGTAGGGAACTTGTAGGTGGAGTCTGAGCAGATAGGGGAAGCCCTAAATGAATTTTTTGCTTCGGTTTTCACTAAGAAAGAGCACTAAGAAAGGTTGGGCAGTGGATGGGGTGTATATGGACTTCAGCAAGGCATTTGATAAGGTTCCCCATGGTAGGCTCATTCATAAAGTCAGGAAGTATGGGATACAGGGAGATTTGGCTGACTGGATCCAGAATTGGCTGGCTGACAGAAGGCAGAGAGTGGTTGGAGATGGAAAGTATTCTGCCTGGAAGTCAGTGGTGAGTGGGGTCCCGCGGGCCTCTGTCCTTGGGCCTCTGCTTCTTGTAGTTTTTATAAATGACTTGGATGAGGCGGTTGAGGGGTGGGTTAGTAAATTTGTTGATGACACAAAGGTTGAAGGTGCCATTGATGGTATCGAGGGCTGTTGCAGGCTGCAGTGTGACATAGACAGGATGCAGAGCTGAGCTGATAAATGGCAGATGGAGTTCAACCTGGATAAATGCGAAGTAATGCATTTTGGAACTTGAATGCTGAATATAGGATTAACGACAGGGCTCGTGGCAGTGTGGAAGAACTGCAGGATCTTGGTGTTCAAGTGCATAGATCCCTCAAAGTTGCCACCCAAGTGGATAAGATTGTTAAGAAAGCATATGGTGGTTTGGCTTTCATTAACAATGGGATCAAGTTTTAAGAGCTGCAAGGTTTTGCTGCAGCTCTACAAAACCCTGGTGAGACCACACTTGGAATATTGTGTCCAGTTCTGGACGCTTTATATGGGAAAGATGCAGAGGCTTTGGAGAGGGTGCAAAGAAGGTTTACCAGGATGCTGCCTGGACTGGAGGGCTTGTCTTACCAAGAGAGGTTGACTAAGCTCAGACTTTTCTCTCTGCAGAGAAGGAGGAAGAGAAGTGACCTGATCGAGGTGCACAAGGTAATGAGAGGCATGGATAGAGTTGATAGCCAGAGACTTTTCCCCAGGGCAGGATTAACTGCCATGAGAGGTCATAGTTTTAAGGTGTTGGGGGAAGGTATAGAGGGGACGTCAGAGGTAGGTTCTTTACGCAGAGAGTTGTGAATGCATGGAATGCGGTGGCAGTGGAAGCAGAGTCATTGGGGACATTTAAGTGACTGCTGGACAGGCACATGGACACAGGGAATGGAAGGGTGCATCAGTTAAATTATTTTATTTTAGATTAGGATTAATCCTCAGCTAACATGGTGGGCCGAAGTGCCTGTTCTGTGCTGTGCTTCTCTATGATGTATGAACAAGGATTCCAGCAGGGAGGGTTTTGCATGTTACTGTTTAGGGATGGTGTCAAAAGAGCCAAGAGACAGCAACATTGAGTCAATTGGGCTACTTTGCACAAAAAAAGACACTCTGGGGCAATGATCATTTCAAAAAAAGAAACACAATAAAGCCTCTGCACTTAGATAATGCCCCACACTACCCCTGGACAGCTGATAGCCCTTTACTGAAAATTAAGGATATATTTGAATTGTAACCTCTGTCGTGACAGAAGATAATAGCTGCCAGTTTGGGTGCATTGTCCACAAACACCACACAGTGGTAATCATTTTGAGTGCCAGCACTTTTGAAGTGAGTGTTCATTTCGGACAGCGGGGAGGGGGTTCAACCACATTCCTGTGGGCCTGGAGGCAACCAGACGCTAGGTTGCGTAAGGATGGAAGATTTCCCTTCCCATTAGTGAACCTAGATGGGCATTCTCTCGTGAATGACAATTGACGATACCTGGGCGCTAGCGTTTCATTTCAGAATTTTTACTTAACTGAATCTAAATTCCACCCAATTGTCATGATGCAGGTTGAACCCATTCACCACCCACTCCCCACGCCCAACCTCCGCCCACCCCCGTCTCCCCAGTAGTAATGTGGGCTCCTGAAGCTGAACAAAGGTTTGATGCGAGAGAGAGATGAATAGGGAAGGATTGTCAGGCTGGAGGTTATTATATTTTGAGGGGGCAAGATTACTGAAGGGTCTCATGAGACTGAAAGGTTTGATCCATTGGCGGGCCAGCAGTGAATGTAAGTCAGCGATGACAGAGGGAAGGAGATAATTGAAATTTAATGTGGGTAAGTGCACAACCTGTTGGTATTGATCTCATTTTTCTTCCTCTCTCTCTCTTTCTCTGTCATATGTCTTGCAACATATTTTCCCACTATCTCTTTAATTTGAGTTACATTCTCTCTTGTTGCCTTCATTTATGTCCACCTGTTAACCGAGACTTTGAATCCCCTCCCAATAAATTCCTCCTTGACATATTACCTTGTAAAGTTGCATGGATCATATGAGGCATTTGATTGACTTTAAGCTTGGGGGTGGGTGCCAAGTTTAATAGTAAAATCTGCAAAATCAGGAAGAAACTCACATTTAGCAAAAGACTTTAAATGTCCTGCAACCTAATTACTAAATGTTTACAAGTTGTATTGGGATGCTACATCTCCATGATTTTTAATGTAGTAATTGCAAGGTCCCATCAACGTTCCCTATTCCACACAGATGGGCGGCAGCCAAGAGATTAATAAGCAAAAGGCAAGTCAGAATACTGAGCAGCAGTTAGAACTGAGTGTTGTTTTTATAAATCACTACTTGGAATAACATACTAACAGCAATGTTTTCAGTAAGAGATAGCTCACTCAAGCTGAATTTTGGATTTCCATTGCTGTGTAGAGGCTGTGTAGGGTTGTGGAGGAATCCACAGTTTGAAACTCCAAATAGCTTTCAGAGAGAAGGAATTTCAAGGAAAGACAGAGACGAGGTTGATTTGACACCATTCATTTGATTCCTCTGTCATTTCAACTCACCCTTCTACGTGAATGGTTCTGTTACTGGCCAAAAAACCCAGGGGCTCGAGATGAATGATCTGGAGATGTGAGTTGTAATCGCAGCACAGGTATCAGGGAAATTAAGCTCATGTTTACCAAAAACAATCTGGAATCAAAGAAAGCTAGTCTCAGCAACGCTAATCGCAAACTGATCAATGATGGAAAAACACAATTCCTAGAATCTTTACAATGTGGAAGCAGGCCATTCGGCTCATTGAGTCCACATGGACCCAAAGAGCATTCCACCCAGACCCACCCCTGCAGATCCCATGGCAAATCTACCTAGCCTACATATCCCTGGACACAATTTGCAATTTAGCATGGCCAATCCACACTAGCTTGCGCATCTTTTTGGCAGGAATTTGCTGCACCCAGACAGACACGAGGGGAACATACAAACTCCACACAGACAGTATCCTGATGGTGGAATTGAACTCAAGTCTCTGGTGCTGTGAGGCCACAGTGCTAACCGCCACACTGCCCTGGTTGACTTTGGTCAATTGGTTGTTTTGACATTATGGAAGGAAACTGCCCTGAAGTCGAGTCAACATGATACTCCAGACAGTCAGCAATGTTGCTCAGCAAGTCACACTGTTCCATTCACAACAACAGCTCAATGCCACCTATTCAAGGGGCCAACTAGAAATGGACAATAAATGTCAGCCTTGCCCACAATGCCAACATCCTGCAAAGGAATAAACACAATTCTGTCACTGGATCAAAGTCCTGAAGTCACCCCATGGAAAAAGGGTTTCAAAGGTTACAGGGGACATAGAGTCATAGAGATGTACAGCACGGAAACAGACCCTTCAGTCCAACTCGTCCACGCCAACCAGATATCCCAACCCAATCTAGTCCCACCTGCCACCTCCAAACCCTTCCTATTCATATACCCATCCAGACGCCTTTTAAATGTTGCAATTGTACCAGCCTCCACCACTTTCTCTGGCAGCTGATTCCATATACATACCACCCTCTGTGTGAAAAAGTTGCCCCTTAGGTCTCTTTTACATCTTTCCCCTCTCACCCTAAACCTATGCCCTCTAGTTCTGAACTCCCACACCCTAGGGAAGAGACTTTGTTGATTTATCCTATCCATGCCCCTCATGATTTTATAAACCTCAATAAAGTCACCGCTCAGCCTCCAACACTCCAGGGAAAATAGCCCCAGCCTATTCAACCTCTCCCTATAGCTGAAATCCTCCAAACCTTGCAACATCCTTGTAAATATGTTCTGAACCCTTTCAAGTTTCACAATGTCTTTCCAATAGGAAGGAGACCAGAATTGCATGCAGTATCCCAAAAGTCGCCTAACCAATGTCCTGTACACCTGCAACATGACCTCCCAACTCTAATACTCAATACTCTGACCAATAAAGATAAGCACACCAAACACCTTCTTCACTATCCTACCTACCTGCGACTCCACTTTCAAAGAGCTATGAATCTGTACTCCAAGGTCTCTTTGTTCAGCAACACTCCCTAGGACCTTACCATTAAGTGTATAAGTCTTGCTAAGATTTGATTTCCCAAAATGCAGCATCTCGTATTTACCTAAATTAAACTCCATCTGCCACTCCTCAGCCCACTGGCCCATCTGACCAATCTGAGGTAACCCTCTTCGCTGTCCACTACACCTCCAATTTTGATATCATCAGCAAACTTACTAACTGTACCCGTTATGCTCAAATCAAATCATTTATATAAATGATGTAAAGTAGTGGACTCAGCACCGATCCTTATGGCACTCCACTGGTCACAGGCCTCCAGTCTGAAAAACAACCTCCTACCACCACCCTCTGTCTTCTACCTTTGAGCCAGTCCTGTATCCAAATGGCTAGTTCTCACTGTATTCCATGAGATGTAACCTTGCTACCCCATGTAGAACCTTGTCGAACTTCTTACTGAAGACCATATAGATCACATCTACCGCTCTGCCCTCATCAATGCTCTTTTTAACTTCTTCAAAAAAACTCAATCATGTTTGTGAAACACAATTTCCCACACAAAGCCATGCTGACTATCCCTAATCAGTCCTTGCCTTTCCAAATACATATACATCCTGTCCCTCAGGATTCCCTCCAATAACTGTTTGTAATTTTTATTAATGACTTGGATGAGGGAGTTGAAGGGTGGGTCAGTAAATTTGCAGATGATACGAAGATAGGTGGAGTTGTGGATAGTGAGGAGGGCATTTGTCATTTGCAAAGGGACTTAGGTATGATGCAGAGCTGGGCTGAGGAGTGGCAGATGGAGTTCAACCCTGCCAAGTGTGAGGTTGTCCATTTTGGAAGAACAAATAAGAATGCGGAATACAGGGTTAAAGGTAGGGTTCTTAGTCAGGTGGAGGAACAGAGGGATCTTGGGTCTATGTACATAGATCTTTGAAAGTTGCCACTCAGGTGGATAGAGTTTGTAAGAAGGCCTATGGTGTATTATCGTTCATTAGCAGAAGGATTGAATTCAAGAGTCGTGAAGTGATGTTGCAGCTGTACAGGACCTTGGTAAGGCCACATTTGGAGTACTGTGTGCAGTTCTGGTCGCCTCACTTTAGGAAAGATGTGGAAGCTTTGGAGACGGTGCAGAGAAGATTTACCAGGATGTTGCCTGGAATAGAGAATAGGTCGTACGAGGATAGGTTGAGAGTTCTAGGCCTTTTCTCGTTGGAACGGCGAAGGATGAGGGGTGACTTGATAGAGGTTTATAAGATGATCAGGGGAATAGATAGAGTAGACAGTCAGAAATTTTTTCCCCGGATACAACAGAGTGTTACAAGGGCACATAAATTTAAGGTGAAGGGTGGAAGGTATAGGGGAGATGTCAGGGGTGGGTTCTTTACCACTCCCACGGGCAGCGCATTCCATGCCCCCACCACTCTCTGGGTAGAGTCAGAATCATTTGCGACCTTTAAGCGGCATTTGGATAGGTACATGGATGGGTGCTTAATCTAGGATAGAAGTTCGGCACAACATTGTGGGCTGAAAGGCCTGTTCTGTGCTGTATTGTTCTATGTTCTATGTTCTAACTTGCCCACCACCGAGGTCTGGCTCACTGGTCTATAGTTCCCTGGCTTGTCCTTACCACCCTTCTTAAACAGTGGCATCACGTTAGCCAACCTCCAGTCTTCTGGCAACTCACCTGTGGCTATTGATGATACAAATATCTCAGCAAGGGGCCCTGCAATCACTTCCCCAGCTTCCCACAAACTTCCAGGGTACACCTGATCATGTCCTGGGGATTTATCCACTTTTATGTGTTTCGAGTCAGGCAGGGAAGTGGAACTGAGCTCACATTCAGATTGTTTTGACCTTTTTGACTGGTGGAGCATTTTCAATGGACAGAATGGCCTACTCCTGCTCCTCCTTCCTACCATCCCATGGTACCATGAGATGGTAAGGACCATGAGCTCAGAGGTTCAATCCACTCACACCTTTGCAGAGCATCTATGTTAGGCAATCTAGTAATTGTAATGAGATCAGCCGGGTGAACCTCATAGAATATGAATTCCCTGATTGGGGCTGTTAACCTGGTCCATTCAGGGAGCCCTGGCCGACAGATACAAACAGGAATGTCAGAGGTTCTCCTCACTCTCAGAGCTTGCTCGGAAGAAGCTGGATTAGTCTCTAGTACAATGCACGTGTAAATAAAGGGTGACTTGGTGACAAGATACTGGCCTCTGTGGAAGTTTCTCAGCCCTGTTATTTTTTCCAGATAACACCTTTATGTTTAAAATTACATCTTACGCTTTGACACTGGCATGAGTGAAAACTGCTTTGTCAAAGAGCTGTTTTAATATTTCATTTTATAGGATATCCTTTTGCACCATTCTCAACTGTTAATGTTCAAGATTTGTCTTGGATAGCTTTTAGTAATAAATACCTTTTTTTTGTTTAACTACATCATCTCAACACCCTGAAGTCTCAGCTACAGCAACTGCTCCCCACAATGAAAGATACAATCTTTGGAACAGTTTAGTAACAAAACTTATTCTCCAGCAGATAATAATGTTCTGATGCATTATTGAATTATTTGTTTATGGCAACATACATATCATTGCTTTTCAAAGGTCCCTTTGAGATGGGTCTTCTGATTTTAATGCTTAATGCAATGAGACTAGATAACTAATTGCTTATAATTAATTCCCTGAAAGGTGCGTTTTAAAATTGAGATTAAAATATTCAATTAAAAGAAAAGATTTCCAAAACCGAATGAACTGTTCAAGGAGACAGAATCACAGAACTGTTATGATGCAAAAGGAGGCCATTCAGCCCATTGTAGACAAGCAGGAGGCTAGAAGAACATAGCAAGCCAAGCAACATCTGGAGGTGGAGAAGTCGATGTTTTGGCCCACTGTGCCAGTTTTGTTAACTGGTGCCAATCTCCTGCCATTTCCTCATATCCTTACCCACCGTTTCTAATCAAATAAACACCCAACGCCCTCTTAAATGCCTCAAGTGAACCTGCCTCCACCACATTTGCAGGCAGTGCATTCCACCTGCTGAGGTTCATCACTTTTCTCGTCACATCAACCTTGCTTGTTTTGCCTGTCACTTTTAGTCTACATCTCTCAATCTTAGAAGAGTCATCGAGACTCTAAACGTTAGCTTGCCCTCTCTCCACAGATCCTGCCTAACCTGCTGTGATTTCAAACATTTTCTTTGTTTTCAGTATAGATCCCAGCATCTGCAGTAATTTGTTCTTTCAATCATGTTCCTTTTATGACTGGGAATAGCTTCTTCCTATCTAATATACCCAGCACACTCATAATTTTGAAAACCTCTATGAAATCTTCTCTCCAGGGAGTACTTTTTATTCATTCACAGGATGTGGGCATCACTGGCCTGGCCAGCATTTATTGTCCATCCCTAATTCATTAAGAGAGCAGCTAAGACCCACCACACATTACTGGTGGGTCTGGAGTTACATGTAGGAGTAGGTGAGGATTGCAGATGCTGGAGTACCAGAGTTGAAAGATGTGGTGCTGGAAAAACACAGCAGGCCAGGCAGCATCCGAGGAGAATCGAAGTTTCGGGGCATAAGCCCAAAGATGGAGTTACATGTAGGCCAGATTAGGTAAGGAGGGCATTTCCTTACCTAAAGGACATTAGTGAACCAGAGGGCTATTTCCTGACAACCAACGATGGATTCATGGTTATCATTGGACTCCTCATTCCAAGCTTCCACCGTTTGCCGTGGGACAATTCGAACTTTAGGTCCCCAGATGCCTGCCTGCCTCAAGGCTGCAATAAATGGTGGTGGAAGTGGTAAGTTTTGTCGTCCCAAGGACTGGTAGTAATTGGAAAGCGCGTGATCCCCAAAAACAGCCTGAGGCCAGAATCACGGCAGTGCAAGGCGTGTTGAAGCTGTCTCTGGTTTAACTGTCGAGCAATAATACCACTCGGCCACCCTCTCCTCAAGTCTCAAGACTCTGCACCTTCTGACTGCAAAGAGAAAACCTGTCATGTTTTCTTTCTATAAAAAAATTGATTGGATTTAGCATGGAAATGAAAGGCAGTATGGCCTCATTCTGCGATGTAATGACTAGATTATCAGAGAGTTCCGAGGGTGGAAAAAGGCCATTCAGCTCACACCAACCCTCCAGACAGCATCCGACCCAAAGCTTTGTCCTCTATTGTATCCCAGGAGCTCCCATGGTCAATCCACCTAACCTGCACATCTTTGGACTGTTAGAGGAAACCAGGACACCCGGAGGAAACTCACGCAGACATGGGGAGAATGTGCAAACTCCACACAGATAGTCACCCAAGGCTGTAATTGAACCTGGGTCCCTGGCGCTGTGAGGCAGCAGTGCTAACCACTGAGGCTTGTGACTTATTGTAATGACTTATTATCTTGCTTCATCAAAACTGATGGGCAAACAGAAAACTTTAAAAGGCATATTTTTCACAAAATGGTGAACCAGCTGAAGTTTGGACCGATACTTTAGCTTCTACTCGCCTTGCTCTGCTGTGTTTTCTGGCTTCAGGCTGTTTTTGGGGACCACGCACTTTCCAATTACTACCAGTCCTTGGGACGACAAAACTTACCACTTCCACCACCATTTATTGCAGCCTTAAGGCAGGCAGGCGTCTGTTGGACACACTGTCTAATTACTATCAATCGCAGAGCTCAGATTGTGTGTCAAACGACAAAACTGCCTTGGAGTCACTGAGTCATCTCTACCCATGCACACGCCAAAAGCTTGGGAAACAAATCTTCTCACTGTTGAAACAGAACGCTTCTGTTGCCTTAGCGAGAGGTCACATTATGTGCAGCCTGAAGTAATATTGGATTTTCATTAGTAGGTTACTGAAAGAAGAGTAAGGGTGACTGGAGAACTAACTTTTCTCTCAAAGGTCACAATGGGTGCTGGACTCTCATACAAGTGAGGTTTAGAGTATGTTTGCACAATCCTCAAGGCAGCCTTGATGGGGAGACAGACTGAAGAATTGTTGTGACAACTTTTTTTTTCCCAGATCGTGTCAAGATGTGGAATTGGCCAAAAGAAAATAGAAAATAAATTGGGTTTGCACCTTACAGTTATTTGCTTCTGTTAATGCAGGTGCCAGTGAGATGATAGCCTTCGGGAGCTAATCAATCGTATTACTGCATGATATTCCAGGACGTCACCCAACCAGTGGATATTATTTTCTGAGCAACAAAGACAGAGATTGCTGGAGAAACTCAACAGGTCTGGGCACCATCTGCAGAGAGAGAATCAGAGTTAATGTTTCATCAGAACTGAGTCATACCAAACTCAAAATGTTTCTCTGTCCACAGATGCTGCCAGACCTGCTGAGTTTCACCAGTATTCTCCATGTTTGTTTCAGACTTCCATCAATCATGGCACTTTGCCATAATCTTCCAAGTGGGGCGTTTCCAAGAAGGAAACTTGGAATGGGAGAGTGGTGGCACAGTGACTCAGTGGTTCGCACGACTGCCTCAAAGTGCCAGGGACCTGAGTTCAATCCCAGCCTTGGGGTGACTGTCTGTGTGGAGTTTGCACATTCTCCCCGTGTCTGTGTGGGTTTCATCTGGGTGCTCCGGTTTCCTCCCACAGTCCAAAGATGTGCAGGTCGGGTGAATTGGCAATTCTAAATTGCCCATAGTGTTTGGTGCATTAGTTAGAGGGAAATGGATCTGGATGGGTTACTCTTCAGAGGGTCAGTGTGGACTTGTTGGGCCGAAGGGCCTATTTCCACACTGTAAGGAATCTAACCTAGGTGAATTGGCCATGTTAAATTGCCCATAGTGTTCAGAGATGTGTCGATTAGGTGCATTGGACAGGGGAACTGTATAGTCATAGGATAGGGGAATGGATCTGGTTTACTCTTCAGAGGGTCAGTGTGGACTTGCTGGGCCAAAATGGCCTGTTTCCACACTATAAGGCTTCTATGATTCTAACTCCTAGTGTTGTAAAAAAACGGTGGAATTCTTGGAGCTATTTACAAAGTCGTGTGTTGCTAATTCAATGGCCCACTGCAGGATCCAACCTTTGCACCAAACACATTTCATGAACTGCGTATAAGAGCGGCTGGAGGGCTCTTGTCTCAGAGTGGTAGTGCTTTTCCCTCTGAGCCAGGAGACCTGAGTTAAAGTCCCACCTATTCCAGAGGTACGAAGTAATATTTCTGAATAGGTTAAGTAAAAATATCTGTAAGAGCAGCTGTCACAGAGCTCATTAGGAAACAGCCCAGTTTTATGAGCTTGGTGATGTTCTATACTTGATAAGAGATGTCATCTAACAATCGCAATAGTTGACAGAGATCTACAAAGGAAGGGCAGACAGGTGTAAAGTACTGGCCGATGCCATTAGTACATCCACTTCCGAAATGAAAGAATCGAGGTCTAATTATTCCACAATACCTGTCGACAGCTTATTTGTGACTGCAGGTTGAAAATCATGGCAGCCTAAATGGAGATAGTAGGCCATTTGCCAGTCAGATGATTAGTGAAAAGAATATGTTTCTTTCAATTCACTGCCCCAGGCACAGAGTGTGAAATGCAAAATCGAGACGCTTTCCTTCACACAGTGTTAGCACTCTGACTCTGAATCAGAATGCCCTGAGTTCAAACCTCAGTCCAAAGACCTGAGCATACATTTGAGGTTGATACTGTCCTGAGCACTACGGTGAGTAGTACACTGTTGGACATGCCTTCTTCTGGATGTTGGAAGCACGCCCTCCCCCCATCAATTCTAAGGTCAATACTTTGAAATTAAAACTATGTAGTTTAAGGCTGGTGTGAGGAAGTAATTCCACTTTGTACACAAACTGAAAATGCTGGGAAATCTCAGCAGGTCTGGCAGCATCTGTGGAGAGAGAGATATCAGAGTTAATGTTTCAGGTCCTGTGACCCTTCGTCAGAAGGCAGCCCCCCCCCCTCACTCTTTGTGTCAGGAGCTCTCTTTCTTGAAAAACGACAGAGGCTGAGGGTCAAGTGAAAACGTTTTTACTCCTGAGATGAATAGATTTCTCAAATGGCAAGGGGTGTAAGGGGCATGCTATAAAGGTGGCTGGTTGGTTTCAAGTTACAAATTAGCTACAAGCTAAGTGAATGGAGGAACATGCCTGAGAGGATGGCTGTCTTGTGGCACAGTGGTAGTATCCCTACTTTTCAAGTCCCAGCTGCTCCGGAAGTGTGTCATAACATCGCTGAATAAATTGAAAGAAAAGACAAGTCTGAGAAGCTGATTAGTCTTCTCATATAATCCCAAGCACACTTCGCAAATTGATTTTGGTTTAGATGTCACATCGAACTATAAAGCACGGAAACAGACCCTTTGGTCCAACTCGTCCATGCCAACCAGATAGCCTAAATTAATCTAGTCCCATTTGACAGCATTTGGCCCGTATCCCTCAAAACCCTTCCTATTCATATACCCATACAGATGCCTCTTAAACGTTGTAATTGTACAAGCCTCCACCACTTCCTCTGGCAGCTCATTCCATACACACACCACCCTCGACACCCTTTTAATTCTTTCCCTTCTCACTTTAAAATTATGCCCTCTAGTTTTGGACTACCTCACCCAGGGGGAAAAGATCTTGGCTATTTAGCCTATCCATGCCCCTCATGATCTTATAAACCTCAGTAAGGTCACATCCTCTCAGATTATTGAGTCTACAACACCAACACTGTGGGGGAAACCATTGCTGTTACCATGGGAACACAAAATAAAGAACACCATCACTCTCCTGTAAATTCGAATGGAGGTGAACAGTGCCTTAAATTAAACCAGAATCAATTCCAAATGTTCACGATTTTGTGAAATAAAATGTTGGCAGAGTTGGCTCATCAGGTTGTGGGCCTTTGTTGAGGAGCACAGAATGTTGGGAGTAGGTGCAACTGAGCTGGGAAACACCTCTGACAGGTATTTGTCCCAGGAGGAGGAGATGGCCTGAGAAGATTTTCTTTCCTTTGGCTGGTGGAGGTCTGAATGGAAGAGAGAAATTAAGAATTGCAGCTTCAGTATACCTCAATATTTTTACTTTGAGGTATTTAAAATGGCTGCCCCTATTGACAATATTCCAGGGAGGAAACAGGGGTCTCACTCGCTGCCTGGTGAGGTGGCGAGGGGCTAGCCGCACATGTTTTTGGGAAGGTCCAATTCCATATGTACACTTCAGGCACTTCACTGGACAACCGGTGTGTATGTGGAGTAAGTGGGGGGTGGGGTTGTCTTCTTCAGGATCAGGGACCAGAAAGACAGGAAATCCTACCTCTCCAGAACTGCCTGTGCCATCGACAACTGGTCATCACTCCATAGACCAATTAGCTTTTTGCTGCCAGCAAACTCTCACCATGTATCCCGCTCCTGGTGCCAGTCCTTCTGCCATAACCTGCCTCTATTGGTTGCACAAAACACTGTGTAAACAGCACTCGCAAGGAGTGTTAGTATCTCACTTTTGGAAAAAACATACAGCAATCCCTTCCACAATCCTTGGCTTTAATAACAGTCCTTCTCTCATTTCAGTCCATACAGAAAAATAAATCACTATGGTTTTAAAACTGCTGATCGTAGTCTGCAACAATCAATGCAAAATCAGAAATTGCTGGAAAAACTCAACAGGTCTGACAGCATCTGTGGAGAGAAAACAGAGTTAAGGTTTTGGTTCCAGTGACCCTTCCTCAGAAGACGGTTGGGGTTGGGATTGTTCTGAAAAACTATCACTGGACCCAAAACGTTAGCCCTGTTTCTCCCTCCACAGATGCTGCCAGATCCGCTGAGTTCTTCCAGTAATTTCTAATTTTGTTTCGGATTTCCAGCATCTGCAGTTCTTAAGGGTTACATTTTTGCAACAATTGATGCCTTGCTTAGCCATTTCAGAGTTGTTAAGAGGCAACCATGACAGTACACAACTGGAGTGATGTCTAAGCTAGAATCAGGAAGGATAACAGCTTTGTTTCCATTTAATAAGCAAACAGGATTTTTACCACAGCTCTGTTGTTACTTTTCTCTGAAATCTTTTTTTAAAAATTATTTCCAGGTCAATTAAACTAAATTTAAATTTGCAAAGGACTGCACTCAGATTTGAACTCATTTTGCTCACATGCCACAGTAACATTTCAACGAAACTATCGCAATGATAAACAATATTTGTTAAAATGAATCACATCTGCAGCTGACGGAGGGCTGCAGTCGCAAACTGTTAACTCGTCTGCTCTCGTAACATCGACATACAACTGCTGTGCGATTCCAACATTTTCTGGGCATTCTCTGATATTCAGTATTCTCTGTTGTGCCTTTTTGTGAACATCAATCATCGCGAGCAAGTGATTTGTTGACAAGATACGCTGCCCGTTCAAACCTCACAATTTTCCATTCTATTGTGTAACGGTTTCCTTTTGTTTCACTAATCGTCAGCATTCTTGATTTAACCTGTGTTACTTAGCAAGAAGCCGCATTGTGTTTTTTCCCTCAGCTAGTCCTTAGCCTGAAGAGAGACTGCAGCTGGCTCCTGGACTAACTGTTCATGCAGGCATCAGACATTCCACTCAGCAGCACTGTGGAAATTTAGAGACTGAATTGAAGGAAAAAGAAAATAGACATGTTTTCCGACTGCCTTTCCCAAGATGGCATCACACACGGACACTCACCTGGACTCAACATATAAATACTGTGATTACAAGAGCAAGTCAGAGGCTGGGAATACTGCAGCGCATAGAATCCCGACCGTGTGGAAACAAGCCCTTTGGCCCAACAAGCCCACACTGACCCTCCGATGAGAATCCCACCCAATCCCATTCCCCTACCCTATTACTCTATGTTGACCCCTTACCGACACATCCCTGAACACTATGGACAATTTAGCAGGGCCAATTCACCTGACCTACATATCTTTGGATTGTGCGAGGAAACCGGAGCACCCAAAGGAAACCCACACAGACAGGAGGATAATGTGCAAACTCCACACACACTGTCACCCAATGCTAAATTGAACCTGGATCCCTGGCATTGTGAGGCAGCAGTATGAACCACTGAGTCACCATACTGCCTATCCACCGATTCCACCATTTACAAGGCACATATCAGAAGTGTTAATGGAATATTCTCCACTTGTCTGGATGACAGCAGTTCCTACAATGCTCAGGAAGCTTAACACCTCCCAGGACAAAGCAGCCCACAAGCATCCAATCCCTCCACCATCGATGCTCCAGAGCAGCAGTGTGTACTATCTACCAGATGAACTGAAGAAATCCATCAAAGACTCACAGACAGCAACTTCCAAACCCACAACCACTTCCATCTAGAAGGACAAGGTCAGCAGATGCATGGGAACACCACCACCATATGCAAGTTCCCCTTCAAACCACACACCATCCTCACTTGGAAATACATCACTGTTACTTCTGAGCCAAAATCCTGGAATTCCCTCCATAGGGACATTATGGGTCTACCGACTGCACTTGGACTGCAGTAGCTCAAAGAGGCAGCCCAACAGCACCTTCTCAATGTAACTAGGAAAGGGGAATAAATGCTGGCCCAGCCAGCGATGCCACGCCCCATCACTGAATAAAAAAAGACATTGGAGGGAACCCACCATCGTTGAAGTTTATTCACTGTTGATATGCGCTGAGCTAAAAAGACCCATTTTTATTGTCACTCACGAAACACCTTCTTCAATTTTCGCTGGGCTGAGACAGAGAGAGTGTGGGCACTTAATAAAGCATTAGGATCTGCTGCCAATTAAAATCACATGCAAGAGAGTGAAGAAAATTATTCCTACAACTGGTTTGATTTCATTCACAATCTGTTTCATCTTTTACTACAGTAAGCAATCAAAATTCATTTTAGTGACTTTATTTAACAAAGGGTAATGATGATTCCGAACAGGAACCTGGTCATCAATGAGTTGGCAAGGATCAAATGGAAGATGTGATGACAAACCTTGTGGAAATGCAGGAACCCATTTGCCTGTTTTTGCTGCAAAAACTAATTAAATTATAAAAATCTGCAATTTCCTCATTACAATCGTGGCAATTCCTTAAACACATCACATTGGTTGTAGAATGTCTCCGGATATTTCCAGGATGTGAAAGGTGCTAGATTAATGCAAGCTATTTTCTTTTGCCTTGTCTAATGAGAGAGGTACTGCTGACCATTTTTCATGACATTGATGCCCTTTCAAATGGGCTTTTAAAATAAATAAGACCTTACATAATATAAAAATGACTTACATTCCTAGAGAGCGTTACCACACTGCTCCGAAGAAATTCTTGAGTGCTGTGCATACACTGATTTATTTTGAATGCAACCGTGGTCCTTCTGGTTGGAATGTTGTATTTGATTATAGTACTTGAAAGTGTTCAGAGAGGATTTGGTCTAGTTGTTGCAGACCTGCAAATGCATTTCTAAAGAACACATTTATGATTTCCACACCAGGTAACAGACAGCAGAGATCGTCTCGCACAGTCTTCAGGCAGACTGAATACTATGAATGCTGATCAACCACAGAGGAGAACTGGATTTGATCAAGGGAGCCCTCGTGAGACCTTCCAACAAGCAGCAGATACAAGTCCATCAACTCCTCTCAGATTGCTCTGCTCGACTCAAAACTGGGCCAGCCATTTCCCTTTTTATAAAAAAAGCCGCACTGAAAGCCATAGTGAATGGAGGTCTGCAGCACAGAGAGAAGCCCTTCGGCCCATCACATCCACACGGGTCAAAACAAAACCATCTAACTATTCTAATCCCATGTACAGTTATAGAGGTAAAAGATAAAAGATGTGTCACATATTACATGAAAACAAATGGGTAAGGTGGAATTGGGAGCCCAGATCTTGATAGACTCAGTCTCCGGACCCATTTTTTTAAATGAACTGCTAGGCAGTGCCTTACATATGGATTGCAAAGTTTGCAAATCAATTAACATACTGGGAATGACCAATGATATGGAAGTGGTTGGATTCTTATGCAAATGGCATCGATGATGCTTGGCTGGACTGAGCCAGTACGTGTGCCCTTGCATGGTACTAGTTTTGTTCAATTCAAAAAAGGTGCAGTGACTGGACATATTCCCTTTGTCTACAAAGGACTGGTCCCTGGGTTTGAATAGATGTTCCTCCAGCAGGCATTAGAGTACCCAGTTCCAATCCCAACAAAAGCATTTGCGGGAGAATAGTACTCTGCCGTAATTTCTGTGACAGCGTCTCAACGAGAGCTGAGTTGTAGACCAAGGTGCACCCTTGTCTCACACAAAGATGACCCCTTTGAAATTTGGCACACACAAAGCCTGCGACATATTACTTATTTCTCAGGAGGTCAGTCCTTCAAAAGGTACACAATTATATCCCGTGGCTCCAGGAGCTGCTGGGATTCTGCCAACTTCCAGACCGGGAACATCAGCAAGCTTTTTGATCTCAAATGGGGACTGAGCTCAGTCCTGGCCTCACCCACATGCTGTCCAGTAACACGTATAACTTAATCTCCTGTGCTGCATCTCAGGGCACTCGGAGCCAATTACAACACTGGTGCGGATAGCGGGGAGGTACCCTCTGTTAGTATTCTTTAGAGGTAGATCCCCCTAACCCATACCCATTGCCTGGCACAGTGACTCAGTGGTTAGCACTGCTGCCTCACAGGCACCGACGTTCAAATCCTGCCGTGGACGACTGACTATTCTCCCCGTATCTGCGTGGGTTGCCTCCAGGTGCTCTGGTTTCCTCCAACAGTCCAAAGATGAGCAGGTTCGGTAGATTGGCTATGCCAGTCCAGGGATGTGCAGGCTGGGTGGATTAGTCTGGGAAATGCAGAGTTACAGACAAAGGATAAGGGGGTGGGTGGATTAGCCATCGGGAAGGGAAGGTCATAGAGTGGGGGTTTGCTCTGGGTGGGATGTTCTTCGAAGGTGGGGGTGATGTGAACTCAATGGGCCAAATGGCTTGCTTCCACATTGTAGGGATTCTATGATTACAATTGTCAATTCTGCATGGACAAACTTTTGCTGATTATCACCTGCCTTCAAACAACAAAGGCATATCCTGCTCTTTTTTGGTCAAACATTCTTTTTAAGATTATTTCAAGGGAACATTTCTTTCTGAAGTTGTTTTTGACCCCTGCAAGAATAAAATTCCTCCTGGATTTTACTCACAGTAGTGTGCTGCAAGTGGGTGCCTCATTCTTGATGAGTCTCAGGGCAATCCGGGAGAGTTGACAACCCCATCTGGACTTCCTCCCACCTGAAAGGGTTAACTGACATTGCAAAATAACTCCTCCAATCTGGATATAGTGGACCATTCCTTGAAGGAGCTAACCAGCTTTGCAGTAGCAGAATTCAAAGTTCTACAGCTAAAGAGCATGCACAACGACACTCTCAAGTCTAACGTGAGGTGGTACAATGTGGATGTAGCAAAGCAAATGATTAACTACTATAAACCTACTTTGTTCAACATTTGGAGTTAAATCTGGATAAATGTGAGGTATTGCATTTTGGAACAACGAACAAGGGTTGGACTAATACAGTTAATGGCCGGGCCTTGGGTGGTATTTGAGAAGTGTGGCACTGGAAAAGCACAGCAGGTCAGGCAGCATCCGAGGAGCAGGAGAGTTGATGTTTCTGGCATAAGCCCTTCATCAGGAGTGCCCCATGCAGTGCTTTTCCAGTGCCACACTTTTCAAATCTGACTCTTCCAGCATCTGCAGTCCTCACTTTCTCCTTGGGCAGTGTTGCGTTGTAGAGCACATAACGCTTTGAAGTTTGCATCGCATATAGACAAGGTGGTTAAAAAGATGTTTAGCGCACTTGCGTTCATTGCTCAATCCACAGAGTGTAGGAGTTGGGACATCATGTTGAGGTTGTACAGGACATTGGTGAGGCCTCTTTTGGAACACTAATCACCCATTTATAGGAGAAGATTATTAAGCTGAAGAGATTCCATAAGATATCTATCAGAATGTTGCCAGTATGAACGGTGTGAATTACTCTAAAAGGATGGATAGGTTGGGACATTTTTCACTGAAATGGAGGGGGTTGAGACACAACCTTATAGAAGTTCAGAAAATAATGAGGGGTATAGATAGAGTTAATGGTAGTTGTCTTTTCCGTAGGATGAGAGATTTCAAGACTAAGGGGTACATTTTTAAGGTGAGAGGAGAGAGAGATGTAAAAAGACATGAGGGGCGAGTTTTTTACACAGAGAATGGTTCACATGTGGAACAAACTTCCTGAGGAAGTGGTGGATGTCGATAAAATTACCACGTTTAAAAGACATTTGGGTAAGTACATGAATAGGAAAGGGATATGGGTGAGGAGCAGGAAAGTGGCATGAGTTTAATTTGGGATTCTGTTCAGTGTGGACTCGTTGGACCAAAGGGTCTGTGTCCGTGCTGTGTGACTCTATTACTCCATAACCAAGCCATTCTTCATCCAAAGATATTGTGTGGGCATTCTTCCTCAGTTGGTAACTTAGATTGATACCAGTAAGGAGGTTTGGTGACAGTGAATGGTTCCAGTGGGCCCAACCACAACTAATCAATGCAATGGGACTTGGCACCATTCACCTGGTTGGAAATTGGACAAAGAGTATTCATGCCGGTGCCGGGACCATGATTCCTTCAGATCATTCCTCTCTCGGCTCTGTGCAACCTTGCTCAAACACTGCGACTTTAGACATGCAGCACATGTTGTGACTTCCATTTGGCGCAACGCAAGTTCTTTTCAACAAACTGTTAGGCCACCATTTTGTTTGGGCAATAAACTGCAAGGTGAGGCCATCCCAACTCAATTATGCATTGCGGACCCTAAAACAGAATGTGCAACAAACTGGACAGTGATGAATACATTGCCTCCAGTTCAAATTCATGGGCGTTCTCCATCCAGTTGACATAAAGAGGGGTCAAACAAAACAGGTTACAATACGGAGCCAAAGAGCGCCTTGTTTTTTCACTGAGAAAGTATGTTTGACTTTCCTCAGAAGTAATGCAGCAACAATTTTAAAATAGCGACATTTACAATTCCCCAGAGGTCTTCTTTTTCAAAAAAAAGTCTGCGAGCAAAAAAAAAGACAGAATATAATTAAAACCGATGTTGCTCTGTTACAAGATAGCTCTTATTTTATTTTTAACAACGAGGACAGTTAACAAAGGATGGCTTGAATTGTAGCTCGAAAACATTAATGGAACTGTTCCTTTCATATTAAAAGAGCTTTGAAAAATGACTTCTAGGGCCTTGGCATATTAAATACAGCAATATTTGCTATTGCACTTCACTCTAAGAGAAACTGTTCAATACAAGTTTGACATTATACATGTGCCATATTAAACTTTAATGCAATTATTTATAAGGAGTGCCAGCTGATAATGTAGGATAAGGATGAAATACCTCATTCTCATTTGCAGTACAGAATAAATTGTTTTACAGTTAAGCACACAGAATATTTTATATATGGAAAAAAAACACACAGGCATAAAAAGAGAGAGACTACACTGTTAAAATTCATTTTAGTTTAGATTAAGCATCTCAAAAATAGCCCATGGATCAGATTGGGTAGTTTTATAATGAATACAGCCAACTACAGGGAGGGAGGGAATACACCAGTAACTCAGAAGAATTATTCAAATGACATCTGGATTTTAAATTCCTGGCCATAAGAGATATTTAAACAAAGTAAAAATTAATATATTTTCAACCAAAATAAAATTAGTATGATCAACTCATTTTCTTATTTAAATATTGTCAGCTTCTACACATTTAATTTTTCTTTATTGCATCGATTTTATGAATTTCTTTTTCACCAGGAATTTATCTTCATGTTTGTTTAATAAGCTCCCAGTCAGGAATTGCCAAGAGGACTCTGTGTGCAACAGTTCATGGTAAACAGCTGAAGGAAGAATTTTATATGTGTAAAATATTACAATGCCTCTTTCTCCCTTTCCACTTCAGTCTCCTTCTCTCCTTATCTGTACACCTGTACTAGAGTTTAACTTTGTCTGCATAGAACGTCTCCCTCATTTTTTCACTCATGAGGCCCAGAATGCAGCATAGACGCTGTCATCTCCACTCTGACTCAACAAGGTTTGTCAGAGCAACTGTTAGATTGCAAGAGCAGGTTCATCAAAGTGGCATGGAGCAGAGATTGAGGTGTTTAAAATGCTAACAAGGATCTTTGCCATAAAGCGCGTGAGTTTCTGTCTTCTCCTCATCAGGACACATTCAAGAATGCCAAATCTCAAACAAAATTTGCTAATCTAATATCTTTCCGACAAGATTAAAGAGAAAGGGTAAAATCGCCAGAGTCCTGGAGGACTGCTCTCTCATTACAGAGAGACAACAATAGGGAAGGTGGTGGCCCAGTGGTATTGTCGCTGGACTCTTAATCCAGAGACCCAGGTAACATTCTGGGGACCCAGATTAGAACGCTGTGGAATGTGGAATTTGAATTTAATAAATATCTGGAATTAGGAGTCTATGTTGACCAGGGATCCATTGTCGATGGTTGGAAAACCCCATTTGGTTTACTAATGCCCTTTAGGGAAGTAAACTGCAGTCCTTACCTGGTCTGGCCTACATGTGACTCCAGACCCACAGTAATGTTGACTTTTAATGGGGCAATTAGGGCCTAGCCAGCAATGCCCTCATACTGTGAATGAATTTTAAAAAATGCTCGTGGTGATTTAACCTGAGGATCACAACCTGAGCAGCAAGGTTGAGAAGGTTGGACTTCTATGGCAACCTCACTTGGTGCCTGAATTGTACTCATGCTGTTGGCATCACCATTCAGCCAACTGAGCTGACCAACTCCCAAGATTAAGTGCTATGGCAACACGTCATTCCTTTCAGTAAAATTCTCTACTGCCAACGGCTGTTAATGAGCACTTGATATGACAGGTGGACTTCCTCTGGTAGCAAACAAATATAAAGAACAAGAGGACCTAATGTTAAAGGGGACTAAATTGGTTTAGGATCGTAAGCAAGCAACATGTTTCCAACATAAAGGTTTGTGGAAATTTGGAAGGCTCCATTCTTACCTGAAAAGGTGTGGAGACAGAAGTCAACTCAAGCTTTCAAAATGGAGACTGAGAGAAATTCTTGCTAGGTAACGGCACAGAAAGGTAAATAGACAGGGGCATATCTGCCACTGAATGGTGTAATAGTACCGTGAGTGATTGTGGTTCCCTGATTTAAGATTTCCTTTCATCTGAGGCAGTTCAGAGAAGGTTCACAGTTTGGTTGGATTGTCTTGTGAGCTGAGGTAAAATAGGTTCGGACTCTACTCACTGGAGTTTAGAAAATGGGAGGTGGTCTCATTGAAACATATGGGATTCTTGAAGGGGCTTGACAGGGTAAATGCCAAGGGGTTGCTCCCCTTCATGTGACAGTCCAGGATCAAATGACCCAGTCTCAGAATAAATGGATGCCAATTTAAGACTGAGATGAGGAGGAACGTCTTCTCTCAGAGAGTTGAATCTTTGGAACATCTTGCCACAGAGAGCTGTGGGGGCACAGTCCTCATGTATATTAAAGGCTGAGATAGATAAATTCTTGATCAGTTGGGGAATTTAGGGTTACAGGGAATGGGTAGAAAAGTGGACGTGAGGATCTAGTGGCATTATTGCTCGAATATTAATCCGGAAACTCAGCACATGTTCTGGAGATGTGCGTTCAAATCCCATTACAGCAGATTGTGGAATCTGAATTCAATTTAAAAAAATTCTGGAACTAAGAGTCTAATAATGATCATGAATCCATTATTGGAAAAACCCATCTGCTTCACAAATGACTTTTAGGGAAGGAAACTGCCATCCTTATCTGGCCAGGCCTATATGTGACTCCAGACCCACAGCAATGTGGTCAACTCTTAACTGTCCTCTGGTCAACTGGGGATGTGCAATAAATGCTGGCTCAGCCAGAATAGGCCACATCCCATAAGTAAATAAAATATGTCCGCCATTAATGGCAGAGGAGCTTGAGGGGCTTAATAGCTGTCCGTGTTTCTTACAGTCTGATGGAAGTAATGGGCAGAACTATTCATTTCTATTACCCAGTACTCCAACATATACATGGTCAAGATTGGGAATCCTAGCTGAATTTTAAATCTCTCATCAAATGTGGTCCCGTTGAAACGTGATGAGGGTCCTATCTATATTGGTACAACCAAGAATAGGTGACATTTTTGGACAAAGGTGATTTGAAGCTAAAGGTGGGGGCTGAAAGCAGGCCATTAGATTTGTGACATGCCGATGGCTATTTGGTAACACAAGTTTCTCTCCTTCACTCAGAGTTCAAGCTACCCCAGATCAGGGGAGGTTGGGGAAGGAGTGTGGGGAAAGTGGTCACAACTCACTATCGCTGATGGTTTTACAAATCACAAACAAGCTGGGTGGAGAATGTAAGGAGATGCTGCTCCCACTCAGGAAGAGACAAAAAGAACACGAGTATAGAATTCAAAGATGTGCAAGTTAGGTGGATTAGCCATGTCAAAGTACCCATAGTATCCAGGGATTTGCAGGCTAGGTGGAATAGCCATGGGAAATGCAGGATTGCAGGGATAGGAATAGTGGGGTGGGTTTGGACGGGATGCTCTTTGGAGGGTCGTTGTGGATCCGATGGGCCAAATGGCCTGTTTCCAAGCAATCGAAGCAAGAGTGATGTGAAACAAAATTCTGAAGTCACACAACACCATGTTTTGGTCCAACAGGTTTGTTTGCAATCACAAGCTTTCGGAGTGCAGCTCCTTCATGAGATACTTCACCATCGGGTGAAGGGGCAGCACTCCGTAAGCTTGTGATTTCAAATCAACCTGTTAGACTATAACCTGGTGTCATGTGACTTCTGACTTTGTCCACGTCAGTCTGACACTGGCACCTCCCCATCACGGGTACCAAACAAAACTTTCATATGGTTAGACGCAAGAATGTGGAATGTACTGCCTGGAAACATAATGGAGAAAGGTTCAATTCAGGCATTTGAGAGGGTACTGGATACAGATCATGTGCAAGGGGATGGGGAAAAGGCAGGAGATTGGCATGAGGTGGTAGAATCAGGGCAGGTGTGATGGGCTGAATGGCCTCCTTCTGAGCCCTAACAAGTCTGTGATTCAGCTACATACTATCCATTTCTCTGCTGCTCAACAGTCTTGTATATTCACCTGTGTGCCAAGAATGGATGGAATTCTCTTAGCAGTTTGATAAATTGCCCTTTACAAAACCAGCAAAACTCAAAAAGAATTGCAATGGGGGTGGGGGAAGGGCCAACAGGATTCTTTCAACCCAAAATGCTGATATACCTCATACCACTGCCCTTCCCACACCTATATCACAATCCACACATCTCACTCAGTTCGAGACCCACCGTATTGACAGGATGGGAACAGAAATTGCTGGGAAAACTCAGCAGGTCAGGCAGCATCTGTGGAGAGAGAGAGAGAAAGAGAGAGAGAGAGAGAGAGCAGAGTTAACATTTTGAGTCCAGTAACCCTTCTTCAGAATGCTGGATCTGAAACATTAACTCTGCTTTCTCTCCTCAGATGCTACCAGAACTGTTGTGTTTTTCCTGCAATTTCTGTTTTGGTTTCTGACTTCCAGCATCTGTCGTATTTTTGTATATTTAAAAGGACCTGTTGGTGTACCACAAGGCTCTGGGTTTCAATCCCACTCCAAAGTTTGAGTATAAAAACCAAAGCAGATACCCTACTGCAGTACTGAGGGAATGCTGCATTGTTCAAATTGCCATCTTTAGTCCGCTTGCTCAAGACAATGGGACTGAAACTGAGTTTGCTAACTGTGTGGATTGGTGAGTACTGAGGGAGTGCTGCACTACCAAGGGTGCGATTTTTCATGTTTAGGATGGGGCATGAAATGGATGTCCCATCTGCCTACTCGAGTGAATATCAAATGTCCCATTGCACTGTTTCAAAGAAGAATCGAGGAGAGTTTGGTCTTGTGTTCTGGCCAACACTTATCCCTCAATCAACATCACAGAAACAGATTATCTAGTCATTATCGTATTGCTGTTTGTGGGAGTTTGTTGAGCACAAATTAGCTGTTGTGCTTCCTACACTACAACAGGGACTACACTTCAAGTACTTAATTGGCTGTAAAATGCTTTGAGATATCAGGGCGCTCGTGAAAAGTGCTATATAAATGCAAGCCTTTCTCTCTTAATGCTTGCTGTCGCCTCATGGCAAGAGATGGAACCTTGTCATCTTCCACCCTGGACTGAAAATAAGAAAAATGGACACTGCTTTAAAAAGAGAGGAAATACAAGAGAGTTATCCAGTTGGTTCTGTATTACGGAAGAGACCCGTTCTCGTGTGATTTCCGGTTATAGGTAAATAACGCCGTGTAATTTAAACTGATTCAGCCGGAATTGAGTTATAGCCAATCCAGGTAAGAAAGTTACAAATAACGGGCGAAATTCTTCAATTTGTGTTGAAGAAACACACGTTATAACAGAATCGACTGTGTGCAGCTTTGGAAAAGAAAATGAAGCCAGCACATTGCAAAGGATGATGGAAATTTCCCCTTCATTCTCTTCTGCAATTATGCTTGATCAACGGTGAACTTTAAATGTGAAATTAGTAGTTTTTCTTTGGTTTGGATGACTTGGGGCACAGGCTGTGAATAGAGCGTTTTTTAGATTGGCCATAAAAGGTAGAATGAGTTTGCACATGTGCTGCTGTTCCTACAATCCATTTGCCAAAAGGACAAAGGGGCTTCTTGTAAAATCTCCACGTGGTTTGCATTGCATGGCTTCAGAGTGGAAAAGGTGCCTCAGTAATGTTATCTGAAGACTGTGTCTCCTAAAAAGGTTTTATTTTGCCCTCTGAATCAACTACACAGAGGCTAGTAACCCATCACCAAGTCATCCTTTACTTACATATGCATGGTACATGGGCTCTGATCAGCCAGCTCAGAGCCAGTCCTCAGAGTGAGGAGACCCTCTGTCAGCCCAGATTAACAACCCCAATCAGGGATCTGAGAATCAATGAGGTCTACCTGGCTCTGGTTCCAATGACTACACCCTTTAATATTAAGGGCTCGCTGGCCTGAAATTAAAATGAGGTGCAGCTACTTAACGGAAATAACTGCCAAAGTTGGCAGGAGGTCCCAGGAAGTTTCGCCCTCCTTGCAGTTTGATATCGATACCATGTATGGGGAAAAGGCAGGAGATTCTTAAGGTTCTCAGAGTGAGTCAGTGCAGATGCAATGGGCTGAACAGCCTGCTTCAGTTGCCACTCCTGTTCACTTGCTCAAGTTGCTGTCCAGACCTTATCTTCAATTTAATCCTGCAGAGTCCCCAGGCCCAATTCTCCCACTCCCCGCCAAAGGTTTTTAAGACTGTCTTAATATTTTAAGTCTAACGCAGTTTGGGGCAGCTGACGCCCATGCATAGATAGAAAAATATGCAATACTACTGAACACCACATTACACAATGATCATCAATTTAAATCTCACTTATATGTCTGTTGATTGCAGCATCTGACAGCCCTGGCTGTGATTTATACCGTGGAACCAAATTTTAAGCTCGCGAATATATCTCTAATAACGATTTCATGATTTTTCTGCATACCATCAGAGTGAATTATGAGTAAAACAATGGGATAAGTCTTCAAGGCTTTCTGCATTGAATTTCTCTGCAGCTTGAGAGAAGACAAAACTGTTTTGCACCATCTAAACCTAGCAGAACAATATCGAATAAAATTACAGTCAGAGTTCTTTTAAGGTGTCAAACACTCCATTCAGTTGAGGGATGGTAGTGTTGGAAAAAACAGAATATGTTTATCCGTCTATGACCTGTGGGAGGATCAGGCACAGTTTGATGAAGTCTTAGGCTGGCACCTACATTACCAATGCAATACTCTTGTTACAAGGCATTACACAAGATTAACAGCACAGAAACAGGCCATTCAGTTCATCTGGTCCATGATGTGCTCAGACTCCTCCTACCCGGTTTCATTTAACAGCGTCATCAAAAATGTAGGGATTGGTTAACTCAGTTACTTGGATGACTGCTTTGCTATGCAGAGGGTTTGCAACTGTGTGGGTTCGATTCTCACGCTCCTCTCCCCATCTGAGGTATAGTGACGCCCAGGTTAAACTACCACCATGTGTATCTCTTTCTCTCATCAGAGAGCAGCCGATGGAATGGTTGGAGTGTGGTGGCTTTACTTCTGCCCCTTTATTCCCTTTCCCCTCAAATTTCGCTTTAAGGTAGTCTGGACTCTGCCTCAGCCATTCCATGTCGTGATGACATACTCATTCTTGGGAACTAAAATTGCTCCTTGATTTTTTTAAATCCATTTGCTGGCAAGAAATACATGAACACTTCCATAGATGGTTAGGCTGGAATTAAAATCAGTGGAGGGTAAAGTGTGCTGGTACTCAAATGGGGAATCTGCTCAATAGGGACATGACCGGGGACTAAGATCAAAGACATGGAAGGTTTCTTTGTTAGGAAAATAGCACAACAGCAGTATTAGTTAAAAGGCCGTCTCCAGACCATAGGTCCTGGCTATTGTGGTGATCTATCATTTTCCTATTGAGCAGATTGCCCATTTGAGCACTGGTGCACCTTATCCTCCATCAATTTAAATGGTAAAGTCTTCTGCATAGACATATGAGGTACCATGCCTCTGTTGGTAGCAAGTGTACAGGGTCAGATATTTCTAAGAATTGAGAAGGAGGCCATTTGGCCTACTTTATATCGACTCTCCACAATGGCAAGTTAGCCCTTTCTTCCTCCCCTATCAATTTGTATTTCCTCTTCAGATGCTTATCTAATTCCCTTCTGACAACCCAACATCTCCATCACACACTCTAATACATTCCAGACCCTAACCATTCACTGCATAAAAAGCTTTCTGCTGATGTTATTGTTGGTTATTTTCAGCAATCACTTTATATCAGTGTCCTCTGGTTCTCAAACCTTTCACAAATGGGAATAGGTCAACTGGTCATTTGGCACTTTTCTGCTGGTGGGAGTTTACCACTTGCAAACTGCCAGCCTGCATCTACCTACCTGAGAAAAGCAACTCTTTTAGATGGGAAGCCATGAAAAGCTTTAGACAAACTCAAGTCCTTGCTCAATTACTGCCATTTTATTAAGAATGGAGCCCTGCTCTGATCCAAGATTTTACCTTAATGTCACCCTGAGCTATGTTTACAGTACATTACACACTTACTGGGCTGCATTTGAACATTTGATGCCAATACAGAACTCAAGTTCTTTCTAAAAATCTCATTCAGCCTTCAACACATTGGAGTCAGTCCATCTGTTGACTGGACAGATCCTGCCTCTAATTCTGTGCCATATGTCAAGAACTGCAGCACACACCCTTCATGTACACTACTTTGTGCACACACACATACAGTCATAGAGTCATACAGTATGGAAACAGACCCTTTGGTCCAACCAGTCTAAGCCGAACATAATCCCAAACTAAACTCGTCCCACTTGCCTGCTCCTGGCCCATATCCCTCCAAACCTTTCCTGTTCAGGCACTTATCCAACTGTCTTTTAAATGTTGTAATCGTACCCATATCCACCATTTCCTATGGAAGTTCATTCCATGCCCGAACCACCCTCTGCAAGACATTTGCCCCTCATGTCTTTTTAAAATCTCTCTCCTCTCACCTTAAAAATATGCCCCTAGTCTTGAAATCCTCCAAGAAAAGACAACTACCGTTAACTCTATCTATACCCCTCATCATTTTATAAACTTCTATAAGGTCACCTCTCAACCTCCTATGCTCCAGTGACTTAAGTCCCAGCATATCCATCCTTTCTTTTTACTCAAAAGTTCCATACCCAGCAACATCCTGGTAAATCTCTACTGAACCCTCTCCAGCTTAATAATATCCTTCCTGTAACTGGGTGACCAGACCGGGATACAGTACTTTAGAAGAGACCTCAACCACAACACAAACGTTGATGCCAATATAGAACACAAGTTGTTTTGAAAACTCTTTGGAGTCAGTCCGTCTGTTGACTAGAAAGATCCTGCCTCTAATTCAGTGCCACATGTCAAGAACATCAGTACACACCCTTCATGTGCACACACACACAGTCATTGAGTCATACAGCAGGGACCCTTCAGTCCACGCCACAAAATATTGGCACCATCTTCACAGTTACTGAGCCTTTTTGCTGTTCAGAAGCCACACATCAGGAAATTTCCAAGGTGGCGAGCTAATTAGAAGAATCGTCAAGTACGGTACAGTAGCACTCGGGAGGGTGAAAGGCTCTCGTATTTGAAGCTGCTCGGCCATTTGCAGATTTATACTCTGGCTTTGTAGATCATTATACTTCACACGGAGGGAGCCTCTGCTATCGGTGCATGCATTAGCTGATACATATATTGAATCTGCGTGGTTTAGAAACTGTAAACAGCATCCTTAAAAATACCAGAGGGGGGTTAATGAATTCTATATACTGCAAATTAATATTTCTTGGTAATAAAAATGCTTGCAGCATCGGTCCATTAGTTGCCCTATAAAATATCTCACTTTAACATGTATTGTAGCTTGTACTACAAATTATCGCTTATGATAATAACATTCAACCTTTTTATGGACTGAATTAGCATTTTTGCCTTTGTGTCTTTTTCCTTTCTTAATAATTGAGCTGCATGTGAGCAGGCTGCCACATGAATACTGAGAGTGTGGCTCTCTGATCCGTGGAGTCACAAACTGTGCGGCCATTAGGTTGAGACGTTTGGGGAGCATTGCTGTCTATAAATTTAATTCGTTTTTAATAAAACTGAGCTTCCTGCAGCCCAGCAAGCCACGCAGTGGGCAGACTGGACTTGGAAAAGCCTAAAAGGTCACAAGTTCAATAGCCCGCCAAGCTCAGACAACTGGAGACGGTTCAGTGGTTAGCACTGCTGCCTCACAGCACCAGGGACCTGGGTCTGATTCCAGCCTCAGGCAATTGGCTGTGTGGAGTTTGCACATTCTCCCCATGTCTGCGTGGGTTTCCTGCGGGTGCTCTGGTTTCCTCCCACATCCAAAGATGTGCAGGTTAGAGAACTGGCCATGCTAAATTGCCTATAATGTTCAGGAATGTGTAGGATAGGTGCATTAGTTGGGGGTAAATATAGGTAATAAAGTGGGGGTATGGGTGGGTTATTCTTTAGAGGGTCCATATGGACTTGTTGGGTCTGTTTCCACATTGTAGGGATTCTGTTATCATGTTCCCAGTCATGGATCCTGCATTTTCAGTTTGGGTTAGGGAAGGTGGTGATAAGTGTGTCATTTCAAAGAAGACCAGTGTAATAAAGTTTCACATATTAACACTCACTTTCACCTCCATAACACTGACCAAGTTCTCCTGCTGGAACCCTCATTCTTGCCTTTGTTTACTGGAGACTTGATCATTCCAACACACTCCTGGCTACTCTCCTGTACTCTATATGCAAAGATGAACTAGAGGTCTTCCAAAACACTGCTGTCTTAACTCGTAATTACCTATCAACCCCCTGCAATCACAAGCTAGCCATGGCTCCTGTTCAAGCGAGGCCACATTTTAAAATTCCCATTCTTCAAGTCACAAACAGAAGTCACACGACACCAGCAGGCTTATTTGAAATCACAAGCTTTTGGAGCGCTGCTCCTTCGTCAGGGGAAGTGGATGGAAATGCAAAGGCACAGAATATTACCTGGAATTATTTTCCAATTAGCTCTCCTCTGATAAATTCTGTACGCTTCCCTCCATTCCACCTGATGAAGGAGTAGCATTCTGAAAGCTTGTGACTTCAAATAAACCTGTTGGACTGTAACTTGGTATCGTGTGACTTCTGACTTTGTTCACCCAGTCCAACACTGACCCCTCCGCATTAATCATACAGTCATACAACAGGAAACAGATCCTTCGGTCTAACCAGTCCATGCTGACCATAATCCCAAACTAAACTAGTCCCACCTGCTTGACCTTGGCCCCTATCACTCCAAATCTTTTGTATTCATGTACTTATCCAAATGTCCTTTAAATGTTGTAACTGTACTTGCATCCACCACTTCCTCTGGAAGTTCATTCCATGCACGGACCACTCTCTGTGGAAAAAAAAAGTTGCCCCTAATGTCCTTTTTAAATCTTTCTCCTCTCATTTTAAAAATATGCCCCTTAGTTTTGAACTCCCTCACTCAAGGGAAAAGAACTTTGTCGTTCACTTTATGACATGATTTTATATACCTTAATAATGCTTCAGTGAAAAAAGTCCCAGTCTTTTCAGTCTATTCTTCTATCTAAAACTGTCCATTCCCAGCAACACCCTGGTAAATCTTTTTAAACTCTCTCCAGTTTAATAACATCCTTCCTATTACTTGCCTTTATAGGTGCCCCGAACACTCCAGCCTGAGAAGATGGTGCTGGAGCTGGGCACCATTTTGCGAGCTGTCCTCAGCAGATTATCCTCATACATCTTTTGAAATTACAGTGTCGGGAATACAGATCTGTCCAAAACCCAAACCAGTCATCCTTCCATTGACTCAGTCTATATTTCTTGCTGCTTTGGGAAAGCAGCCAACATAATCAAAGACCATCTCACACCCCGTTATACTCACTTCTACCCTCTTCCATCAGGCAGAAAATACAAAAGTTTGAAAATACATATCAATAGATTCAAGAACAGCTTCTTCCCAACTGCTATGAATGGACATCTCACATGTTAGATTTGACCTTTCTCTGCACCTTCTCTGTAGCTGTAACACGACACTGTTGGTTCTTCTGTAACGCAATGGCTGCATCCTTGTGCAACCCCACACTATCGAAAAATCGTGCTTTAGAAACAGCGCTTAAAGTGTTGGCGATATGATCGCGTTACAGCCAACTTGGGTTTTAAAAGTTCATGCTTTAGAAGCAGTGTCTCCAATTCGTCAATCACGTTCCAGCAAATTTGTGTTAACGAAACACGCATTATGGCAGAACAACCTGTATTCTGCATTCTGTTCTATTACCCTGATGTACTTTTGGATGGTACGATTTGCCTGGATAGCATACAAACCAATAATTTTCACTGTATCTTGGCACATCTGACGATAATAAATCAACTTAAATCAAAGCCCTTAGGTGCCTGGGCTTCAAATTTCAAATCTAATGTTGATCTTGCTTCTTGTGCACCTTCTCTCCAGCTGTAACTTTGTATTGCTTGCTCTGTTGCATCACCCTATGATCTTTGTACAATATGATCTGCCTGTACTTCTTGCAAAACAAAACTGTTCACTGTACTTAGGTACATGTGACAGTAAAAAAATCAAATCAGATCAATTCCGGAGAACCCCAGATTTTAACTGGAGGCAGAACCTTCGTTTGATTAGGCTCAAAAGTTCTAGAAGACAGTGTAAGGTTTATGTAAATCTGCCAGTGGGTTTGAAGGCTGGAATGAGGATAAGGAGTAGTGGATAGGAGATGAATGGGAGGCATTTATTGCTGCAGATACTCTGTCTGCATCTCAGTGGAGGGGATGGTGGTAGGCAGGCTGGTCCAATTGAAGTCCTTGAGCAGGCAATCGATTCCCAATGAAAAAGACCTCATCCTGCTGCTACTGCGAGCATTGTAACCAGTGGCTCTTCTGGTGCAGGGATAGTGTCCCGGGGCCAGGAGATCCAGGTTCAAATCCCACCTCCTTTAGAGGTATGCTGTAACACGTCCCATACGGGGATGATCAGAATTTGAACTGGAAGCCCGAGTTTCCCAAGCGAAGCAGTTAACCTGAAGGTTTCTCCATGTGGGTTGGGGGCAGTTCGGAACCCCTCTGTAATGGGCCCTCAAAACCCATTGGAGAAATGGCCCAAGCTTTTATCCATGCCCTTCCAAACTGGGTCTCTGGTCCTCTAGGAGAGGTGTCTCAAGTTTCTATTAAACATCCTTCCACCCACAACTCCCCCCCCCCCCCCCCCCCCCACTACATCCCCCCCCACTCCTCCCGCCCCGCCAGTGCCTCAAACCCCATCAAGGGTCATTTGCATCCCCCCTCAGCTCTTTAAACCCCTCACCCTCAGCACCCAGCAAGATGACCCCAAATGCTGAACTAAAGCCACACTCAACACTCCACCCCCACCTTCCCGCATTGCTGCAGAGTTCATAGTCTCCAATTGGTCAGCAGTTCTCTCGAAGGTGGAGCTCCATTTCCAAAAGGTGGGGAAATTCCACCCCCCTGTTTTTTTGAATGACTCATTTGTCATTAAATGACTAAAGGCAGCTGGTGTTTCCCTGAGCAGGCTCCCCCCCACACAGGGCAAAAGTGAGGACTGCAGATGCTGGAAATCAGAGTCTAGATTAGAGTGGTGCTGGAAAAGCACAGCAGGTCAGCAGCATCCGAGGAGCAGGAAAACCGACGTTTCAGGCAAAAGCCCTTCATCAGATTCCCTCCTCCCACACCTCCTACTGCGGTGGAGGAGGGAATCTGATGTCTCAAAAAATTCAGTCCCACCCCTCTCCATAAATCTCTGACATCAAAAAGATACGATTTTCAAACCTCCCATGAGTATAGGCAGTGTGGTTTTGTTCAACTGGGCGGTCAACACCCCACTGAAAGGCCGAAGAGCAAAGGGCTCCTTTTATCTCCTTTGCTAGTTCGACTCCCTCATCCAATATCCACAACTAGGTCACTGCCTGTTCATCTCGATGCTGTCGACAGGATGTCATCAGTCCTTAGTCACCAATGATTTTAGTGTAAATAACATTACACACAATGCATCTCGCCATCTTGCCCACCCCATTCCCAATCCCCGTCATCAGGAAAGGACACATAAACGTGGACCGAAAAGACAAAGTCTGCTGTCCAATTAATTACAAAGCTTACACTTCAGCGGGAATGAGGTTAAACACTGAAGTCACTTAAGCGTTTTTGTAAAATGCCAGAGAAGTTGCCATGCCAACAAGTGATCAACTAACTCAATAAGTAACACAGGTAATTGTTTTAAGATGATGTCAAATGGTATCAGGATGAGACTCCTGTTCTCTACACAGTGGAAATAGAGTACATCCTATCATTTAAGCCTGCAGTACTGAGATGTCACGGTTCTTTAATAATTTGCATTGGTGTCTGGGGATTGGGTATGAGTTAGAACACCAACCCATCACCTCAGAGTGAGCTCACATTAAGCCCAGACGGAGGTGGTGACAGTCAGCTCAACAACTCACCTGTCGGCTTTTCTTATGGAGTTTTGAAACTGACGAGGAAACCGCCTTTCGAAAACAGGACACCTTCTGGGAATTTGACATCAATGGCCGATACTGCATAAAAGCTGACAGGAGGCTCCCACCATTTCGGGAGCTGTACACGGGCCGCAATCTGGGATTGCCATCATAGAATGACTGCTGCCCCACACTTACCCATACAATTTAGGCAGCTGTCACAGATCAATATCTCTGGTTTTGCACAGCTGTGTTAGTTGATGGGCTGAACAGCCTCCTTCTGCACTGACCACTGTGCAAGTTGATATGTTTCTAGTTTGTGCCTCCTAAAGACACTATGTTCTTGCAAAGATACAGAAAGACACTGTATCAGAAGAGAATGGAAACTGAGGCCCAGTTTTCCCTCTTGTCCATAGCACTGTTTTCCAATGAACAAGAGGAATTTGCCACCGTCCTGATAAACATTTAACACCTACTAAACACCACAAAAACAGATTATCATAGAAACCCTACAGCAGGCCATTCAGCCCATCGAGTCCACAGCAATCCTCCAAAGGGCATCCCACCCATACCCACCCCATCCCTGGAATCCTGCATTTCCTTTGGCCTACACACCTAACCTGCACATCCCTGGACACCACCAGCAATTTCCGATGTCCAATCCATCCTAACCTGCACTGTGGGAAGAAACGGGAAGAGGGAACCCATGCAAGCACAGGGTGAATATACAAACTCCACACAGACAGTCACCCGATGTTGGAATCAAATCCATGTCCCTGGCACTGTGCCGCCACGTTATCTGGTCACTTATCACATTATTTGTGGGAACGTGCTATTTGCAAATTGACCACAATGTTTCCTGTACTGTAACAGTGATGGCACTTCAAGAGGTACATCTTTGGCTGAGAAGGACTTGGGGATGTTCTGTTAAAGGCGGTACACAAATGCAGGTCTTTCTTTCTACACATTGCATTTTTGACTACTCCGGGATGTTCCATACACGTTTGAAGTGTTATACTGTAGCAAGCATAGTCGCACGTTACCAACGGAAACTGGACTTAAATGGGAAAGTCCTAGCTTTGAAGAAAGGTCACTGAACTCAGAATATCAACTGTGTTTCCTCTCCATAGATGTTACCAAACCTATTGAGTTTCTCCAGCAATGTCTGTTTTTGCTTGTTTCAGATCTCCAGCATCCATAGTTCTTTCTGTTATTTATGTCCTAGCCCACACTGAATGTATTGCCCTGTTTCCATTAAATTATGGGCCAACCTAAATTATATATATTGCTAAATGGAGACAAATGCTGCAGAAGATTTTTATTTTCCACTGATCAGGACAAAGGCAAGAATGCCAAATTCCAAATGATGATAACAATTTCTACAACAGCAGAAAAGGGGCTGCTGATTGATCAAGGTCGAGCTGTTATCTAATCAGCACCGTTTTTTATTTACCTGGGACCCTTAGGAGCATATAAATCACCACTCCCTTCATGTCAATGCTCGGCCAATTAGAACTGGTGCACCAGCCAATCAACATGCTTTTCTATGGTATAAATTGTTGTGAATGGCTGAAATTTTGCATTTGCCTTTGTCCTGATGAGTACATAACAAAATGCTTCTGTAACATGAATACAAGTCGTCAAAGCGATTTGGCTGCGATTGGTGAATTGGGAAAGGATTTTTTAAAATTGTAAACTTTTAGAGTGTGTGTTGGCTATAACATGATTGCATCACCAACACTTTAAGTGTACTTATATTGCACGATTTTTATATAGCGCAGGGTCACATAGGAACATAACTACCAGGTAATAGCAGAACTAACTGTACTGCTGTAAAGAGAGACAAGTTCCTTACAGCTTACCTTATTTATGCTAGTTGAAGGAAAATTGTTAGCCAAAATAGCAGGGTCCATAAAATCTCTATGGTGTGGAAGTGGGTCCTTTGGCCCATGAAGTCCACACCGACCCTCCAAAGAGCATCTCCCCAGACCCAACCCGTTAATCCCTATCATAGTTAATGCATCCAGCCTGCACATCGCTGAACACTGTGGGCAACTTAGCATGGCAAATCTTCTCTAACCCGCACATCATTGGACTGTGAGGGGAAACCAGGGGAAACCCACCCAGACATAGGGAGAATGTGCAAACTCCTCACAGACTGTCATGTGAGGGTGGAATTGAACCCAAATTCCTCACGCTATGAGGCAGCAGTGCTAACCATTGACATACTGGGGCAACCAATAGCTCACCTGTTCTTCTTAAAGACAGTACCTTGCTTTCATATTTCTCCCCCAAGAGAGCAGAAGGGACAGAACCTCAGTTTAAGTTCTTCTTCAAAAGGCACTGCCTCCAGCAACATGCCATTCCACTCAGTGCTGCCTGGATTGTGTGTTCCAGTCTCTAAAGTGGGATTTGCGGTGCAAACGCAGGAGTGCCAATGAATAAGGAGTGGCTGACCCCGTACATTTGTCAAATCTGGGAGAAAGCGGAGCCAACCACTTCAAGCAGGAGTCAAGCCGAGCGTAAACAGGTCGGAGCCAGACTGCCTCCACAAACCCCAGCCTGTCGGCTCTAAGCAAACATTTACATGTGGGCCCAAGTTCTCTTTGTTTAACTAATCTTGATGAATGAGCAGAAAGCACAGGTCACGCTTACTTGCATGTTCGAGGTGGTTTATGACTCGCAGCAGCTGTTTCCATTGTTTGAGGTGCCTTAACCTTCACACTCTGATAACAGATTATTGTGCTGTGTGTGTAGAAGGCAGTACTTTGAACCAAGCCTTCTCCTGCAGACACCTTGTGTTTGTTCCCAAATATATCAGCCGGAAACCCAGTAGCTCTATTCCCACCAGGTGAGGCCTAGTAAATAGAAATATTTATCATCCGCTCCCAGCCCTACTTAACACCCATCTGTTCCTTAATTATTCTCCATGGGGAAATGGATGAATTCAGTTCGGTGCCCATGTATTTGTGAAGGGCGACGCTGATCGTGTTGGCCTGTAGTCCATCTGCGTTTTGAAATGTGGTCAGTTTCAAGCATTGAAATTGACATTCTGATCCCCTTCTCAGCCCAGTGAAGCAGTTGAGGCTACCTCGTCGCATGTTTTTAACGCAAAGATAGATTGATTTTTGAACATTAAAAGAATTAAGGGTTAAGGTGAGCAGGTGGGTAAGTAGAGTTGAGACCACAAAAAGATCAGCCATGATCTTATTGAATGGCAAAGCAGGCTCGGTGGGCCAGATGGCCTGGCCCTGCTCCTAGTTCTTATGTTCTTATGTTCTATTGTAGTCAGTCTATCTTCTGTTAGTATACTTAAGTGGAACATTGGAATCAGAAGCCCATTCTTGCTGCCTCTCCCCTCTGCCTTCAATTGGCTCCCTCCCCCAATAATGGCCTGGTTCCTCTCGCCGCTTCATTGAGGAATTGGGGTAACCAAAGAGCGAGAGAGAGAGAGAGAGAGAGAGAGAGAGTGGTGGAGGCACCAATGTCTCTTTCGGTGTCAATGCAATGTTTCTTTAATAACTCCACCACTGGCACTGTTAACCCGGAGATCCAGGGAATGTTTTTGGGGGCCTGGATTCAAATCTTGCCACGGCAGATGGTGGAATTTGAAAATTGAAATCAAGAAAAAGAAAATCCGGCATTAGGAGTCAAATAATGATGATGATCCATTGCCGATTGTTGGCGAATAATCTTCATGGTTCATTAATGTTCTTTAGGGAAGAAATCTGCCATCCTTACCTGGTCTGGCCTACATGTGACTCCAGGCCCACAGCAATGTGGTTGACTCTTAACTGCCCTCTGGGCAATTAGGGATGAGCAATAAATGCTGGCCTAACCAGCAATGGCCTCATTCTGTAAATGACTAATAAAAAAAAGCATCTCCATCTGGCCTTCACAGGCCCTTTCCTTTTCCTCATTGAATTTTTATTTTATTCGGTCATGGGCTGTAAGCACAGTTGGAAAGGTCAGTGTACCATTCTGGTTATCCTTGTAAAGGAAGGATGTTGTTAAACTTGAGAGGGTGCAGAAAAGATTTACAAGGATGCAACCAGGATTGAAGTGTTTGAGTTATAGTGAGAGGCTGAAAAAGCTGGGATATTTTTACCCCTGGAAAGTCAGAAGTGAGGAGTGACCTTGTAGACATTTATACAATCACGAGGAACATGGATGGGCTGAATAGCCAAGGTCGTTTTCCCTGGGTAGGGGAATCCAAACCTAGAGGGCATAGATTGAAGGTGAGAGGGGAAAGATTTAGAATCATCAAATCATACAGGATGGAAACAGATCCTTTGGCGCAACCAGTACATACTGACCATCTTCCCAAACTAAACAAGTCCCACTTTCCTGCGTTTGGCCCTATTTCTCCAAACCTTTCCCATTCATGGTCTTAGGAGAAAGTGAGGACTGCAGATGCTGGAGATCAGAGTTGAAAAATGTGGTGCTGGAAAAACACAGCAGGGCAGGCAGCATTCGAGGAGCAGGAGAATCAACGTTTCGGGCATAAGCCCTTCTTCAGCCTTCATTCCTGGAGAAGGGCTTATGCCCGAAATGTCGATTCTCCTGCTCCTCGGATGCTGCCTGGCCTGCTGTGTTTTTCCAGCATTCATGGACTTAACCAAAAGTCTTTTAAACGTCATAACTGTACCTGCATCCGCCACTTCCTCTGGCAGTTCATTCCACACACGAAACACCATCTGCATAAAAAGGTTGCCCTTTTGAAAACTTTCTCCTCTCACTTTAAAAATATGCCTCCTAGTTTTGAACTCACCTACCCAGGGGAAAAGACCCTTGGCTATTCACCTTATCAATGTCCCTCATGATTTTATAAACCTCGATAAGGGCACGCCTCAGCCTCCTACCCTCCAGTGGAAAAAGGCCCAGCCTATCTTTATAACTCAAACCCTCCATTCCTACTAACATCCTGGTAAATCTTTTCTGAACCCTCTCCAGCTTAATAATATCCTTCCCGTAACTAGATGACCAGAACTGCACACAGTGCTCCAGAAGAGGCCTCACCAATGTCCTGTACAACCTCAGCATGACTTCATAACTCCTATACTCAAAGGTCTGAGCAATGAAGTCAAGAATGCTAAACACCTTCTTAACCATCCTTTCTACCTGTGATGCAAACTTCAAAGCATTATATACCTGAACCCCTTGGTCTCATTGTTTTATAACACTATCCAGGGCACTACCATTAATTGTATAAGTCCTGTCCCTGTTTGTTTTACCAAAATGCAATACCTCATGTTTACCCAAGTTAAACTTTATCTGCCACTCCTCAGCCAATTGATCCAATTGATCGAGATCCCTTTGTCATCTCAGTTGACCTTCTTCACTGTCCACTATACCACCAATTTTGTTGTCATCCGCAAACTTACTAACCATGCCTCCTGTTTACTCATCCAAATTTTTTGTATAAATCATAAACTAAAGTGGGCTCAATCCCGATCCCGTGGAACACCGCTGGTCACAGCCTTCCAGTCGATAATGTCAAGTTAGATTCAGCTGATAATTATCATAGTGAGAAGATATTTCCCAGCAGACATAGGGTAGTGTGGGAAACAGTGTTGGTGGAGGTTTGGTGTGGTGGGCCTGAGAGACAGAAGGAGCCTGGAGCAACAATGGTTATCTGCTTCTCCTGACCCTACACTTAGCTTTGGCAATTTTTTATCTTTCCAACCAGCATGCAAAGCGAGCTCACACTTCTGTCAAAGTACAGTTGGGGTTTCACTGCTGTAAGAAACTGAACTGCCTTAACTCATAAGGCTTTCGTGCTTTAGGTAATTGCATTTCAGTTGAGGTCACACTCTTACCTCTGTGTCAGAATGCTCTAGGTTCAAGTCCCAAAGTCTATGCTGGCAAGCTCAGGCAGTACTGAGGGAGTACTGGACTGTCAGAGATGCTGTCTTTCAGAAGAAACATCAGTCTGACCACTAGGGCTGATCTGAGGACCCCTGTGCTCTTGCAAGTAAGATTTTTCAAAGACAATATTTTAATATTTCAACAGTTCATCCCAATGTCTTGGCCATTATTTGTTCCTGAACCAACATAACTAAAAGTCGATTGCCCAGCCACACTGTTGTTTATGGAGCTTGCTGTGCAGAAATTAAGTTAAGAAGGCATGTGGTGTGTTGACGGTTACTTGTAGGGGAATTGAGTTTTGGAGTCTAAAGGTCATGTTTCAGCTGTACAATATACTGGTCAGGCTGCACCTGGAGTATTGCGTGCAGTTCTGGTCACCGTATTGTAGGAAGGATGTGGAACTTTGGAAAGGGTTCAGAGGAGATTTACTAGGATATTGCCTTTTACGGAAGGAAAATCTTATGAGGAAAAGCTGAGGGAACTGAGGCTATTTTTGTTTGAGAGAAGAAGATTGAGAGGTGACTTAATTGAGACATATAAGATAATCAGAGGGTTACATAGGGTGGACAGTGAGAGCCTTTTTCCTCGGGTGGTGAAGGCTAACATGAGGGGACTAGTTTTAAGTTGAGGGGTGATAGATTTAGGACAGGTATCAGGGATAGTTGCTTTACTCAGAGTAGTAGGGGCATGGAACGGCCTGCCTGCAACAGTAGTAAACCTGCCAACGTTAAGGGCATTTAAATGGGCAGTGGATATACATATGGTAATAATAGAATGGTGTAGGTTAGATGGGCATCAGATTAATTTCACAGGTCAGCTCAACATTGATGGCTGAAGGGCATGTACTGCATTATAACGTTCTATGTTCTAGGTGCAACTACAACTGTCCCGACATTTCAAAAACACTTCACTGGCTATAAAACACTATGCAAGGCACCTTACCTAACATGATCTCACAGAGTTAAATGTGGAAAAATGGCTAAAGGAAGGGTTCAGATCACAAAGAAATAATTTGTTGTAGTTGGATGGCTCTATGCTCTTGTTAATGAACAGCAACAGGTTCTACTGAATGTTGTTAAATCTAGAGGATGGTAAGAACCTTACCTAACAGATCCAGTCTCTACCTGATCCATAAAACTGGATGTCGCTCAGCTAACATGAAAACTAGCTCATTCGCCATATACAGAGTAAAAGTATAATTCCCTTTACCCATGGGACTGAAAGACACAAACTAAAAATGATAAAGAAATAGATCAGGTGCATGTCTAGAAGTGAATAAAGGAATATAAATAAAAATACTGGCATAGTGACAGAAAGAAGCTGATAACAGAATGGAAAATTGATTTAATCTGTTTTGCCTACCAAGTCAATGGCAACATATTTATATGGGATTCTCCCTCATTCTGCATCCAGCCTATTTTAAAATTGAACTTGAAATAACTGCACAGAGGCCAGTATCCCATCGCCAAGTCACCCTTTATTTACGTGTGCACAGTACACTGGCTGTGACCAGCCATATTGGAGTCAGTCCCTGAAGTGAGGAGATTCTGAAACCCCTATTTATACCTACATTTTTGTTCTGTGATTTATTAATAAGTTAATAACTCTTTATACAGATGTTCTCTGAAAATTACACTTTTTTTCCAACAAGAGTCCTTTGGTCTCCAAACTCAAATTTCTATTCAGTCCTCAGTCAGCCAGAGCTCCCCGATTGGCCCAAGTTAACAACCCCAATGAAGGATGTCATAGTCAAAGAGATCCACCTGGTTCCAATCACTGTAGAACTCCTCTGTAACTGGGCAGTCCCCAAAATCAATAAAACTAGAAATGGCCTTTCCTGTACATTTTGACATAAAAATTCACCTTTTAAGAAAAGGTAGAATATTGCTATTTCCAAGCTTTCCAAATTAAAGGAAGCACTTTGAACTGAAACTAAAATGTTACCTACTAGATATTGTAAGTTAATCTGGAACAGCTCAAGTGAAACTTCTTTTGCATCCTCAGTGAATGAGTTAAAAAAAAACCTTAAACTTTCTACAAAGTGGGAGCAAGTTTCCTTCAAACTCCAAACAAGACTCATCATGGAGGATTATGCCAAGTTGCAATAATTACTTTCTAGCATCAACTCCATTCAGCCTGCTGGGACAGTGGTAATGAGGCCTGTATCACACTGTTTTGCTTCCATTTCTCAGTCATCCTGCAGCTTGAGCATTTGAACCACCCACAAGAACGAGGATTGTTGTCAGGCTCAGTGCACAACACAAAGCATTGCTGCTGGAATTACAGATGATTGTTCTAAGAGCATGTCACAAATGGACCAATTATACCTTAACTTCCTGACAAGGTTTGCAACTGTAAAGACTTTTTCCAAATCTTTTGAAGGTTTTAGAAAGTGCTGAACTTTTCAATGTCTTCCAGTTCACTCATGGGCTCACAGGTAGAGTTGACAAAGTCACCAGGGGTGGCACTGCAGTTAGCACCCTGCTGTCCCTAGCGCCAGGGACCCGGGCTCAATTCCAGTCTTGGATGACTGCCTGTGTGGAGTTTGCACATTTGTCCTGTATCTGCGTGGGATTCTGTTGGGTGCTCGGGTTCCCACAGTCCAAAGTTTAGTGAATTGGCCACGCTAAATTGCATGTTGTGCCCTGGGGCATGTAGGCTAGCTGGATTGCCCATGACAAAGGTGTGACACTATGTGAATAGGGAACAGGGTCGGGTCTGGGTGGGCTAGTGTTCAGAGGGTCAGTGCAGACTCAATGGGCTGAAGGAACTCTTTCCACACCGTAGGAACTCTCCCTCTCATTAGAGCCATCGAGCTATCTGAACCAGCTTCCCCCCAGCATCAGCGAGATACCCCAATTGATTGACAATCTCACATTTCAACAGGGCCATTTTTCATTAGCATTTTGACACAGCATCTGTGACACAGTCAGACTTATCACAGCACAGGCAATAACTAAGGTATTAGAATAGGTGGCGAAAAGCCTAGTCAAAGAATAGATTTTAAGACACGTTTTAAATTGAAAACAGCAAGGTTGGGAGGCTGAGGGAGTGAGTTCAGATCGCAGATAGTTGAAGCCAACAACAATGGAGCAGATGAGCTGGGGATTGCACAGAATTGAAGGACAGCAGAGATCTTCGAGGGTTGAGGGCTGTAGCTCATTATCGAGCCGGGAGGGGAGTGAGGCCATGGTGTGCAATGAAAAAAAATGCTGAGAATTTACACCATTTCCCCAAGGAAAGCACTGAGCTCCCTTTGCAAATACATTTTGCAGTCAATGCGAAACACTAACACTAAAGACGGTAGCTCAACAGTTTTGTGGGTGAGTTCGAGCAACCTGGATCCATTTGGCATGGGCACAAGACAAAGTTCAACAACAGCTGGCACTGCAATAAGTTGCAGTGTGCTTGTCATGTCTCAGAGTTGGAAAACTGGCAAATTGACAGAGTTTCAGGGGAGCACTGTGCCAGAGCAAGGGGCACAGTGCATAATAGGTAATGCATTTAAGTAGCGGAGTAGCCATTATAGTTTGAATCTCACTGTTAAGTTATAAAGTGTAACTCTACAGCTCTTGGGTTCCAATACTTGATGGCTGAAATGGAAAGCACTCCAAAGCCTCTACCCCAATGTCCTTTGATGACCACAACATACAGTAACAAAAAGGATGAGAAAAATGTGCTGCATTTAATTATTTTATGAATTTAAATTAATAAATGAAACAAAACACAAATGTGATTATATTATTATAATTCGCAACACGCCTAAATTACAGCACCAATTTAAGAATGCACCACGGTAGATGAATACATCCTTCAGTGTTGAATATACAAATGTGGTCCTAGCACGTATAGCTCACAGCTCATAGATAGTATATTGACTATGCTATTTCCTTGTAATCAATTGCAGATTATGATTCGATAAAGCTGCGGTCATTGCAATCATCAATCTTCCAGCCTGAGTGTCACTGCTTGTTAATTACACCGAGTGCTCGTTAATTACACGAAGTGCCCTTGTTGTTGATGTCACTGAGCCACTTGCCAACAACAAAAACATCACATAGAGCGAATTAGGAATGAGTCTGTCCCATCAACTGCACAGGGCCACAGGCAGGAAAGGATGCGATTCCTCACAGTGGGAATCCCAACACAGCAGAGGGTAGAGAATTTTCAGCCAGTTGAGTTTTGCTCCCGTGAATTCGATGGTGGCCTCAATGACCTCAGTGAGATTTTGTTTTAGAGTCAATGCTTGGAATTCATACACCCCCATTGTGGAATTTAATGCCCTCCCCCTCCATGGGGAGTTTGGTGACAATTTGGGTGTATCCTTTAATCAGGCAGGGAGGTGGTCAGTTGAGCTATTTTAACAAAAACAGAAATTGCTGGAAAAGCTCAGCATGTCTGGCAGCAACTGTGGAGAGAAATCAGAGTTAACGTTTCGGGTCTCCGTTAACGTTTGATTCCCTCAGAAATCAAAGCTATATTTGTGCCTCCATCCTGATTAAGTCAATGGCTGCATGACTCGTTCATGTATAGCTTTCCCATCATATTACTCTTCGAGGTCCCTAAATATTCAAGGATGGTTCAGTTAAGGGCTTCATTCTTAAACAACAACACATGATCACATCCGTCTAAAAGGACAAGGGTAACAAATACATAGGACACCACCACCTGCAAGTTCCCTTCAAGCCATCCATCATCCTGACTTATAGAGTCATAGAGCTGTACAGCACGGAATACACATAAATGATCTGGAAGAGGGCACTGTTGGTATGATCAGCAAGTTTGCAGATGACACAAAGATTGGTGGAGTAGCAGAAAGCATAAGAGACTGGCAAAGAATACAGGAGGATATAGATAGACTGGAGAGTTGGGCGGAAAATTGGCAGATAGATTTCAATCCAGACAAATGTGAGGTGATGCATTTAGGCAAGACTAATTCTAGAGTCTTGGGAAAAGTTGATGGGCAGAGAGATCTGGGAGAGCAGGTCCTTAGTATGCTGAAGGTTGCTGCACAGGTGGATAAAGTGGTCAAGAGGGCATATAGTATGCTTGCCTTCATTGGACGGGGTACTGAGTATAAGAGCTGGCAAGTCATGTTAAAATTGTACAAGACATTGGTTCGGCCTAAATTAGAATACTGTGTACAGTTCTGGTCGCCACATTACCAAAAAGATGTGGACGCTTTGGAGAGGGTGCAGAGAAGGTTTATGAGGATGTTGCCTGGTATGGAAGGTGCGAGCTGTGAAGAGAGGTTGAGGAGGTTAGGTTTGTTTTCATTAGAAAAAAGGAGATTGAGGGGAACATGATTGAGGTCTACAAAAATCATGAAGGGTACAGGCAGAGTGGATAGAGACAAACTTTTTTCCCAGGGTGAAGGATTCAATCACGAGAGGTCATGCTTTCAAGGTGAGAGGTGGAAAGTTTAAGGGGGATACACATGGCAAGTACTTCACTGGTGGTGGGCGTCTGGAACGCGTTGCCAGCAGAGGTGGTAGAGGCAGGCACGGTAGATTCATTTGAGATGCATCTGGACAGATGCATGAGTAGGTGGGGAGCAAAGGGATACAGATGCTTAGGAATTGGGCAACAGGTTTATATAGTAGGTTTGAATCAGCTCAGGCTTGGAGGGCCGAAGGGCCTGTTCCTGGGCTCTAAATTTCCTTTGTTCTTTGGGAACAGATCCTTCGGTCCAATTTGTCCATGCCGACCAGATATCCTAAATTAATCAAATCCCATTTGCCAGCACTTGGCCCACATCCCTCTAAACCCTTCTTGTTCATCTACCCATCCAGATGCCTTTTCAATGCTGTAATTATACCAGCCTCCACCACTTCCTCTGGCAGCCCATTCCATACACGCACCACCCTCTGTGAAAAGACTGCCCCTTAGACCCCTTTTAAATCTTTCCCCTCTCACCCTGAACCTATGCCCTCTCATTTTTGACTCACCTCCCCTGGTAAAAGCATTTTGGCTACTCACTCTATTCATGACCCTCATGATTTTATAAACCTCTATAAGATCACCCCTCAACCTCTTGATGTTCCAGGGAAAATATTCCCAGCCCCCCCTACAGCTGAAACCCTCCAGCCCTGGCAACGACTTTGTAAATCGTTTCTGAACCCTTTCAAGTTTCAGCAGGAGATCAGATTTGAACGCAGTATTCCAAAAATATTCTAAACAATGTCCTGTACAACCATAACATGATCTCCCAACCTCTGTACTCAATGCACTGACCAAGAAAGGTAAGCAAGGTGAAGACCTTGTTCACTACCCTGACTACCTGCAACTCCACTTGCAAGGGTCCCAATGAAGGGTTAAGTCTGAAACGTTGAGCCTCTTGATCCTCAGACGCTGCCTGACTCGCTCTGCTTTTTCCACACTTTATCAACTCCGATCTCTCCAGCACCTGCAGTCCTCACTGTCTGCTACTCCACTATAAAGGAACTATGAAAGAATTATGCCACCCTTCCTTCAGCGTTGCTGGGTCAAAATCCCAGAACTCAGCATTGCGAGTGTACCCACACCAAATGGTGGCTCAAGAAGGAAACTCACCACCACCTTCTCACCACCTCATTCCTAATGAAGGGCTTTTTGCCCAAAATGTTGATTTTCCTGCGCCTCAGATGCTGCCTGACCCGCTATGCTTTTCCTGCACCACTCTAATCTTGACTCTGCTCTCCAGCATCTGCAGTACACACTTTTCACCTTCCCAAGGGCAATTAGGGATGAACAATAAACGCTGGCCCAGCCAGTAATGATCACGTTCCATGACTGAGTAAGTAAAATTCATGCTATCGTTGGCATTCATCCAATAGCAATTACATGAGGAGTCTGAGACACTCAAGCTGGGAGAGCCAATGGCCTAGTAGTATTGTTGCTTGACTGTTAATCCAGAACTCTGGTAATGGTCTGGGGACCTGGGTTCAAATCCTGCCATGGCAGATGGTGGAATTTTTAATTCAATAGAAATTCTGGAACTAAGTGACTAATGATGACCACAAATCCATTGTTGGATAAACCCATCTGCTTCACTAATGCCCTTGAGGGAAGTAAACTGCTGTCCTTACCTGGTGTGGCCTACATGTGACTCCAGACCCACAGCAATGTACCTGACTTTTAACTGCCCTCTGGGCAATTAGGGATGGGCAATAAATGCTGGCCGAGTCAGTAACATCCTCATCCCATGAATGAATTTTTAAAAATCCATGTAGGTTTTCTTGCAGCCTTTTGTTTGGCTGCAGTGGGTGATTATGTAGAAGACAAATAAAGCAGAGATCCCGATTAATAGCAAAAACAGAAATTACTGGAGAAGCTCAGCAGGTCTGGCAGTGCCAGTGGAGAGAAAGCAGAGGTAATGATCCTTGGAACTCCCCGATTAATAATGGAGAGCTCAAGATCAGACCCCAACATGGCAACTGGAGAAACTAAATTCAGCTTTGAAAATCGAGATCAGTAAAAGTGACCACAAAACTCGGATTGTTGCAATAACCCAGCTGGTTCACACATTTCTTGAGACACTCTCTGGCACACAGGCCACTCCAACCTTTCATTAAGTTTGTTGGTTCTCTCCTGCCCTATGGAGTGGCTGAGTGTGGTGCTCAGTGGCGCCAACTACTGGACAGCTCATCATCACCTTCTTATCGGAATTAAGCACAAACAATGAATGGTTCCCCACCCCCAAAAATGTTCCTCACTTCCTCGATGCTGTCTGACTCTCTGGGTGTTGTCCTGAAGCTTTTGCACCTTTTTGAAATTTCCAACAAATGTTTTTGACTGGACTGCCTTAATTGGGTTGGCCCCAGCCCAAGAAGGAGCAAAATGTGGCTCATTTTAAATGTGGAAAGCCTAAATCTATCCATAGAATGCATCCAGCATGGAAACAGGCCATTTGGGCCAACAAGTCCACACCTACCCTACAAAGACCACCCCACTCAAATCCATCCCCCAACTGTACTTCTGCTTTTCCCATGGCTAACACATCTAAACATACACACCCCTGAACACTGTGGGTAATTTCACATGGCCAATTTACCAAACCTGCATATCTGAAGGAGGAAATCTGAACACCTTGCAGAAACCCACACAGACTCATACCAACTTCACACAGAGAGTCACCCAAGGGTGGAATCAAACCCAGGTTCCTGGTGCTGTGAGGTAGCAGTGCTAACCACTGTGCCACTGTGCTACCCACAAATTCAATCTTCAATTCTTCCTCAAAAGATAAACATTTGTCTCACATATCTTCCCATATTTGCATTTCAATTTTTGCTCATCGATATTCCCTCCTCTCATATTCAACCTCTGTCTACACTGATGCCTGGGAGGGTACTGGTCCATGATTATTGGTCCTCTCTATAATCTCAAGATATCAGATACCAGCCATTCATCAAATGGCAGTAGGACAGCATGGCTGTGGCATTAAATCAAATTCAATTCTCACCTTTTCAAATATAGCTGGCTAGAAGCTCAATGACCACTTGCCTGTCTAAACCAGGCCAGTAAGATCAAATGTCTCTGCTGAAGGTCATGATTTGGAAGTGCCGGTGTTGGACTGGGGTGTACAAAGTTAAAAATCACACAACACCAGATTATAGTCCAACAGGTTTATTTGGAAGCACTACCTTTTAGAGTGCTGCTCCTTCAGCAACCACCTGATGAAGGAGCAGCTCTCTAAAACGTAGTGCTTCATAATAAACCTGTTGGACTATAATCTGGTGTAGTGTGATTTTTAACTCTGCTGAAGGTGATATTCTGCCTTGGCTGAAACTCTCAATTGATTACTGCATTAAAGAGTTAAATATTAAGGGCACTAGCCAGTAGACATTGTGGACAACCCAGCTTCTTTGGTTTCAAACTCAAGCCACACCCAATTAAAATTGCTAAAACAAAAGCTTTTCTACCCTATTCCAGGCGCTGTCTCCCATTAAGGTGCAAGCTGGTATATTTTAGAACATTCTTATCTCCCAATCAGGGAAAACACTTCACAAGTACTTAAATATGAGCGTCCCAGTTTTTTTTGACACATACAGTCAAGTGTGTGCAGGAGTATCCCCTACTCACCACTCCTGTGGACAGATTTGTTAAAATTTAAATGTTTAATGTCAGCAATGAATAGCACCTCATTTTTGGATTTGGTAAATTAAATCAAAGCAATTCAAAAATTGCAATCAGACTGTCCACAAACAATCCAAAAGGCAGCTTGGAAAAACTCAATCCCAGAGGAATATTGCTCCAAACCAGGTATTATTAATGGATTAATATCAGAATGGACAGTGAAAGTTTGTAGCAACTTGGTGCAGGATCAGAGTATGAGTGATCACCCATTTATGACAGATAGGAGGAGCAAGTTCTGCTCTCAAAGTTGTGAATCTGTGCAATTCTTCTCCACAGAGGTTGTTTAGTATCGTCAAGGCTGGGACAGACAGTAAAAGAATCCAGGGTGATGGGAAAAGATTGTAAAGTGGAGTTAGGGATCATCAGAGCAGACGTGATCTCAATGAATGGCGAGAGAAAACCCAAAGGGCTGAATGGCCTCCTACTGGTCCTTTGTCTTATGGTGTAAAGATCAAGTGACTCCATTCTTATCTTGAATCAGGAGATCACAGACCCAAACTCCAATCCAGGAGTTAAACCACCCAATGAGTGCTGATTAGTGGTGCTGGAAAAGCACAGCAGGTCAGGCAGCATCCAAGGAGCAGGAATATCGACATTTCGAGCAAAAGCCCTTCATCAGGAATAATTCCTGAGTTTGTCCCAAGTTTCCACCCTTGCTCCTCAACAAAACTGACCACACTCGTTAGAGTAGTCAGGGTCATGCTCTGGAATGTCTTTTCCGATTTTAATGTCTGTAGAACCTCAAGGACAGAGATAAAGAAAGAGATAGAGAAAGAAAAAAGACAGAGATAGAGTGTAGAGACATATCTGCAGAGATAGACTTATAATATACTTATACATATGAAATCTGATTTGCAGTATTGTATCTAAGGAAGGATGTACTGGCACTGGATGGTGGCCTGAAGAGGTTCACAAAAATGATTCTGCCAATGAAGGGCTTGTCAGTGAGGACTCTGGGCCTGTACTCAAAGGAGTTTATTGATTATTTATTTTGATTTGATTTATTTACTATCGCGTGTATCTTGTTGCAAAATACAGTGAACAGTGTTGTGTAGTGTCACCACTCTTCAGCGCCATCTTAAAGAACAGAAAAATAAACTTTACTATCCTTCATGTTAAGTGCTCCAGGCATAGGCCTTGGGCCTGGAGGGCAGGCATGTATCCCCATTACCGATACTGGATCAACAGTTGCTGCTCTGCGACGCCATCTTGTCTCCATAGACCCACCCCACTCACTGCTATGAGAGTTGGTTGGACCTCGCTAATTCAGATGCTGCAAAAGCCACTGGGTAACAAACCGACCCAAACTCGACTCTGCCACTGGCAAGAGTCCACTTCGGGTCTGCTTCATTGATGCAGCCACTGCCGATGTCTCCAGATCTCGTACTGGGCCCAAACTCATCTGTGTCCCCTTCTCCAGGAATCTCCACTGGATGGCTGCTGGCAACCCAAACTTCGACACTGCCACAAGTTCACGCCACACTCCCTCGAGTCTGTGCTGCACTCCCTCGAGTCTGTGCTGCGCTTTCTCAAGTCTGTGCTATGCTCCCTTGGGTCTGCGCTGTGCTCCCTCGGATCTGTGCTGCGCTCCCTCGAATCTGCGCTGCACTCCCTCAAGTCTGCACTACGTTCTCTCGAGATTGCAGTAAGTTCTCTCAAGTCTGTGCTGCGTTCCCTCAAGTTTGCGTTGCGCTCCCTTGAGTTCTGCACTGCATTCCCTCGAGTCTGCGCTACGTACTCACAAATCTCCGCTGCGTTCTCTCAAGTCTGCATTGCATTCCCTCAAGTCCATGCTGGGCCTCCTCGAGTTTGCATTGGGCCCCATCAAGTCCGTGCTATACTCCCTTGAGATCGTGCTGGGCTCTCTCAAGTTCATGATGAGCTCCATCGAGTCCCCACTGGGCTCACCTGAGTCCACGCTACACTCCCTCGGCTCCGTGTTGGGCTCTATCGAGTTGGCATTGGGTCCCCTCGAGTTCGCGTTGTGCCCCATCGAGTTCGTGTTGGGCTCCCTCAAGTTTACACTGGGCTCTTTCGAGTCTGCACTGGGCTCCCTCACCACCGCTGAAGTGAGTGTTGAAGATGACTTTTGGTTCTCAGCAGCTTCTGTATCCAGTAGAGATTTCTGGAGGCAGGGGCACAGGTGAGTTTGGACCCACTCTTCAACAAGAGGTAAGTAAAATAAATGAGAAAAGAAAGAAAACATAAGAAAAGAAACAAAAAAGAAAGTGGATGGGGGCGATGAGCCTCAGGTTCCACCACCGTCTTACTGGGAAAAGTTGGAAAGGGTAAAGGGGGAACCTAATTAAAATGTGTAGAATACTGAGAGGCCTGGCTGTGGACAGAATGAATGTGGATGAAGTGTTTCCACTATTAAGACAGACCGGGACCAGAGGGCTTTCGAGTGAAGGGACGACCCTTTAGAACTGAGATGAGGAGGAATTTCTTCATTCAGAGAGTGGGGAATCTGTGGAACTCACTGAGTGCAGGGGACCGTGGAGGTAAAGTCAGTGAGTGCATTTAAGATGGTTTTTTTGATTGGTATAGGGATCAAAGGCAGGAGAAAGGAGTTGAGAAACACATCAGATGAGATTGAATGGCGGAACAGGTTCGATGGGCCGAATGGCCGATTTCTGGTCCTGCATGTTATGGTCTAATATAGATATATGCACATATCTTGGGAGACGACGGAGACGTATATATGTATGAAAGAGAGGGAGAAAGATAAAGACTATGCGACATAGGACAAAATAGAGACAGATAGAGAAAGACAGAGAAAAAGAGAAGATAGGGTGACAGAAAAAGAGAGAGACAGAAACAAATATAGGTAAGAGGTTGGAGGGTGGAGTTAGAGAGAAAGAGATATTGTGATAGAGGGATAGGGAAAGAGACAGAGACAGACTGACACATACACACAAATAGGACATTCTATCCATCACCTTCAACATTCCTTCCCTCCAATGCTGAAACACAGGGGAGCAATGCATATTGTCTACATGACGCACTGCAGTAACTCACCAGGGCTCCTGCCATAGCACCTTCCAAATCTGTGAGCTCTGCATCTTGATGGACAAAGGCAGCAGACGCATGGGAGTACCGCGAGCTGCAGATTCCCCTTCAAATGGGGCACCATCCTGACCTGGAACTGCAGTTATGACCCCACGAGGAAGTGTTCCCAGAGAATGTCTGAGGACGTGATTGACACAAACAGCAAAAAAGAGAGGCCAGCTGTGCAGGCGTATTATGCAACACATGCACAGTTTGCACATTTACTGCCAGAAGCCCAGGGATTAGGAAACATTGGCATCATAGCACGTGAAGAGATCCACATTACAGATCTAGAAAGCCTAGGGCAGCCAATACATCGGAATACCAAAACTGCAAGTTCCCACATGAGCCACTCACCATCCTGACTTTGAGTAAATTCCCTACAGCGTGGAAACAGGCCCTTTGGCCCGACAAGTCCACACCAACCTTCAAAGCACAACTCACCCAGACCTATTTCCCTCTGACTAATGTACCTCACACTCTGGGCAATTTAATATGGCCAATTCACCTAACCTACATATCTTTGGGCTGTGAGACGAAACTGGAGCACCCAGAGAAATCCGCCAGGGGAGAATGTGCAAACTCCTTACAAACAGTCGCCTAAGGCTGGAATTTAACCTGGATCCTTGTCGCTGTGACTTGCTGCCCTGACTTGGAATTATATTGCTGTTCCTTCAGCGTTGTTAGGTCAAAATCCTCCTTAAGGGCACTGTGGGTCTACCTACAGCACCTGGCCTACAGCGGTTCAAGAAGGCAGCTCACTCACCACCTTCTCAGAGGCAACTAGGGACGGGCAATAAGCGCTGATCTGGACAGTGAAGCCCACATCCCATGAGTCAATAAAGAAATGGTAAGCCTTGCTCAGAGACACACTATGGGTGCATCTACACCATATGGATTGCAGTGGTTCAAGGCAACATCTCACCATCTATCCCACAATCATCAGGGCAACGAGATGCTGTCCTTGCTGGAGATGCCCACATTCCATGCAGGAATAAATAAAAGTAAATAATTCAAGGGATTATAAATTATAGAACAAGAATGTCCATTAAGGAAAGGGGTCTGAATGAATTTTACATAGTTGTACAAACGCGCTATCCCCGGAGTGTACTTGTTAAAACGTGTGCACATACAGCCCTGCAGTCAGTCACATGGTAGACACACTACTCTATTTGTTTTAAAGGCCAGAGAAATGTCAGGTTCGGTCCCTAGCCTGTAACTGAGCTAATTACAGAAGGGCCAGTGGGGTAGAACAAAGCCAATTGGGAGTCCCAGCTTTGCGATATCTAACTGGCTAACGCCTCCTGCAAAGCCGCAGACTGAGGAACAATTGGGTGAAGGTTTTGAGGCTCTGTCCCTTACTATCCAACACAAACCTATATTCCTATGGCGCCTTGCATGTTGTGAAAGCTCTTCACGGGGGACCACACGAGCAGAAATAATGGGTCAGCTGAGCAAAGGCTGGCCAAAGAGGTGGGCTTTAAGGAGTCTGTCCTTGAGGAAGAAGGCAAGGTGGAGGGGCAAAAAGAGTAGTTCAGCCTGAGGCAAATGAAAATACAGCAACTAGCGGTGAAGGGCCTATTACCAGGAATGCACAACAGGCCAGAATGAGATGAGAGCAGATATATCAGAGGGTTATGAAGCTGGAGGGGATTGCAGAGTTAGGGAGGGACGAGAAAAGGAGAATTTTTAAATCGTGCCATCGCTCAACCGGGAAACAGTAGGTCAGCAAGTACTGGGGTGATGTGGAGCTGGTCTTGCTGCAAGATAAGACACAGGCAGCAGAGTTTCGGACAGCCTCAGGATAAAATGTGAGAGAGCAGCCAGGAATGCACTGAACCTTTTGGGTCTAGACGTAACAAAGACATGATTGAGGAATAATTTTCAGGTTTTCACTGGAAGGTATGGAGCAGGAACCAGCAAATGATCATTTGTACTGTCACAGAAAATTGAAGCTGGGTTGATGAATTAAAGGACTTAAAAATATCCATCAGGGTTTATAATGAAAGAGCTGCCAGTTGCCAATATCACAACATTTGGGATGGACAAGCTCAGGAAACTGCGATCGATGGTTCTTATCTTCAAGCTACATCTATGGTTAAAATGCCTGTTATATCGAAGAGTATAGCTCAAGGTAAAACAGCACAGGGTTTCATCAATGCGAACATTATAGATTGATTGGAGAGTCTGTAACCATATAAAATAATTGGGAAAAGAACCAGGGGGTGAGAAGAAGAGCAATATTTTTAAACAGCGAGTTGTCGTGATCTCGAAAGCACTGCCTGAGAGGGTGGTGGAGGCAGATTCAATTAGTGATGTTTGAAAGGGAACTGCAGAAGTCTGCGAAATGGAAACATATGGTGGGAAAGAGCAGGGTAGTTGGGGGGAAAAGCAGGGGAATGGGGATAAGAGCAGGGTTGTAAGGGTAAGAAAGGGCAGTGGAGATCACAGAATTTTTCAAAGACCCAGTGCAGACAGAATGGTCCCAAGGAGGTTTTTTTTTAGAATGTATCACTCTATGATTTATGTCAGACAGACGTGAAGTTATCCAAATCTGATTTAGAGAAATGGGGTGAGCAGCCCTCACTCTGTCACAGCTTCTCACTGTTCGCTGCACTTGTTCAGGCCCATAGGCTCCAAAGGCATGTGGACAGCAGGATGATACCGGGACGTGATCATCAACTCCTCGCCACCCTGGCATCCTAGATATTTCATCATATGACCTGCCACCTCCATCGTCCCTGTTCCCATACCTTGGTCATCATTTATACATACGCATTTTCAGGTACTGCACGTTTTCAGCGGTTTGTTGGCCCGATTATAAATACTATACTGTAGTTGCATTATTATTACTGCATTATTATATTTAAGATTTTTAGGTAAACTATATGGAATATACTAAGACAAATAATTGATTAATTGATGCTAGATGTGAACCATACGTAATTGTTCCGACTTATAAATTCGACTTACAAACTGACTTAAAAATGGAACTTATTTGTAACCCGGGGACTTCCTGCACTGCAGATGCTGGAATCTGTACTGAAAACAAAAATTGCTGGAGGTCACAGTGGGTCAGGCAGCATCCACAGGACAGAGAGCAACGTTTCAAATCCAGATGACTCCCTCTCACCCAACTTCATTTACATTCTTTTATTAGCCAACAAACTTTTTATTTTCCCAATTATAAATACTTCTACAATCAACAAATCGTCATTCTTTCTTTTGATTCCACCAAGGACATGTAACCAAACAACCCAACCACTCCAACACTTCAACTCCCCCTCCCACTCCACCAAGGACATGCAGGTCCTTGGACTCCTCCATCGCCAGATCATGGCAACACGACGGTTGGAGGAAGAGCGCCTCATCTTCCGCCTGGGAACCCTCCAACCACAAGGGATGAACTCAGATTTCTCCAGTTTCCTCATTTCCCCTCCCCCCACCTTGTCTCAGTCAAATCCCTTGAACTCAGCACCGCCTTCCTAACCTGCAATCTTCTTCCTGACCTCTCCGCCCCCACCCCACTCAGACCTATCACCCTCACCTTGACCTCCCTCCACCTATCGCATTCTCAACGCCCATCCCCCAAGTCCCTCCTCCCTACCTTTTATCTTAGCCTGCTGGACACACTTTCCTCATTCCTGAAGAAGGGCTGATGCCCGAAACGTCGATTCTCCTATTCCTTGGATGCTGCCTGACCTGCTGCGCTTTTCCAGCAACACATTTTCAGCTCTATTTATCATTAGCCTCTTAACTCACAACTTTTAATGGATTCAAATTTCAATCATCTGCCATGAAATCAGATCTCCAAAACATTAATATTCTAAAGACAATGTATTTCCACAGTTAATTATGGGGTTTATAGTGTGTGAGTTTGAAGAATCATCCACATTTGATTCACACCGCTCTGCTCTCTGACTGTCCGCCAAACTGGATGGGACCTTCTGCCTCATCCACCATTCTCAGTCCTTGTATACAGTAGAAGGGATAACATTTACCTAACTCACCAGTCAAGGCTGATGGGCACTTACAGTCATAGAGCTGCATAACATGGAAGCAGACCCTTCAGTCCAACTTGTCCCTGCTGACCAGATATCCTAAATTAATCTCATCCTAGTTACCAGCACTTGGTCTGTATCCCTCTAAAACCTTCTTATTCACCTTCTCACCCAGATGCCTTTTCAACGTTACTAGCCTCCACCATTTCCTCTGGCAGCTCGTTCCCTACACTCACCACCCTCTGCATGAAAAATGTGCCCCTTAGGTCCCTTTTAAATCATTCCCCTCTCACCTTATACCTAAGGTGAGTTTTGGACTCCCCCCCCTCCCCCCCCCCAACACGGAGAAAAGACCTTGACTATACACCCTATCCGTGCCCCTCATGGTTTTACAAACCTGATAAGGCCACCCCTCAGCCTCTGATGCTCCAGGGAAAATAGCCCCAGCATATTTCGCCTCTCCCTATAGCTCAAACCCTCCAACCTTAGCAACATCCTTCGCTTCAGTGATGCAGGACTGCCAAGTGAAATCGCAGGCATAGCCACTGGCATGCAGTACACCAGCTTCCAATGACACCAAATGGTTCGAAAAATAAGAAAGAAGACACAATTGCTTCAATACCATCAGAACGATGATTCTTATGGATTACCTCATTTGGGACCGGGAAATTAATTGTGAATTCTGAAGCAATCCATTAACAATGAATGCGACTTGTTGCTGTGTTCAAGATGAGGTCACTACAACCCAAGGGTTAGTTAGTGTATAAGCAGGATTTGCGGGTCTTTTCAAACATTGTTTTGTTCCTGCTGGGAATTCAAAACCTTAGCCAGCTGAATGATGCATTGACATGAGAAGCATCGATTCCTCTGGCAGTATAACAGGCTGCGATCATTTGAAAATGGGCATTCTTGCATTTGTCCTGATGCATGCAATATGGAAAGCTTCAGCAACACGTCCCTCTTTTCAGTAAATGCCGTACTAGCAAGGGACAGAATGATAGATACTTTAGATAAATCAGGGATGCTGAATTATGAAAGATAAAACAGGCTTTAAAAAGAAAAATGAGATTTGATACCCTATTCAAGTTTAGACGTTTCCAAGCAGTCCATTGAAAAACCAAATTGTCCAAGTCGAGAAAATATCAGGAGGATTTCATGCCAACACTGTTAAATGAGCCAGTTATGCCACACACAGTACTTACTACACATCTGATAAGGTGCATTTTTTTTTCTGTCTTCCAAAGGCACTTGAGAAGCGAACAAAAGCATGCATGTCAAATTGTGCTTCTGGGCTTCCAGCATTGATACGCACACTTCAGAAAGCTAGATATTACTCAAAGTCAAGTTCGAACTGGAGCATGATGGTTCTTTGACCTTTTCAAAAAGTGAACAGGGCATTTGAGAGATGTACATTTCACAGAGGATCATTAGAGTTGGCATCGGTGCACATTCAAACAACTCCAGAACTTGGGAGTCTTAATAACTGTGTCAGGACTGTTTTAGTGGAGAGTGAAAAATCCTTGTTAGGAGGAATAAACATTGTGGCTTTATCAGGTTTGACAGCCTATTCTGAAAACACGAGCCTGGACTTTGGCTCCGGAGAAAATTCCAGTCGGGAAATTTGCGATTCTCAATTTGACGTGGTTGTGAGGGTTGTTTTTTTTTTAATTGTGGGATGTGGGTGTCACTGGCTGGCCAGGGTTTTTATTGCCCCTCTCTAATTTCCCTTGAGAAAATGGTGGTGAAGTGCCTTCATGATCTGCTACAGTCCATGCTGTGTCTGAAGACACCCTGTGCTATAAGGGAGGGAATTCCAGAATGTTGACCTAGTGACAGTGAAGAAACAGTGGTATACCTCCAAGTCAGGATGGCAAGTGGCTTGGAGAGGAACTTGCAGTTGGTGGTATTCCCATGTATCTACTGCCTTGGTGTTTCCACTTTTTTTTCAACTCAAAGAGAAGAGACTGTATTACTTCAGGTTAGGACACTCATCATGATCTTTGAGGGAGAGCTCACCTCAGTTCTACTCAAGTTGTTGGCCCTCTGCCCTTCGATCTCCACCTACCTTATCACACCCTCCATGATGTTTCATACCCTCTGCCCATTCAATGCCACCCACCTATATGGCCCCTCATATTATCCATGCCATCTTCATGGTCCTACATCTAGGATCAACCAGGGGTAGACCTCAGGAGTCATCTAATGTAGCTTTCACTCCTTGATAGTGTAAAAAACTCCATTTAAGTCTCTCAAATGGTAATCTCTTAAAAAAGGAATCAGATTCTATTCAGTAGCTATGTCAAAGGCAACTAATACTTTAAAACTAATACTTTAAGTTGCCAATCACACAGTGAATTCTGAACCCGCTGCTAAAATAAATGAGTGTTTGAAATTTAGCCAAGCATTCATAATAATGTAACAAACACCCTTGAGCAAATATGTCAATAAGAGCTGCATTAAAACTGAATAACCAGATATTATTTCTATTCTTAAACTCCCAAGCCTGTCAATCAACTCAATCCAGCAGAGGGAATTTTTAAAAACCTCTCAATGACAGCTTTAGCCTTTTTTGAAGTTTAAAGGGCAAGGACTTTTTAAAAACTATTTCAGAGTACTACACTCTTCATAATGTTCATGAGCTAATGTTAGCCCAAGATGAAGCTATTTGCACATTCTTGGATATTTTCTCATCAACTTATTCACTGTTGTTATTTCACTTCCAACCCAGGCCTCCTGACTCAGAGATGTAGACACTAACACACTGCCACAAACAACAATTGGCATCGACAAACTCAGGACAGTTTCTCCCCCCCAATACTACACAGCTATCCTTTCCATTTAACCGTCAGTGATGCTTTCATTTCCAACTTGTTTTCAGGAGCATGTGTTCTGTGGTTCACTGGAATGCAGCAAAGGAGTGAAAGAGAATATCATCATCAAAATATTTCAAAGTGTTATATTCAGCAGTTCGGTTGTACGCATTATAGAACCAATGCCTCACTCCAGGTTAATCTGTCTCCAATTGATGATCTCATTGATACGAGGTCAGATACTGATTGTTAAATTATAAGCTTAAACAGGTGTGAAACATTGGTAATAAAAGGACTATCTATTAACGCCTAAACTGCATCATTGCAAGCTGGACTCTTGGTCAGTGATGAATATATGCAGATGCTAGTTTTCACTGCATCTGGTGTAGAAAGGAAAATGAACAGGAATTCATTTCTATGTAAATTAAACAAACTGCTAACATTCCTTGCTGCCAAGATTAAACCTATTGGAATCAATTGAACTTTATAGCAAATCCTATTTCAATTAAAACGTTGCAATTAGTCTAACACGAGTCAAAAGATATGGATGAATATTCATTCATTTATTAACGTTTTCCAGGCTTTGAATTGGGATCAGAGAGTCATTAGAATGTTGGAGGAGATTAAAAGGAGGAAAATAAAGAGAGATGTTGCTGCTGTTCCAAAAATGAAAGAAGACACGAGACTGGGGGATGGGATTGGAATGAGGAATTCAGATGGTGAGCTAAATAAGAATGAAGATTTTGCAGCTATTTTGCACTGAAATGTAGGTTACTGTAAAGAAGACTTGTTGCTGATCATATTTTGTCTCGCACTTATCAAGACAAAAGTGAGAATGCCAACAGTTCAAGCAATTTATGCCAGAGGACAAAAAGGAGTTCGATACATAACAAGGCGAAAGTGAGGACTAGAGATTGGAATTGAGAGTGTGGTGCTGGAAAAGCACAGCAGATCAGGCAGCATCTGAGGAGCACGAATTCCCGATGAAGGGCTTTTGCCTGAAATGTCGATTCTCTTGCTCCTCAGATGCTGCCTGACAATAGACAATAGACAATAGACAATAGATGCAGGAGTAGGCCATTCTGCCCTTCGAGCCTGCACCGCCATTCAATATGATCATGGCTGATCATTCCTAATTAGTATCCTGTTCCAGCCTTATCTCCGTACCCCTTGACTCCACTATCTTTAAGAGCTCTATCCAATTCTTTCTTAAAAGAATCCAGAGACTGGGCCTCCACTGCCCTCTGGGGCAGAGCATTCCACACAGCCACCACTCTCTGGGTGAAGTAGTTTCTCCTCATCTCTGTCCTAAATGGTCTACCCCGTATTTTTAAGTTGTGTCCTCTGGTTCGGCACTCCCCCATCAACGGAAATATGTTCCCTCCTGCCAGAGTGTCCAATCCTTTCATAAGCCTATACGTTTCAATCAGATCCCCTCTCAGTCTTCTAAACTCAAGGGTATACAAGCCCAGTCGCTTCAGTCTTTCCGTGTAAGGCAATCCTGCCATTCCAGGAATTGACCTCGTGAACCTACGCTGCACTCCCTCAATAGCCAGAATGTCTTTCCTCAAATTTGGAGACCAGAACTGTACACAGTACTCCAGGTGTGGTCTCACCAGGGCCCTGTACAGCTGCAGAAGCACCTCTTTGCTTCTATACTCAATCCCTCTTGTTATGAAGGCCAGCATGCTATTAGCCTTCTTCACGACCTGCTGTACCTGCATGCTTGCCTTCATTGACTGGTGGACAAGAACACCCAGATCTCTCTGAACAGCCCCTTTACCTAATTTGATACCATTGAGGTAGTAATCTGCCTTCCTGTTCTTGCCACCAAAGTGGATAACCAGACATTTATCCACATTAAACTGCATCTGCCATGCATCTGCCCACTCACCTAACTTGTCCAGGTCTAACTTGACCTGCTGTGTTTTTCCAGCACTACACTCTCGACTCTTGATACATGACAAGTCAACCGTGGTCAGTTGAGGCATTGCCAATGGAAAAGCAATGGGGAACTATATGCTCCTTCTGTATAATCTGTTATGATTGCATGAAATTTGGCACTCTTGCTTGTGTCCTGAAGAGTGTGAGATGAAAAGCTTTGGTTATCTGGCTCTCTATTCAGTTCAATGCTATCAAGAAATATGAATCCATGCCAGACCATCTCAGAGATGCCTCAATGTGCTCAGGTGCATAAGAAGGAATGGATTGGATAGGAGCAGGCATCAATTGAAAATTTCCAATCGACTGACTGGCATCGAGCAAGCAAACCAAGGCTGAATTGAGGTAGGAAACAGCATCAACCAATTTCAATCATTGGAGAGGTTCCAGCATCTGAATAGCCTCTCGAGGAGTGCTGACTTTGCGCTTCAGGACCTGGAAATCCCACTGCAAGCTGCACAAAGTGGTTACCCTATGCCAATGAGGAGCAAGTCGTCAACTCCCACCTTAGAGTGCACATGCAGCCAACAAACTGACGGGAGTGGAGATGCAACTGATGCCAGAGGATGTTATTCGTCTTTCAATGCCAGCTTACTGTACTGCATGTCAGAAATAGCTTTAGAATTCTCACCCTGGTGCACAAATCCCTATTTTTGTAGCATTCTCACAGCCTTATAAAGAACTCTCTATCTCTCCATATCCGGCCTCCTGTACCAGCCTGATTGCCATCACTCTGTTTCCAGTGCCTTAGACTCCATAGTTCACTAACCGGCTTCTCTTGCAAACTCACTTCTAACATACCTCTTTGACACAGCTTTTCGTTTGCCTGTCTGCCCTCATTTCTGAAGGTCAGGCCAAGGATTGCCTTGGGATTGGTCCATGCTTACGGGCATAGCATTGTAGTGGCTTGCCACTGCCCTCTACAGGAGTTAGCTAACCAGGGAATGCCTGTCTTCCTGACTGCCACCAGTGTATAGGAAGGACCTACACTCGTATAATCTGTCTGGCTACGTTACAAACACACATTGTGTGGCCAACAAATTCAGACATGGGAGTTGAATCTGGGCTTCCTTCCTGGAGATGGGAATGCTGCCATTTGCCACTACAAGATGACCAAACGCTCAAGGGGGTCCATAGTTGTCTGTCAACCTTTGTCTCATCGTGCATTTCTGTGCCTTAGCCAAAAAAAACCCCCAAAGAACACGTTGTAGTCACTATCTATCCTATCTGGAGGCTGCTATGAAGGGAGGTCACCACTACTGACAATTATTGCACCACCTCGCCTATGTTTCTTACCATGCAGGGTAACCTGTCACAAACGTTGCACAATGGGAAATCACGAACCAACACTACAGGATTCAAAAAAAAATTCAGAATGAAGTAGTACAGAAAGTGTGAAGACCAGCTATAATTATTCAGAGATGCACTGATAATTACAATGCACTCAGCCAGCTCTCAAACATGCTCACAAACATTCTGTAAGCTCAGTACATGGCAATGTAAATAAGCAAAGTGCGGAGTCGTAAAACTGAATGGCTGCCTAAACTACACAGTGTAAAATGTTTGCTCATTCAAAGGCTGTTTACTGCATTACAGAAAAAAAGGTTTGTCTTCAATATAAAAGCAGTGAGTGCAAAGAGCTGAAGGGACCCTCACTCTCTCATCTGCCTCAGAGGCACCATCTTGGAAAGCTCATACTGAGTGAACAGTAGGTAATAGCGGTAATGTATAAAAGGGGAAGGACCTGCCTCAAGGTACAACGACATAATCACCTACTTTGTTCAAACATGTGGGCAGCAAGTGTAAAGCACTGCTGCACCACAGACACTGCTAACAGGCAGTGATACAGTGGTATTCTGTCTGGACTAGCAATCCCGAATCCCAGACTGAAGCCCAGCGGTTCAACTCCTCCCAGGGCAAATAGTAAAAATATTTTTTTTTAATCTGGCATTGGGATGGAAATTAATGCTAATGGTGACCACTGTCGATAGTCACAAAAATGTATTTGGTTCACTAATGCCCTTCAGGGAAGGAAATCTGCCATCTTCACCCAGTCCAGTCTGACCCCAGACCCACACAATGGGGTTGACTCTTATCTGCCCTCTGAAATGGATCTAATAGGTTCAAGGGGCAACAAATGCTGGCCTAGCCAAATCCCTTGGACAAACATGAGAGAAACAACTACTAGCTCACAACTACACTCTACTGAACTGTGCAAGCAAACTTATCGCACAATCTGCTATTTCCCATCTGTCTGAAGAGTGTCAGGTATGATTGCCAGTCTGTAGTGAATCAGTGCCGTGGATTCGGGAGCAGAGATAGCCCATTCCTGTTTGCATTCATCCCCTTTGAGTTGGAGTTCAAAGCAGTCATCGAATTTACCGTTCATTTATAAGCTGTGATGCACTTCAAAGTTGAGCGACATACTATCCATCATAGCTTTCTGAATTAGAAGGAGATGGAGAATTGAGATTAGTTTCAATGACGATAAGGCCACCAATTTTTAGATTAGATTCTGATTAGATTAGATTCCCTACAGTATGGAATCAGGCCCTTTGGCCCAACAAATCCACACTGACCCTCTGAAGTGTAACCCGCCCAGAGCCAATTCCCTACCCTATATTTACCCCTAACTAATGCACCTAACACTATGGGCAATTTAGCATGGCCAATTCACCTAACCTGCACATCTTTGGATTGTTTGCGAAAACCGGAGCACCCGGAGGAAACCCACGCAGATACAGGAAGAAAGTGCAAACTCCACACAGACATTTACCTGAGGCAGGAATTAAACCCGGGTCCCTGGTGCTGTGAGGTATCAGTGCTAACCACTAAGCCACCATGCCACCCCAATTTTCTGTTGCTTCCCTCAGGTGAAGAGGAAGACAGGGTCATTGTTGTTAAAGAGAGGGCAATAAATTATGAGGAAATAATCAATGGACAACATCAATTTTTCTACAGTAAGTTGATGCACTTCAGTCATGGGAAATTGCCATCAAAATCTCTGCCTACTTAAGACGAGGTGGCAATGACTACGTTTAACCTTTGTCACAAGCTAGGCCTGGTCTCCAAGGCTTAAGTCAGCACAGTCCAATAACCAGGATCCATGATTTGTGAGGGCTACTTGTCACAGAGTCCTACAGAACAGAAACAGACCCTTCAGTCCTACTTGTCTACGCAACTATTTTCCCAAACTAAACTAGTCCCTTTGCCTGCATTTGGCCCATATCCAACCAAACCCTTCCTATTCATGTACTTATCCAAATATCTTTCAAATGCAATAATATACTTGCATCTACCACTTCCTCTGGTAGTTCATTCCACACATAAAACACTCTGTGTGGAAAAGTCAGCCTTCAAGTCCCTTTTAAATCTTTCCCCTCCCACGTTAAACCTGTGCCCTCTAGTTTTGAACTCCCCTACCCTGGGGAAAAGACACCTTTGGTTATCACCTTATCTATACCCCTCATGATTTTATAAACCTCTACAAGGTCACTCCTCAACCTCCTACGCTCCAGTGAAAAAAATCTCAGCTTATCCGGTCTCTCCTTATAACTCAAACCTTCCGGTTATGGTAAAATCCTTGTAATTAGTTTCTTCACTTTTACAATTTTTTTTTAGATTAGATTACTTACAGTGTGGAAACAGGCCCTCCGGCCCAACAAGTCCACACCGCCCCGCCGAAGCGTAACCCACCCATACCCCTACATCTATATCCTTCCAATAGCATAGTGACCAGAACTGTATGCAGTACTCCAAAGGTGGCCTCACTTAATAATCTTTGCCAATAGTTGGACAGCCACAATGCCTCTAATGAAATTATTGTTTGATGTTCAATTGAGTCTCGATTTGGATCTTGGTGATTGGGGATGATGACTTTGCTGAAATATTAGCCTGGCCTTCTTTTCCAGACACTGACGGACTTCTGCTTTAATGTCAGACCCCTTATATTCAGTGTTATTATTAACCTGAATTGCCAATCATCAAGTCCTTAGTATCAAGTTAATGACTGGGTTAATGCTCTGGTTTGGGAATTTGCAGTCAGGTTTTGCATAGTGGGAACAATGGAAAATTCTCAAGTTAATAAAGGCATTAGCGAGTTTTGAAAAGATTTGTAGCTCAGGTTGAGATTCTGGATGGAGGTTTGCTCGCTGAGTTGGAAGGTTCATTTCCAGCCGTTTTGTCACCCTACTAGGTAACACCTTCAGTGGGTCTCCCGGCAAAGCATTGTTGATAATTCCAGCTTTCTATTTATATGTTTGGGTTTCTTTGGGTTGGTGACATCATTTCCTGTGATGATGTCATTTCCAGTTCTTTTTCTCAGGAGTGGTAGATGGGGCCTAACTTGATGTGTTTGTTGATACAGTTCCAGTTGGAAAGCTATGCTTCTAGGAATGCTCATGCATGTCTCTGTTTGGCTTGTCCTAGGATGGATGTGTTGTCCCAGTCGAAGTGGTGTCCTTCCTTATCTGCTTGTAAGGATACTAGTGAGAGAGGGTCATGTTATTTTGTGGCTAGTTGATGTTCATGTATCCTGGTGGCTAGTTTTCTGCCCGTTAAAGGCGTGGATAGGCTTGAGATGTGAAAGGGTCCATTCTGGTGCATAGTAAACAAGATGTAACTATTTCAGACACATGTGAACTGTGGTGGTTCAGTTGGCAACAACATATGTGGCTGCAAATCCAAAAGGTGATGAAGTGGAAGTCAAGTGGAAGTCCTGAGACTTCATGTACTGAAGAAGTGTTGCACTATCGACAGCTCTCTTTCATAGAAGATGGGTTTTGCCTGCCCTCTTAGGTAGACAATACAATCTTATGATCCCACAATTCCAAAGAGCAGCCTGTTCTGTCCAGCGTCCTGGTCCTCAATTGACGTCAATGAAACAGATTCATTCTGGTCATTATTCAAGCTGTTTGTGAGAGTGTGCATTGGCTGTTGCATTTTTTTACATGACAACTGCGATGTACACTTTAACAGTATTTCATTGTCTGTACAGTGACATTTCCTGAGATCATGCAAGGTGCTATATAAATACAAGTTTTTCCTTCACTCCTGATAGAAGTCTCAAGTCTTCTTGCACAGAAGCACAAACTGAGTTGCTTCATAAAGGGGAATATTGATCAGCCCATTGCCCTTTCACAAATTTTAATTTGGATAAATGCAAGGTTTTGCATTTTAATAATACAAACAAATACAGGATTTATACAATTAGCATTGAAGAATAGATAGACCTCGGGGTTCAGGTACATAATTCTTTGAAATTTTTGTCACAGATTGACCAGGTGATTAAGAGGACATTTAGCACACTTGCCTTCATTGCTCAGACCTTTGAGTATAGGAGCTGGGACGTTATTTTGAGGTTATACAGGATATTGGTGAGGCCTCTTCAGGATTACTGCGTGTAGTTCTGGTTGCTGTGTTATGGGACAAATATTATTAAATTGAAGAGGATTCAGAAAATACTTACCAAGATGATGCCCAGAATGGAGGGTTTGAGATACAAAATTAGGCTGGAAAGAATGGGACTTATTTTTCACTGGAGTGAAGGAGGTTAAGGGGTGACCTTACTGAGGTTTATAAAATTATTGAGGGCATAGATAAGATGAATGAAAAGAGCCTTTTCCCTCAGGTGGGGGAGTTGAAATTATTTTTAAGATGAGAGGAGGAAGATGTAAAAAGGACATGAGGGGCAACGTTTTTACACAGAGAGTGATTTGTGTGTGGAACGAACTGCCAGAGGAAGTGGTGGATGCGAATACAGTTACGAGATTGGGATAAGTTCATGAATAGGAAAGGTTTGGAGGTATATGGTCCAAGCACAGGCTGGTGGGACTGGTTTAATTTGGGAACATGGTCGGTGTGGACTGGTTGGACTGAAGGGACTGTTTCCATGTTTTATGACTTAATGACTCTCCAACTTTAAACTCATTATGCTTTCAGTGAATAGAACAGGCTACGTTGATTGTCGCCATCTCAAGTAAATCTGACCTTTGTCTCCATCCATACTTATCCCAATTTGGGAAGGAGTTTGCAAGTTCACAGTCCCTCAGTGACCTCACTCAAATCATCATTCCCTAAAGTCTACAGGAGTGTTTCCTGGTTTAAACATGGCTTTTACCAACTGTAGTCAGTGATCTGTTCTCAAACGTGCTTTCCAGCAGAAATTACTGTCTTTCTGAAAACAAAATAGGCATTTTGTTGATGCTTCCTGTTGCAATGAAAAGGGCAGGAATACTAAAAGTTAAAGGGAGCAACAATTTAAACTCCCTGAAAAATGGGTGGTGACGGTTCGCACTTACTGAATAATCTTGATTGAGCAAAGAATTATACTAACGTTGCATTTAATATCAACAGTTGGGTTCATAATGTGACTCATTTATTTCTGCTGGAAGCTACATATGTTCACAGGCTGGCACCTGCAAGCAAGGGGAATAAGCCCAGGCATTGTAGCTTATTTTTAAAAGCCTGTTACCTACTGCATTCTTGGTGACAATGCCTTAACCAATCAGGATTTGAAGGTGCCAGTGTTGGACTGGTCTGGACAAAGATAAAAACACACTATAGCAGGTTCTAGTCCAACAGGTTTATTTGGAAGCATGAACTTTCGAGATGCCTTCCCTTCATCAAGTGGTTGAGTAACAGGACAATAAGACACAGAATTTATAGCAAAAAGGTTACAGTGTCCTGTCGTATGGTCCTGTTCCACAGCCACTTGATGAAGGGACAGCACCTCGAAAGCTAGTGCTTCTAAATAAACCTGTTGGACTATAACCTGGTGTTGTGTGGCTTTTAACTTTGTCCAATCAGATTTGAATTGCCAACCAAAGAGTAGTACAAATTATTGCTCCCTTTGAAATTTGGTTTCTGTTGCAATGTGGACAAGACAAAATGCTCCCATGCATGTCTCTTCCTTTCGCAACACTGACATTCCACACTATCCAACGTTTTGGACTCAGTATAGCTTAGTGCTGTGTGATGTTTAACCCAATATAGAAGGTATGGTTAGTAAGTTTGCAGATAACACCAAGGTTGGTGGTGTAGTGGACAACGAAGAAGGTCATGTCACAGTAAAATGAGACCCGGATCAGATGGGCCGAGGATCAGCAGATGGAGTTTAATTAAGATAATGGTAAACCGTTGCATTTTAGTAGGGCAATTTGGGGGCAGAACTTAGACACTTCATGGGCAGTGTTGCCAAACAAAGAGACCTTGGAGTGCAGATTCAATGTTCCTTGACGGTGGAGCCACAAGTAGACAGGGTGGTGAAGAAGGCATTTGATACGCTTGTCTTTATTGGTCAGGGCATTCAGTATAGGAGTTGGGAGATCATATTGCGGCTGCACAGGGTATTGTTAGGCCTCTATTGGAATACTGCATTCAATTTTGATCCCCCTGCTTAGGGAAGGTGTCAGAATCCTTACAATTGAATCACTGCAGTGTGGAAGCAGGCTGTTCCACACCAACCCTCTGAAGAGCATCCCACCTGAACCCACACCTCTACCCTATCCCTGTAAGCCCACACTCCCCATGGCTAATTCACCTAAACTGCATATCTTTGGGCTGTGGGAGGAAACCAGAGCACCTGGAGGAAACCCACGCAGACACAGGGAGAATGTGCAAACTCCACACAGACAGTTTTGAGGGTGGAATCGAACCCGGGTCCCTGGTGCTGTGAGGCAGCAGTGCTAACTGCTGAGTCACCATACCAGTTCAAGCTGTTAAACATAAAGGGTTTAGAAGGGATTTACAAGGATGCTGCCAAGGTTGGAGAGTTTGATTTATAGGGAGAGGCTGAATAGACTGGTGCTATTTTCCCTGGAGTGTCAGAGGCTGAGAGGTGACATTATAGAGGTTTATAAAATCATGAGGGGGATGGATAGGGTGAACAGCAAGGTCATTTCCCCAGGGTAGGGAAGTTCAAAACTCGAGGACATAAGTTAATGCAAGAGGGGAAACATTTAAAGGGGACTTAAGGAGCAACTTGCTCCACCCAGAGGGTGGTGCATATATGGAATGAGCTGCCAGAGGAAGTGGTAGAGGCTGGTATAATTACTATATTTAAAAGGCATCTGGATGTGCACATGAATAGGAAGGGTTTAGAGGGATATGGGCCAAGTGCTCGCAAATGGGACTAATTTAATTTAGAATATCTGGTACTGAATAGTTTGACTGAAGGGCCTGTTTCCACGCTGTATAACTCTCTGACTCTATGAATTCTTAAATCACTGTCTAACAGTGGGGTCCTTGACAAAGTTAGCTTCCTAAGTTACGGCCTGGGACATTCGGGTCAATTAACAATCAATCAACCATCCTGAACAGAACCAGGATAAACTAATGCAGACCTATCCCGAATACTGGGGCTCCCTCATGCATATTGTGCAGCAAGCTGTCACACAGTGAGGCTCCCCAACTTTGTTTGGATGCATTCCTGGACATTTTTTTAATATTGTCCCACGTCCCTATCCACCTTGCTCCTGCGACTGATCACTCAACACATCTTCCTAAGTCAATTTCTATGACGCAACGCATTAGCTAAAAGTCCCACTCCCACAAAACGCTCACACACCCCTGCCCTAACAAACTCCAATATTTTGATTGCTAATAATCAGAAATATTCAATGCAAATTAAACAAAAACACAATTTTTTAACATGTATCTGGACACAGCTGGTACATACACTGTGCCGACTATAAAATTATAATGAGACTACAGTAACAAAGCTTCAAAATTCTCTTTGTTTTAAAGAGCTTGTAAATCAAATGTGGAGCGATCAAATCGCTAGGATTTGAAATTTACATCTTTCCCTCTTAACACAAATTGACCATCCCCACAAACAATTTAGTAATAGCATTAGAATAGCACAGAGAGGCGATTCAGCCTAAATATCTCACAACAATTTCACTCCTTTCCTTTCTCTTATTCATGGAGGATTTAACAGTCACATTAGAAGAAAAGTTACTGACTCCTAAGGACGAGATAAAATGTATCATCTAGTCAATTAGGCCGCAGTGTTCAAGTGTGATCGTTTGCCAGGGCTGGCCTGTTGAGTCTCTGCAGAGTTAAGGGGTACAGCAGTTTAGTTGAAGTCTCTGGCTAATTATCACGTCCTAGTTCCTGGTCCCCACGGATTCAAATAAGCAAATGCCATCAGATTACCACGGCAACAACATCTAGCGCCTGCTGAGATGCAGGGCAAGATCTTAACAAGATTCAATTAAAGAGAATTTCTGGATTTTTATTTCACCAGATGAGGCGATAGCTGTATAAAATGGTGGCAACTGAAACAGTGTCAAACTCACAACAGAGATGGAGCTCACTATCGATCAGAAGCTGTAATAGTTTGAATGCTGTGTACTTTTCAAAATGTGGATTTTGCTTCTTTCTTAGCTTTATGGAATTAGTCAGAAATTATTTCCGACCGATGTTTTTCAGACAATAAACACTCATTCAGACTACATTTTTTAGAATTGATTTCTATTTTGGGCAAGGCATATGGTCGCAGATACAGGACTCAAGAGGATAAATGGACATTGAGCATGCAGTCAGGTCAGACTCAAATTTTTAAATCGAATCGTTCCTCATGAATAAGATGAGATGAAACTATATTAGATACATTTCTGAGGACTCGAGGAATCAAAGGGTATGGAAACAGAAACAGGATACTGAGTCGGATGATCACTTATGGTCATATTGAATTGTGGGAAAGGTTTGATGGACTGAATGGCCTACTCCTCCTCCTATTTGCTATATTTCAATGAAGCTGGTAAACTGCATGGGGAAAGAAAGAACGAGCCAGTTATGCTGATACAAAGTGATGGGTGGAAGCAGCGTAAATGCTTGTGCAACTGAAACGGTCTGTTTTTGAGCATTCTAAGGTCTCCATTCACAGTGATGGTAAGCACAGTATGGGAGACTGAGAATAAACAAAACAGCGGATGCTGAAAATCGCAAATGGAAATGTAATGTCAGAGTTGCACATTATAGGAAAACCGCTGATTAGTGTGAACTGCACACCCATCAGCAAGCCTTCCTGTTTCAGAGGTTCCATCCACATAACTGGCATAAGAACAAAATAAAATCCTGGAAAAACTTAAATGTGAAGAGAGTTAATGTTTCGAGGCAAATAACTCATTTGCACTAACACGGCTGGAAAATGGCTTTTATTTTGTTGACAAAACGAGGAGAAGCAAGTAGATCAAATGGTGATAGCATCTTGAGCAAAAGACAAAGTGGATGCTAATGGTGGTAAAGGAGTGACCTTGATGTAAAATAGGTGTTAATAATAGCTGTGGATAAAATAGTGGCCATGTTTGAAAATAAAGTTCATCAGATGCAGGAAGTATGCACCTGATGGTGGAGAAGTCCAGAATTTCAGGATAAGGGCTGTTGTAGTGGTTAGTTTTAACTTTCCAAACAGTGAATGGGACTCCATTAGTGCTTAGGGCTTAGATGGGGCAGAATTTGTCAGGTGTATCCAAGGGGTTCCTTGAAACAATACATATATAGTCCAGTTAGGGATGGGGCCATATTAGATTGGGGAAAGGGTCTGGCCAGCTTATTGGAGTTTCAGTTGGGGGAGTATTCTGTGGACATACTTAAGCAGTGACTAATGAACACACATCCTAGGACAGGCGAAACAAAGACATGCACGATAACTCTCAGAGACATGGCATTCTAACCAGAACTCCATCAATAAACACATCAATTTAGATCACATCTACCTTCCCTTAAAAAGAAGAAATGACATCACCTACCTTTAGAAACCAAGTCCTGTATCTGCAACCATGTGCCCGGCTCAAAATAGAAATCAATTCAAAACAATGTAGTCTGATACAGGACGTTAATCCAGAGACCCAGATAATGTTCTGGACACCTGCCACAGTAGGTGGTAGAATTTGAATCTACCAAAAGCAGTTCTGGAATTGGAGGTCTGCTGATGACCATGAATCCATTATCAATTGTTGGGAAAACCCCTTCTGGTTCACTAATGTCCTTTAGGGAAGGAAGCTGCTATCCTTACCTGGTCTGGCCTACATATGACTCCAGACCCACAGCAATGTAGGTGACTCAACTGCCATCTGGGCAATTAGAGATGGGCAAGAAATGCTGACCTAGCCAGCAATGCCCACAGCTCATGAATAAATAAAGAAAAATAAAAAGACCTCAAATTAGTGTCCCTGATCTCATTTCTCTAGTCCCTGCCTAATATTGTTGTAATTAGCCTTACCCAATTTAGCACTTTCACCCAAGCACAGTCTTGCCCAAATCCACAACTATCCTAAACCTATGAAAGTATGATCACTGTATATAAGTTAGCTCGCTGAGCTGGAAGGTTTGTTTCAGACGTTTCGTCACCATACTGGGTAACATCATCAATGAGAGGCTCCGATGAAGTGCTGGTTCTGCATCTCTATTTACTTAGATTACATTAAGTAAATCTTACTTACAGTGTGGAAACAGGCCCTTCGGCCCAACAAGTCCACACCAACCTGTCAAAGTGCGATCCATCCAGACCCATTCCCCTACTTTTACCCCTTCACCTAACACTACGGCAATTTAGCATGGCCAATTCACCTAACCTGCACATTTTTGGATTGTGGGAGGAAACCGGAGCACCCAGACGAAACCCATGCATACATGGGGAAAATGTGCAAACTCCACACAGAGATTCGCCTGAGGCACAAAATGAACCCGGGTCCCTGGCGTTGTGAGGCAGCAGTGCTAACCACTGTGCCACCGTGCCACCCATAATTAGAGAATATAAAGGAAGCAGGAAAGATCTTAAACAAGGAATTAGGAGGACTAAAAGAGGCAATGGAATGTCCTTGGCAAAAGTGGGTACTGCAGATGCTGGAGATCAGAGTCAAGATTAGAGTGGTGCTGGAAAAGCACAGCAGGTCAGGCAGCATCCGAGGAACAGGAAAATTGACGTTTCGGACAAAAACCCTTCATCGGGAATTGTCCTTGATGAAATATTCTTGCCAAATAGGATTAAGGAGAATCCCATAGCATTTTATACATATATTAGGAACAAAAAGGTAATTAGGGGAAGGGTAGGTTCACTCAAGGACAAAGAAAGGAATTTATGAATGGAGGAAGAGGAGGTGGGTGCGAACCTTGTATAAGTATTCACCAAAGAGAAGGACATGAACAATGGTAAGGTTAGGGAGAGGTATGTTGACATTTTAGGGCACGTCAATATTAAGAAGGAGATGGTGTTGAGGTGTCTTGACAAACATTAAAGTAGACAAGTCCATAAGGTATGATGGGCTCTATCCCAGGATTGAGGGAGGCAAGGGTGGAGATGGCTGGGACTTTGACAGAATTTTTTGCATCCTCTTTAGCCCATAGGGTGGCATGGTGGCTTAGTGGTTAGCACTGCTGCCTCACAGCTCCAGAGACCCAGGTTCAATTCCAGCCTCGCGTGATTGTGTGCATGTGGAGTTTGCACATTCTCCCTATGTCTGTGCGGGTTTCCTCTCGGTGGTCTGGTTTCCTCCCACAGTCCAAAGATGTGCAGATCAGGTGAATTGGCCATGTTAAATTGCCCATAGTGTTCAGGGGTGTGTAGGTTAGGTGCATTAGTCAGGGGAAATGTAAACTAAAAGGGCAGGGGAGTGGATCTGGGTGTGATACTCTTCGAAGGATTGGTGTAGACTTGTTGGGCTGAAAGGCCTGTTTCCACACTGTGGGGATTCTATGACAGGCAAGGTTGCAGAAGACTGGAGAATAGCTAATGTTGTTCTTCTGTTTAAGTAGGGCAACAGGGATAACCCAGGCAATTATAGACTGGTAAGCCTTACAGTAGCAGGAATATTATTCGAGATGATTCTTGGGGACAAAATGGACTTATTACGATAATCAGCACGGCTTTGTGTAGGGGAAGTCTTGTCTCACAAATTTGATTTTGAGAAAGTGACGAAGACAATTGATGAGGTAGGACAGTGAATGTTGTCTACATGGACTTTATGAAGGCATTTGGCAAAGTCCTTCATGGTAGACTGATCCAGAAGATTAAATCACAGGTGACACATGGTGACCTTGGATACAAAACTGGCTTGGTCATAGAAGACAGAGAATAGTCATGGAGAGGCATTTTTTCAACTTGAGGTCTGTGACCAGTGGTATTCCACAAGCTGTGGATAGTGAGGATCTTTGTCAAAAGATATAGGTCAGTTGGAATACTGGGAAGAGAAATGGAAGATGGAGTTTAATCCTGACAAATGTGAGATGATGCATTTTGGGAGGTCAAATGCAAGAGGAAAATATACTGAGGGATCTTAGGGTGCAAGTCCATAGTTCCCTGAGAGTGGCAACACACAAGGGTAAGGTGGTAAAGATGGCATATGGTTCACTTATCTTTATCAGTCAGGGTATTGAGTACAAAAGTTAATAAATCATGTTGCAGCTGTATGAAACCTTAGTTAGGCCACCTTTGGAGTACTGAGTGCAGTTCTGATTGCCACACTATAGGAAGGATGTGAAGGCTTTGGAGAAGGTGCAAAAACAGTTCACCAGGATGTTGCCTGGATTGGAGTGTATTAGCTATAAGGAGAGGTTGGACAAACTTAGATTGTTTTCAGAGGCTGAGTGGCAACCAGATGAAAGTGTATAAAATTATGAGAGGCACAGAACAGGTGGATAGTTGGTGTCTTTTTTCCCCAGGGCAGAAATGTCAAAGACTAGGGAGCATAAATTTAAGGGCAAGTTTAAAGGAGATGTGTGAGGCAAGTTCTTCTGGACAGAGAGTTGTAGGTGGGTGGAACACCACCTGGGGAGATGGTAGAAGCAGAAACTCTGTAAAGACTTTAAAACAAGGTATTTTGGAAAGATTTATAGGCTGACGATGAAGTTGTTTGGCCATTTTATGAGTATACCTTCTGTGGCCATCATGAGGTTACAGCATCTGGTCCAGAGATTGGGACAATACACACTGTATCACAAGAAACAGATATTATAGCAACATTGAAGAGGTGTTTAGATAGACACATGAACACGTAGGGAATAGAAGGATTTGGACCATGCACAGGCAGGTGGGATTAGTTTAGAATGGCATCATGGTCAGCACAGAAGGGTTGAAGGGCCTGTTCCTGTACTGTACTGTTCCATGTTCTAATTTTATTTTTAAAAATCCAGCACTGATATATGATGCTGTAAGTTATTCATAAATGAAAATGAATAAACCATTCATATATTACCAGGATTCTGGGCGGTGAGAGAAGTACAGGTCAAGGTTAATTATAATGGCATTGTTGGAAGAACTGGTTTGGAGGAGTTAGTGAGGACTAACACAAGGAGGCTGAATTATTATGCACTGTGCATTGCCAAGTTAGTGATAATTCCATTTATTAAAAAAAGGGTCTGATGATGCCATTGAACTTGACAGCACAAGGGAGCTGAATTAATATGCACAGTTCGTTCTGACGGAGGTCGATGGCTCGTGATCCTCATGGACACTAAAGAGGAACGTGATCCTTAAAACACTGATTATAGTTCCCAGAAATCCTTGTAGTAAGCAGGGAATTTGGTTCATTCAATCACTGCAGAACACTGCCCTTAATTATAATTATAACCCAAGTCTGGCCTTACCATTCAATGGTGACATGGAAATATTAATTTTCCAGTGTTAAACTGTGATCCCTCACACAGATCACATCAAAAGTGCTCAGTTTTCTATGTTCTTAAGTCTGGTAAAGTTGGCGCAAAATAAATTAACTTCTGCTCTAGAAATAAAATGTAACAAAATTAGGCACCCGATAACGAGAAGTTATCCAAGTCTGTACTTTTATCTAAAAACGCACTTTCAGAATTCACTAAGATGAAGGTTTGAAAAGACCCTATAGGGAATGAACTCTTTGTAGCTGAAGGACAAGGTAGCATCAGGTTATGCAGGGTTAAGGTTAGGATCAGGGTAGAGAGATGTCAATTCTGTGGAATGACGTGATCAGTTCTGTTTTAGGGCTGAGAAATCCAGTATTACATGAGGACCTGGGAGGGTCCTGGGAAGTGTTGCCGAACAAAGAGACTTGGGGTGCATGTTCACAGTTCATTGAAGGTAGACAGGGTGATGAACAAGGCACTGAGTATTGGTCAGTGCACTGAGTAGAGGAGTTGGGATGTCATTTTGCGGCTGGTTGGGCCACGTTTGGGAAACTGTGTTCAATTCTGGTCTCCCTTCTACAGGAAAGATATTGATGAACTTGAAAGGGTGCAGAAGAGATTTACAAGGATGTTGTTAGGGTTGGGTGATTTGAGCTATAGGAAGAGGCTGAATCGGCTGGGGGTCTTTCTCCCTGGAATTTCGGACGCTGAGGGGTGACCTAAGAGGATTATAAAATCATCAGGGGCATGGAGAGGGTAAATAGACAAGGTCGTTTTTCCGAAGGTAGAGGAATCCAAAACTGAAGGACATGGGCTTAAGGTGAGAGGGGAAAGATATAAAAGGGATCTAAGGGGCAACTTTTCACACTGAGGGTCATGCGTGTATGGAATGAACTGCCAGAGGAAGTCCTGGAGGCTAGTACAATTGCAACATTTAAGAGGCATCTGGATGGGTCTATGAATAAGAAGTGTTTAGAGAAATATGGGCCAAATAGGACTAGGTTAATTTAGGATGTCTGGTCGGCATGGACAAGTCAGACCGAAGGGTTTGCTTCTGTGCTGAGCAATGCTATGACTCTATGACCTGTTTTCCCTGATTGATTTTGTTGTGTTCGGTTTAATCAAAGGGGTAGACACTGGAAGATATCTTAAAGGAGGAGAGAAAAGGATGGAAAGCTGAAAGTGAATTCCAGACCATTGAAATGGCAATGCATGCTTGAGAATTCCAGGCACTGGTTGAGAGAAGTCCATGCAGGCCTATAGGTGGTATACCACTCTTGACTGGAGACTGACCTATGACCTACAGCAATACAGAAACCAGCATAACTATGAAACTAAGCATAGATATTAATCTGATGAATTGTCCAGCTTCAAAGCATAAAAGATTAATACAGAAATTGTTGCTAACATATGTAATAGTAATAAACCACTTCAGTTTCACTTCACAATGTATTGTATTACACCTGAACCAAAGACATCTTTCATCACTCCTTTCTCCAGTACACTGTGACCATAAACATATATCTAGCTATTAGTCTGGGAGTGCAATGTGATAAAGTAATATATACAGTGGCTATGTTACTGGGCAAGTAATCCAGAGATTTGGACTTATAATCCAGGGAACTGGAAGTGAAATCTAACCATGGTTAGAATTGAATCAGGTTATATGGAGAACAGATTTAGATAAGAGTTAGAATCAGTATAAATGTAACTAGATTCCTGACATTTTTATGATGACAACAGTCCCATACCAGAACGTCTAATTCCTAACAATGAGGGAGTGACATTAGGGGGCCACTCATTTGGAGAGCTGGCACAAACAGTTTGGGCTAAATGGCCTCCTTTTGAGAGTCTGTCAGTTTACAGAAGAACAGAATATGACACGATGAGACTCTTGTGAAACCATGTCTTCTTAGCATCCCCTACTCATCTGATTCGGACATAAACCAGAGCAGGGTTCGAACACATTATCAAAAATGCTTTGATACAACATCAGAAGTCACCAGATTATAGTCCAACAGTTTTATTTGAAATCACAAGCTCTCTGGGGGCTGCTCCTTCATCAGGTGACCTCACAAAGGGGCAGGGCTTCAAAAGCTTATGATTTTAAATAAACCTGCCAGACTATAACCAGTTTCATGTGACTTCTGACTTTGTCCACCCCAGTGCAACACTGGCACCTCTACATCATTGAAACAACATCGAAGAAGTGTTGGATCTCGCCAATGCAGCCCTTTTTCAATCCTAAACCATGTTTTCTGCTACCCATCCAAATGAAAATGAAAGGTCTCATGGAACAATTCAGGGAGAATAGATCAGTCGCCCCTTGTGTTGGCCAGAATTATGCCCGAAACATAGATTCTTCTGCTCCTTAGATGCTGCCTGACCGGCTGTGCTTTTCCAGCACCACACTCTTTGACTCTGATCTCCAGCATCTGCAGTCGTCACTTTCTTCCTGGAATTTAGGACACTCAACTTGAGTCAACTGGTGAATAGCATTACAGCACGACAGTTCCACCTTAGCAGTGTAACGAACTGTCTGATGTGCTTTTGAAAAACACAATAATTCGCGCTTGGTATAATATAGGTCTCTTTATCACTAACTATTGTGGTGCAGGTTCCACCATATAAAATGTACTTGTTGGGTAACACAGAGAAGTAGCAATTGAGTGTAGGATAGTAATTGAATCTTTGAGTTCTGTGAGCAGAGATCTCAAAGCATCCCTCATCAATCTCCCCTTGGTTCTCATCAGTTACAGCATTAACACTCCATGGAATTGAATTTGCTGTCCATCTATCATTATACTAGGGGAAAATTCTCATTTTTTAATTGCGAACTGGTTTAAATTCTGAGAGACAAGCAAGTAGATAAATACAGAACACCCGAAATTAAGGAGCTTGGGTCTGAAGACCAAAGGTGGAGAATAAAAGTTATAAAGAAGAAAGCTGATAATTTAGTCAAGTGGAGCTCAAAGAAGCATAGAAACACAGAAGATAGGAGCAGGAGGAGGCCATTCAGCCCTTCGAGCCTGCTCTTCCATTCATCACTATCATGGCTGATCATCCAACTCATCCTGCTTTCTCCCCATAACCTTTGAACCCATCCTTCCCCAAGTGCTATATCCAGCCGCCTCTTAAACACACTCAATGTTTTGGCAACAACTACTTCCTGTGGTAATGAATTCCACAGGCTCCCCATTCTCTGGGTGAAGAAATTTCCCCTCATCTCCATCCTAAATTGTCGATGTTGAATCCTCAGACTGTGACCCTATGGTCCTGGACATCCTCACCATCAGAAGCATCCCCTCTGCACCTACCCTGTCTGATCCAGTTAGAATTTTATAAGTCCCTATTGGAATCCCCCTCATTGGGGTGAACTTTAGCAAAAACAAACCCACCTGGTCAATCTATCTTCACACGTCAGTCCCCGCCATCCCTAGAATCAGCCTGGGAAACCTTCGCTGCACTCCTCTCGAGAGCAAGAGCATCCTTCCTCAGAAAAGGAGACCAAAACTGCCCACAATGTTCTAGGCGTGGCCTCACCCAGGCCCTGTATAACTGCAACAACACATCCCTGCTCTTGCACTTGCACTTGAAACCTCTCGCAAGAAGGCGAACACACCATACCACCTGCTGCACTTGCATGCTTATGAAGCCAAGCAGTCGAACTAAGTGCTAACTTGGCTCCATGATAGCATTTGGAACCCTTAATAAGGGGCTCAAAGGCTCATGGGGAGTGCAAAAGCTGCAGACCAGAAGCAGGGCCTGGAATGAGGGGATTACCCTCAAAGGAAAGGATGGACAGGCTCAACCTACATCCTCTGGAGTTCACAAAGGTCCATGCTGACTTAATTGGGAAGATTTGACCCAGTGGATGTGGAAGGGGATATTGTGGGAAAATTGGGAACTAGGGATTTTGGGTTAAAAATAAGGAGTCGTTAAGACAGAGACAAAGACAAGATTCCAGATGCAACTGGTTAGTGAAATGATTTTGAGGGACCCAATGCAGGCGGTGAAGCGGCCAAAATATGAAAGGAATCTGGTCAGCATGGAGGCGGCCTATCTCAGTGTAGTAGTGGTTTAATGTTAGAGCCCCATGTACCTTGAGTTAAACGGGGGTGGGGGTGCAGGAACGCAGACTCCAGCTGATCAGATCTCAATATTCCAGACCTGCCACCTAACCTGGGCTCTCCCCATCTCGTACCAACCAGTGAACCTGGTCACACAGAAAGCGACAGGAATGCTCCCATGCACAGTGCTGTCAGTCTGCTCTGGTCACTTTATGAACTCAGGTGTGAATTGGCTCCTTGTGGGTGAGGCGTGACAGTGAACGCTGGATCCAAAAGGTGTCCCCACGTTAAGGAAAAAGAACAGGAGATAAATGACAAACATGTTCTTCTCTGAAATGGAAAGACAAAACGCTTGGGCTTTGACATTTGTGACTGGCGTGCTCATGCTCACACAGCGGAACCTCAAATAACAGCAAGAGCAGGGCATTCAGCGCTGTCTCACTGCAGCAAATCAGACTGGAACTCAGCATTTAACAGCAGAAAGTGAAGAAACTTGTGCATTTGTATAGCACCCCTCAGCCTTTACAGCCAAAGACAGACTTCTGAAACCTTTTCTTTAAATTTGTAAGTATTGGCAAGGCAGCAGTCATTTTGTACACAGCAGATTCCCTTCAGCAGCCATGTGATACTGACCAAGGCAGACAAGCAGGAGGCTGGAAGGACACAGCAAGCCAGGCAGCATTAGGAGGTGGAGAAGTCAACATTTTGGGTTTCAGAAAAAATCCAGATAATCAGTTTTAGAAATATCAAGCAAAGGATAAATATTGACTAGGACACTCCATTGGCTTTTGAAATAACAGCACGGGATGTTTTAGCCTTTCTGATTAGGCAGATGGGGCTCAGATTAATATCTCAGCTGAACAGCAGCACCTCTGACAGTGTAGCACTTCCTCCTTATCTCACTGGAGAGTCAGCCTCATCGACTCCTGAAACAGGACTTGGGTTCAGAGTGCAACAATGTGATCAGGCCGCTATTAAATATAGATCATCAAAAGAAGGGAATCAGGAGAGAAGCCGGCATATTAAGAGAGAGAGAGAGAGCTTGGATGTTGGGGCAAGGAAAACATGAGAGAGAGAGAGAGAGAGAGAAATGGGGTTAAAATGACCAAATGTCAAGATTTTTAATTCCAGTCTTCTGATTAGTCTGAACCTAGGTCTGGTGTGAGACAGATACAGATTGAAAAGGCCATATTTAAGAGTTTCCAATTATCAAGCAGCTCCATGGTAATTAGTCCAGCTGAAAGAATGCATTAGAGCCTGCCACATACTAGCTTTCTGTCATAAGCCCTAATGGCTTTCACGCCCGGTCTCACTAATCGATAACCTTGGCCAGCGAGATTATCTTCAAAGTTCCAATTAAGCGCCAATTAAGCAGTCTCAACAGTCCAGTGATTGACAGTATTTGATACATATTTCTTGATAACGCGCTGTAAGGAGACACTAAAACCCTTATTTTTCCAACAAAGCAGGATCTGAGTTAAATGGACCACCAATACATTACTGCCAAGGCCCCTTCCTTATTTTCTCAAACCTACATACAGTTCACCAGTTCAGAACAGTCATATTGGACTCATGGTATTAACACTGTTTGTCTCTCCACAGATGCTCCCAAAACTGCTGAGGTCCTCCAGCACTTTGGTTTTTATTCCAACGCACTCACTTTTGCTCAATTGTGTTAATTTTTTTCTGATCAAACTCAATAGTAAATTTAATGTGTTTTTTTGCTGGTTAATATTTCAAATAGCAGGAGGCAGGAATTTGAATATATTTATGCAATGTTACCTTGGGGAGGTGGGGCTGCTATTTATGTTCTGGTAGGAGTGGGGAGTTAGGAATGGGGTATTGAAAAAGTGGAATGAAGCAGAACAATAGAATTCTAGTTATAGAGTAATAGAGACATACAGCACGAAAACATTCCCTTTGGTCCATCCTGACCAGATACCTCAATTAAGCTATTCCCATTTGCCAGCATTTGGTCTATATCCCTCTAAACCCTTCACATTCACATACCCATCCAGATGTCTTTCAAATGTTGTATCAGCTCCCCCCCTCTCCACTTCCTCTGGCAGCTTGTTCCATACACGCACCACCCTCTGCATGAAAAAGTTGCCCTTAGGTCCCTTTTCAATCTTACCTTAAACCTATGCCCCTCTAGTTTTGGACTTCCCCACCCCGGGGAAAAGACTTTGGCTATTCACCCTATCCATGCGACTCATGATGTTGTAAACTTCCATCAGGCCACCCCTCAGCCTCCGACACTGCAGAGAAAACAGCCCCAGTCTATTCATCTCCTTATGAAGGCTCATGGGGAGGGCAAAAGCTGCAGACCAGAAGCAGGGCCAGGAAGACTTGGAATCTTACTAAGTGGCATTTTGCAAGGAGATGATAGCATAATGGTACTTTCATTTGCAGTGGTAATCCAGAGGCTTTAAACTACTGGAGTTCAAAACACATCCCGACAACTGGTGGAATTTAAATGCAATTAATCACTCTGGTATTGAAAATGAATGTCAATAAATAACAACCAGGAGAACTAATTAGGAAGCAATGGCCTCGTGGTATTTTCACGAGACCATTAATCCAGAAACTCGGCTAATGTTCGGGGGAACTGGGTTTGAATTGTGCTGTGGCAAATTTGAACTCAAGGCGGGGAGAGAAAGAATGTCGGGAATTATGAAACAACGATGTTCGTGAAAACGTTGTCAAAAAACCTCATTTGTTTCACTAATATCCTTCAGGAAAAATGATTAGACATGAAAGTAAGTCTCATTAACAGCGCCCATGAAACATTCATCGATGAGAAACACTGCTCATAAAAACTAAAGTTCTGGGGACACAGGTTCAAATCCCATTATGAAAGATGGTGAATTTGAATTCAACACAAATCTGGAAATGAGAGTCTAATGTTGACTGTGAATCCATTGTTGATTGCCCGTCTGGTTCTCTCATGCCCTTTTAGGGAAGGGAATCTGCCATCCTTATCTGGTCTGGCCTACATGTGTCTCCAGACCCACAGCAATGTGGTTGACTCTCAACTGGATGGGGTGAGGGATGGGTAATAAATATTGGCCTAGCCAGTGATGCCCACATCTTGGAATGAAAATTTAAACAAAACTCATTCAAGATTGTAAAAACTCATCTTGTTTACCCACATCTCTTCAGGGAAATCTTCCATAAAAGAAAAATGTGTGAGATGCAGTAATGAAAAATGCTGGAGAAACTCAGCAGGTCTGGCAGCATCTGTGGAGGGAGCAACTGGGTTACTTTTACGAGGTTGCTCAGACTCTTCACCAGAATGATGTCCCCAGTTAAACAGAGATGAGGAGGAATTTCTTCTGCTCCCAGAGTAGTCAATCTGTCAATTTTTTTTAAACCAGAGAGACTGTAATGTTCTGTATATCCAGGGCTGTGCTCGGCAGTATTTTAATCAGCCAGAGAACCAAGAGTTATGGGAGAGGGAGGACATTGGAGGATTATCAGAGCAGCTATGATCGCAGTAAATGGCAGAGCAGACACGATGGGCTGAATGGCCTACTTTTGATCCGATGTGTAATGGCAACAAATGCTGGCCTTATCAGTGATGTCCACATCCTCATCAAAGAACCAAAAAAAACATAGCTCAAGAGAAATATCCCAAATCAGGTTTCTCCTACCTCTCAAGAGGGTGTGCTTTCATAGTGACAGATAATGTTTTTCTCTTAGAAGCAAAATATTTTTTAACAAAGAGAGATTTAAAGTAAGGGAAAGAGCAAGTGAGCAAAATCTGCAAATCTCTGACTGTGGGAGACTCAGCATCACCACCTTAAGGTATTACACGTTCTACTAATCTCTTCAGTTCTAAGTGAAAGCAGGAGAGAGGGAGGGGGGATTCACTGAAGGGGAAGCTGTAATAGTAGCTGAGAGTACAGACATTTGCTGTTATAACTGGTTAGCAGAGGTGTGCTGTTAACCTGACATTATCCAATGTTGCTGTACCTGGGGTTTGGCATGAAGCTGTCAAACCAAATCTCTGTCCTCCAGTGAACCCACAAGAGAATGGAGATATGGAACAATGTAAATCAATGGGCAATTGCGGCTTATTTTTGACTGCCTGGCAACACTCGCTGTGGTATTAGAGTGTGCAAGTCTCTGCTTCAAATCCACTCACAGTATGTTTATAGGAACATGGACATCGGAGGAGACTGTTTAGCCTCACGAGTCTTTTCCAGCAGTCAATGAGGTCGTGGCTGATTTGCAAGATAATTTCACATGCAAACACACAGAATAGGAGCAGGAGAGGCTGTTTGACCCTTGAGTCTGCTTGACTCTTCAAAAAAATCAACGAGTGTAGTACTGGAAAAGCACTTCCGGTCAGGCAGCATCCGAGGTGCAGGGGAATCAATGTTACGAGGATAAGCTTTTCATCAGGAAACGTTGCTCCTCGGATGCTGCCTGATCTGCTGCGCTTTTCCAGCGCCACACTTTCTGACTCTGATCTCCAGCATCTGCAGTCCTCACTTTCTCCTCTTCAATGAGGTTGCCAGAATCCTGGAAGATAATAGGTTTGCTCTCTCAGAGAGATAACTGGCGGTGGTTTAACCTGAGAGTCCCCATGGTTCAGGTGAGGGGTGAGGTTGAGAAGGGGAGTCCTTCGTGATAAGCTCAGTCGGTGCATGAATTGAACCCATGTTGTTGACAGAACCCTCCAACACAAAACAGCTAGCAAGCCAACTGAGTTAGCCAACTAGTAATGCTCATTTGAAGAGCAAGTGCAGATATGAAAGGACAAATGGCCTCCCTCTGTGCCATATGATCTCTGTGATTCTGTCACTCTTGAGACATCTGGTTCAAATTTTTGGAGAGTACCACCGAATCCTACAGACCTTCCCGCCCTCCCCCACCCCACCCACCCCACCCCACCTCCCCGCTACTCCACCAACCCCATCCCCACTTGTGAAAGTCATCTTGCACAGCACATTGGTACAGTCACTGCCTACCGTTCTGGTCACCCTACTGTCGGAAGGATATGATTAACTTGGAGAGTGTGTAGAAAAGGTTTACAAGGATGTTACTGGCACTGGAGGGTTTGAGTTATAAGGAGAGGCTCGATATGCTGGGACACCTTTTCTCTAGAGCGTAGGGGGAATCTTACAGAGGTTCATAAAATCATGAGGGACATAGATAAGATGAATAGCAAAGGTCTTTTCCTGAGTGTAGGGGAGTCCAAAACTAGAGCGCATAATTTTAAGGTGAGAGGAGAAAGATTTAAAAGAGATCTGAGGGGCAACTCTTTCACACAGAGAGTGGTTCATATGCAGAATGAACTGACAGAGGAATAGGTAGATGTAGGTGCAGTTACAATGTTTAAAAGACATTTGGCTAGGTGCATAAATAGGGAAGGTTTGGAGGGTTTTGGAACAAATGCAATCAAGTAGGACTAGTTTAGTTTTGGAAACTTGGTCAGCATTGACGAGTTGACAGAAGGGTTAGTTTCCGCGCTGCCGGACTCTGTGACTCTAAATGGTTTCTCCTAGTTGACCCTACTTTCTCCCATTAATATTTTGGAAACTTCAATCAAATCACCCCTTAATCATTTATATTTCAGGGATCTGATCAAAAGGGAATTTGACAAGAGCTTGACAAGTGAGAGTGTAGTAAAGGGATTTGGACGAAGAACAAAGAAGAGAGATTAAAGCAGATGGTTCTAGTTGGCAAGATCATAGTTTAAAAAAAAGGATTGCCTAAATAGGACAGAGATGACGAAACATTTTTTTCTCTCTCTCAGAGGGTTGGGAGTCTTTGAATTCACTTCCTCAAAAGGCAGTGGATGCAGAATCTTTAGATATTTTTAAGGCTGAACTAGATAGTTTCTCAATGAACAAGGTGATGAAAGATTATTGTGAATGCACAGGAATTTAGAGTTGATGTTAAAATCAGATCAGCCACAATCTTGTTGAATGGCAGATGAGGAGATGAGGCCAAGCAGCCTATTGATGTTCCACATCCATGTGATGTTGACTGGTCTCTTTCCGTTTTCAACGTACAGAGAGCAATTTTCTTCAGACTTCGGGAAACCTACCTGGCTGACATTTTTAACCATTCTGCCCGGGTTTTGCCTGGTCACTCCACAGCTGTGTCTCTGATGCTTCATAAATTGCCCGCGAGCTTAATACTTTGGAAGCCTTCATAACATTAAGAGGGGAGCAGAAAATTTTAAATCACGAACTGCAATGAGACAAATCAAGTCCCATCCTAGCTTACACACTGGGAATTCTTTGATTCTCCAACAGGGCCCCCGGCCCGAGACACCTCATATTGTTCTCCTGCCAATTGCACCCGGCACTCCCTCCTGCTTATGCCAAGCAATTCAGAATGGGTCATGGACATCCTGCCACATCTAATTGGCCACCTTTCAGGCAACAAATGCCTATTCTAGGGTGGAGAGACACAACTTGCGCAGGTTTGCTGCAGCGACACAGAATGGGGGAGGGGGGGGAATGGGAATGCCACACACTGGACAAGTTTGGAGGCCCACTCAGAACTAGGCCTCAGAGCCTGACGTCCGCTGAAACCCATGTCTCGAAAGAACACAATTCCCTGTGTGAATTTCCAGACTCCGTGCTGTAGGGCTGGACATTGCTGTGAGAAAGCAGGACACATCAACATTTTAATTCTTCCGTGGCAACGCCCCCAGCTGGGATCAGGGATAGGGTGCCAACTCAGGGACCATTTTGCAATGGCACCAGTAGTCGAAGTCTCTGCTATGGAGATTGTCAGCTCATTGGTGACAATACGGTTAGGATGATTAAACCAGGGATTAGTGGGAACAGACTGGGTGGCAGTTGGACACAGAGGCTATGTACCCCAGTGACAGAGATAATAATTGGCCCAATACTCCAGCAGAGAGGTATCCCCTGCTTCCGTATACCTATTTCTGCCTCCTCACTTTCAGATAGCCCTGCAGGAAACACCACAGCTACCCTCAGCAGCACACACCACCTCTGGTTGGTTGGACACTACCTGCTAAACATGGCAGCCTGCCCTCCACCTATGCCACCTTTTGTCTTCCCACTATCTCTAAATCGATGGGAGGGCTTGTGGAGATGGTAATAATAGAAGTTCCCTCTGGCAAGGTTGGACCCAGTGCTCTGACATGAAGACGGTGAGGTGGGGCAGCACAGTGGCTCAGAGGTTTGCACTGCTGCTCACAGCACTTGGGATCCCGGTTCAATCCCAGCCTCAGGTAACTGTCTGCATGGGGTTTCCTCCCACAGTCCAAAGATGTGCAGGTTGGGATGGACTGGCCGTGCTAAATTGCTCACAGTGTCCAAGGATGTGTAGGCCAGGTGGGTTAACGAAGGGAGACATGGGGTTATGGGGATAGACTGGGATGCTGGGACCGGGTGGGATGCTCTTTGCCGGGCTGGTGCAGATCCGATGGGCCGAAAGCCCTTCTTCCTGCTCTGTCGGGACTCTGTGATGCTTCCCACTTCCTCACCCAGAATGGTCCTGGAAAATGGAAGCACAATCCAACTGGGTAAGTCCAGCCGGGATTTGCTGACTTTTCTCTTGGAGAGCTGAGACTATCGTTAAAAAATTGTCAAAATAGGAGTGGGATGCGATGACATTTGTAGAGAATGCACCTACTATTCTTTGGGGAAAGCCAAATGCACAGCGATATTTGTAACAACAAATGATAGAACAAAACAAAGGTGTGCCCAAAGGCAATTAGATTTGATTCCCTATGGAAACAGGCCTTTCGACCCAACAAGTCCACACTGCCCCTCTGAACAGCAACCCACCTAGACCCATTCCCCTCCCATATATTTACTCCTGACTCATGCACCTAACACGATGGGCAATTTAGCATGGCCAATTCATAAGGCCTGCACAATGTTTGGATTGTGAAAGGAGATCCCAGCAAATCTGAATTCCTGTCCTCCCTTTCATTCACGCGAACACATAATCAATTAGCAAGTTATTGGTCTCACCTTTAATTCCTTCTTAAATCAAATGCATAGTTGACAAAAAGCAATTCAAAACCAAGTGACAATTAGCCACGATTAATAGCAGGTGCAGTCTTGTTCTGGCCAGCAAATTAAAGTCAAAGTGCAGTTAATCTTAAAATAACTTCTTCTTAGGGAGCATAAGCAAAGGCTTTGCCATGGCAAGGTTGCCAAATTCAGTCACTGTCGGAGCTCCATAGTAATCTAATGGGCTTGACGTCATGCACTTTCCTTCCAGAAGAGTTGTGATGGGAGAATTGGACAGCAGCAGATTAAAGCTGTGTTCAGTCGCTGAAAGAGTAGGTTTATCTGTCTCCTGAGGTGGTCCCTAAGCTTTGAATCCATTCCCCACACCTGCTATCCTGTGCCCATCCCCCATACCACCTGCTCCAGGTTTCTATGTGGCAGCTTCATTGTAGGCAGGACTGCCTCAGGTACGGGTCCTTGTGAAGAAAAGGTCAACGTGACCAGCAGAAACCAGGAAAGGGCTTCACTCAGAAAATATACTTAATTACATAGAACACAGAAAAATACAGCACAGTACAGGCCCTTCGGCCCTCGATGTTGCGCCGACTGAAGCCTACCTAACCTACACTAGCCCAATAACCTCCATATGCTTGTCCAATGCCCGCTTAAATGACTATAAAGAGGGAGAGTCCACCACTGATACTGGCAGGGCATTCCATGAACTCACAACCCGCTGAGTAAAAAATCTACCCCTAACATCTGTCCTATACCTACCACCCCTTAATTTAAAGCTGTGTCCCCTAGTAACAGCTGACTTCATTAGCGGAAAAAGGTTCTCACTGTCAACCCTATCTAAACCCCTAATCATCTTGTAAAATTATGCCTCACAGGTAGGTGAAGGCTTTGTTATTCTAGAAGCTAAAAGGCTTGCATTTGTATGGCGTCCTTTCACTACCATAGGTCACTTTAAAGTGCTTCACAACTGAAGAAACATCCCTTGCAGAATAATCCCTGTTGCACGCAAAATCGGTAGCTAATTTGTACACAGCAGGATCCCAGACACACAGTAAGTGCGACAAGAATGAATTATCTATTTTAAGGATTTTAATGGGTACACATTAATTTGAATGTCTGAAGATAGCACCCCTTTTCTTCTGCTGATATAGAGCCCTAGTATGTGTTATGGCCAGTTGAGAATGGAATTAACTGTCAGAGGAAGTGGTGGAGGCTGGTACAATTACAACATTGAAAAGGCATCTGGGTGGATACATGAACAGGAAGTGTTTAGAGGGATATGGGCCAAATGCTGGCAAATGGGACTCGGTCAACATGGACAAGTTAGACAGAAGGGTCTGTTTTTGTGTTGTACATCTCTATGACTCTATGAGAAACAGCTGACATGGCCTTGAATGGAAAGCCTTATGGGAGAATAGTTCTTCTGTCAGTACAGCACTCCCCCCACTGCAGTGCCAGCCAAATCTTAAAATCTCTGGAGTGGGACATGAATCAATGATTTTATGTCTCAAAGGCAAAAGAGCTACCGGCAACAGGATTCAACATCCCATACACATTAAAGAGCTTTTTGCTTTCTATTCAAAGGTGGTGAGTATCATTTTTCTTCCATTGCTTCTGCAAAACATCTTTCAACATAAAATTTAGCACAGTATTGGAACTCTGCAAAGGTACATAGTTACATATGACATGTACTGTGTTAAGCATTTGTGATACCTTTGCATTGCAATGATGCAATGGAGTAGGGCACATAGAAACATTAACGGGTCACTATGAAGCTCCTCTGCACATTATTACCAAAGTCAGAAATCACACAACACCAGGTTACAGTCCAACAGGTTTATTTGAAATCACAAGCTTTCAGAGCGCTGCTCCTTCATCAGGTGACGTGGACATCACCCGACAAGGATGTTTCCAGGGTTTGAGCTATAGGGAGAGGCTGAACTGGCTGGGGCTGTTTTCCATGGAGCGTCAGAGGCTGAGGGATGACCTTATAGAGGTTTATAAAATCATGAGGGACATGGATAAGGTAAATAAACAATGTCTTTTCCCTGGTGTGGGGGAGTCCAGAACTAGAGGGTATAGGTTTGGGGTGAGAAGGGAAAAGTCTAAAAGAGATCTAAGGGGCAACCTTTCACGTAGATGGTGATACGTGTATGGAATGAGCTGCCAGAGAAAATGGTAGAATTACAACATTTAAACGTCATCTGGATGGGTATATGAACAGGAAGGTCTTGGAGAGATAAGGGCCAAGTGCTGGGGCAAATGGGACTAGATTTGGTTGGGATATCTGGTCGGTATAGAAAAGTTGGACCGAAGGGTCTGTTTCCATGCTGTACATCTCTATGACTCTATCACCATGGAGGCCATACTCCATCACCAAATCACCATTTAGTTATACATGAATAGTCCTTGACTTTAATACTGCCTCGACCAGAGTCAGGTACCAGCGTATCAGGATGTCTGAAACTCCCTTTTTTAGAGTCATAGAGTTGTACGACATGGAAATAACTCCTTCGATCTAACTGACTCATGCCAACTAGATGTCCTAAATTTATCTAGTGCCATTTGCCAGCATTAGGGCTTATAGAGGTATCGGCTAAATGGTGGAAAATGGAAATAGGTGAATTAAGGATATCCGATCGGTATGGACGAGTTCAACTGAAAGGTCTGCTTCCATTCTGTTCAACTCTATGATGCTAACTATTCACGTACCTATCTGGGTGATTTTTTGAATGTTGTAATTGTACCAGCCTCCACCTCTTCCTCTGCCAGTTCATTCTGTACATGCACCACCCTCTGCATGAAAATGTTGTCCCTTAGGTCCCTTTTATATCTTTTCCCTCTCACCTTAAACCTATGCCCTGTAATTTTGGGCTCCCCTACCCTTGGGGAGTGACCTTGGCTATTCACCCTATCCATACCCCTCATGATTTTATAAACTTCTACAAGGCCACTCCTCAGTCTCTGATGCTCAGGGAAAACAGCCCCAACCTATTCAGCCTCTCCCTATAGCTCAAAGCTTTGTGTCAGCCAGGGCTCTCTGATTGGACCAGATTGATAGCTAGGAGAAATGAGGACTGCAGGTGCCTGACAGTCAGCGTCGAAAAGGGTGGCACTGGAAAAGCACAGCAGGTCAGGCAGTATCTGTGGAGCGGGAGAGTGGATATTTCAGGTATAAGCCCTTCATCAGGAATGTGAGGGGGGGGGGAAGGAGGATGAGAGATAATAAGAATGGGTGGGGCTGGGGGAAAGGTAAGTGGAAAGGTGATAGGTGGATGCAGGTGGGGCAAAATTGTGGGAGGTCAGTGGGGAGAGTAGAGCGACAATTTGGCACCGCTCTCTTGACCTGTCCTACCTGTCCATCTTCCTTCCCACATATCCGCTCCATCCTCCCCACTGACCTCCCACAATCACCCCCACCTGCATCCACCTATCACCTTCCTACCTGCCTTCCCCTCAGCCCCACCCATCCCTATTTATCTCTCATCCTCCTTCCCCTTCCACATTCCTGATGAAGGGCTTACACCTGAAATGTCGACTCTCCTGCTCCTCAGATGCCGCCTGACCTGCTGTGCTTTTCCAGCGCCACCCTTTTTGACCCAGATTAATACCCTCAATCGTGGAATGCATTTTCTATGATGTCTAGCTGACTGACCTCGTTGCAATCTCTTCCGGTCAGTCTGTTGATTCCTGAGCTCACAAAGAGAACGTTTCTACCCTTCGCTTCAAGGGTGTAGCATTTCCTCAGCATCTCTGGAGTGGGACTTGAACCCATTTTTTTCTGATAGAGCTAAGGCACAACCAAGTCTAAAAATCAAGCAATGGATCATCAAAGGTTTATCCATACAGACTGCCAGTTCTCTAAAAAAATACAGCCTCTGCTTTCTAATTGATTTATAGATGATAGATACACATACGGTAAACAGCCATAGCTTTCTGTATCCCAGTTTTTTTCACAAATACTTTCTTTCTCTTTACACCTTGAACCCTAGGATGCAGGGTCAGATGTAAATGATCCCTCAGAACTATCCCAGAGAACATCAAGGGGCATTCTCCCTGGCATTCTGTCCCAGTTTTAACTCCTCAACGTCATGAGAGCAGATTGTCTGGTCGTGATTGCTTTGCGGGAGCTTGCTGTGCACAACCTGGCAGTGCTTACCACCACGCGGCAGTGCCTTCACTTCAAAGCTGTGTCACTGGCTGTAATACGGCGCTATATAAAGGCACATCTCTCTTTTCCTTCCTTCTGCCTCAGTTACCAGATCATACCCAGGCTGTCTGCTGAGACTTCATGCACACCAGACACAAATGCATCCAATTTTGTTCCTCTGGTTTATTTACACATTGTAATATTTATGGGTTTCATTGCTCCTTGCTCTGCTGTGCAGTGTTTGGCCTGAGAAAGTACAGGTTGCTCTACTATAACGCACGTTTCGTTAATGCAAATTCACTGTAACACGATTGACGAACTGGGGACACTATTTCTAAAGTGCAAACTTTTAAAGCGTATCTTATAATGTGGTTCTGGCCCCATTCATTTAAATGGTGCTGTTATAACATACTTTTCTCATAACATAGGGTTGCATGAGAACAGAATGACTGCGTTATAGTAGAACTCACTGTACTCTGCATTTAGAGACTGCTGTTAGATATAATGTGCAAAATTAAATCTATTTGGTCAGTACTTTCAATGGTCAGATTACATGGCTTGTTCTTCCCATGCTCGACATGTGTCGTTTGCAACGCTCTTTCTTCTCACAAACTTCAACTTAAGTTAATCTTCTACACCAAAGTATAGTTTTCCAGGAATTTATCAACCAGAATCCTTCCCCACGTTTTGTTAATGATATACCTTGTCAAACCCAACCAATGTTTATAAGAGTCATAGAATCATACCTCATGGACATAGACCCTTTGGTCCAACACATCCATGCTGAACATGATCCCAAACTAAACTGGTCCCACATGCCTGCTCCTGGCCCATTTCTCTCCAAACCTTTCCTATTCATGTATTTATCCAAATGTCTTTTAAACATTGTGATCATGCCCACATCCACCACTTCCTCAGGAAATTCCTTCCATAAGCAACCCACTCCCTGTGTAAAATATTTGCCCCTCATGCCTTTTTAAAATCTCTCTCCTCTCGCCTTAAAAATTGTATCCCCTAGTCTTGAAGATCTTCTTCAATTTCTAACTTATTCTTTTCATCTTAGATGGATCTACTAGAAGAGCAATCAATGTGCTAGTTGCTAGATCAATCAATATATTGGTTGGATAGATTGCTCGATCAATACCAGGTCAATAGAAATTCTAGATAGATCGAGGCAAAAGGTGCATTTCGAGGTCTTCAGATTTTATTGTTAAACTGATAATTTTCAGTAATTCTGTTAAAACAATCTCTCAAAGGACTGTTTTTATTGCCAATTGTTGAATTGTACAGCTCTGAATCAATAACTGAGTTAACACTTATGGATCTCTAAATGGCAGCTTGGAAGAAACTATTTGAGGCCTCAGTGATGCAGTGGTAACATCCCAATCCCTGGACTGGGAGGTCTGGATTCAAGCCCCACCTTCTCCAGAGGTGTGTAATAACATTGCTGAGCAGGTTGATTAGAAAAACAGGTTTAACAAATCTTACAATGAACTAAAGCAGGAGGTCCTCAGGTTACAAATGGGTTCCATTCCTGAGCACATTTGTAAGTTGATTCATATGCAAATCAGAACACAATACAGTATGACATAAAATATTCAGTACCAAATAACAGATATTGCTGGAAAAACTCAGCAGGACTGGCAGCATCTGTGGACTATGTAATCAAAGTTAATGTTTTGGGTCTAATGACTTCTTCAGAACTGAAGAAGGTGACTGTTCTAAAGGAGGGTCACTGGACTCAAAATGTTAACTCTGATTTCTCTCCACTGATGCTGCCAGACCTGCTGAGCTCTTCCAGCAACTTCTGTTTTTGTTTCTGATTTACAGCATCTGCAGCTCTTTCAGTTTTTATAAAATATTTGGTTGCAAGAATGTGTGAACATTCACATGGTGGATCCTTAACATGAATGATAATATGAGATTTTGTTCGTAAGTATAAGAATTTGCAAGTTAAATGTAAATCCAAGATCCGCTGTACAAAAAATCAAAACTTCAGAAATAACAACAGAAAATGCTGGAGAAAATCAACAGCAAATGTGGAGAGAGAAACAGTGTTTCTGTTTCAAGTCTGATATGATTTAACTTCAGAGTTCTGAAGAGTCATAGATCATAGAATTATAGAAAACCTACAATGTGGAAACAGGGCATTCAGCCCTACAAGTCCACACTGACCATCTGAAGAGTAACCCACCCAGACCCATTCCCCTACCCTAGTACTCTACACTTACCCTGACTAATGCGCAGAACCTACACATCTCTGAACACTGTGGACAATTTAGCATGAGATAGGGGCAGTGTCTGGGGATAGCAATGAGAACATCATATCATGATACCCAGCATATCTGCAATGCAACATTTTCTTCCAATGGGGCCACCAAGGTAAATAGGATTGCCCTCCACATCAGGTTTTCATGCAAGTCATGTCTGGGACTTTGTGCAAATACCATGCAGATAGAAGATGCCAATTGATTCTAAGAATTTCTGCTGCAGATAACTGGCTAAGCTAGAAGCTAGACCGTGAGGATCCACGACAGCCACACCATCTTATCAAATAAGAACAGGAGGGTGTTTTTCAGACAGAACAGCATCCTCAGCACTGTGCAGTGCAACAGTTCAAGCAAAGTAATGCAGACAGGACCTCTTTGTGAGTCACTGCAAACACAAAACATTAACTCTGTTTCTCTCTCTACAGATACTGCCAGACCTGCCGAGTTTCTCCAGTACTTTGTTTTTATTTCAGATTTGCCGGTATCCACAGAGTTTTGTTTTTATTCAAAACTTCAGCGTAGGTTTTCGGAAACTGAGGTGAGTCAACAAAAGCCTCAGAGTAGAATTGTAGTCACGGCACTGACGGTCAATGTCTGGGGGGGAGTGAGTACTGCTGATGCTGGAGATCAGTGTCAGGATTAGAGTGGTGCTGGAAAAGTACAGCAGGCGAGGCAGTGTCCGAGGAGCAGAAAAATCAATGTTACCTGATGAAGGGCTTCTGCCCAAAATGCCGATTTTCCTGCTCCTTGGATGCTGCATGGCCTGCTGTGCTTTTCCAGCACCACTCTAATCTTGAGTCAATGTCTGGGTCCTAATGTCTGATTGATTTAAAACCTCTGACATGATGCAGTGCCGTGTAACCCATGAGTCAACTTATCAGGAATAGTGCAGTATATTGAGGAACACTGCCTCCAATCCCAGCCTTGGTTGTTGCTGAGATGGCTCCCACTGGAATGATGATGACCTAGTGGCGATATCACAAGGCTACTAATTCATAGACCCAGCTAATGTTCTGGGTTCAAATCCTGCCATGGCAAATGGTGGAATTAAAAATCCGGCGTGACTATTTTAACCATGATCACAAAATTGTTGGAAAAACCCATCTGGTTCACTAATGTCCTTTAAGGAAGGAAACTGCCATCCTTACTTGGTCTGGCCTATATGTGACTCCAGACTCACAGCAATGTGGTTGGCTCTCAACTGCCCTCTGGGCAATTAGGGATGGGACGGTGACATCCACGTCCCTTGAATGAATTTCAAAATAGCTGATCTCAGCCAAGTGAGGGAAATGCAAATCTTTGCTGGAAGTGATGCTCCAGATCTATTCAGCACTTGCATTTCATTTCTTCCATCCTCTCCATTGAAAAACATGTGTACTTAGAGTTGGCACACTGGAGACAGTCTTTGATGCAGAACAGGATTAAGAGAGAAGGGATAAAAATAACACAAAAATAGAAAAGAGGATGGATCTGACACAAAAGCAAAACCAACAGAGCTGGGAAAGAAGCAGCCAGAATTAATTGTGTAAAGACAGATTTGAAAATATTGCCCTGAATGGGTGGCAGGAATCTTTTTTTTAACTTCACAGAAATACATCATTGCACAATACACCAGCAAATTGAGTGAGAGGATGTACCTCAGAGATGCATCTCGACAATGTAAAAATAAAGGTATTCAGATCTAGTAAAGACAGATGTACATTTCATCAAAGGAAATCCCAAAACTGAATTACTTACGACTAACTTTTCAAATTTTAACAAGCGATGCTGAGGCTCATTGAAATTGTAGTGTTCAAACGATTCAAAACCTCAACTGCACATTTATTGTCAAACCTACACTCCCCTGCTTCTCAGTGGAATACCCTATCCATCAGATTAAATCTCAGATCCTCGTGTATATTTAAAAAAAAACAGGAAATTCAGCCAAGAGCACATGTCATATTGATTCAAAATTTGGAACCTTTGAAGACCAGGCTTTTATTAATTATGAAGATTTTAACATTTTCATTTTAAAGCCAAATAAAGCTAGAGACGTTACTAAGCTTAAATGAGGCAGCTGAGATGAATTGAGTTAAAATTGATTGATGACAGTACCTAGCTTAAAACATACTAGGATGCAGGATCAAAGGACTATAGAGAGAGAGACAAAGAGTACGACATTGCTAAGGATTTGTAGTGAGGAGTTTGAATTGGACACAATGCCAACAGACCCAATGTCAACAGTGAGGGTGCAGAAAAAAGAACTTTATTTTTTTCCTCATTTTTATCTTAGAAAGGTGCTGTTCAATAACATTACTGAAGGTTTGTTTTGAAAAGTTTATTCAGTAGGTACAGTTAGGAATGGAGAGAATCCAAAGCATGTACAGGGGAAGAGAAAGCAGGCACAGAAGGAGACAAAGAGACACAAAGGAAGAGAGAGGGACAGACAGACAGAGCAGACATAGAGACAGAGAGATTGAGAGAAAGCATAGGGAGAAAGAAAGAGGTAGAAGAAAGAGAGAGAGAGGAGAGGAGGGAGGAGGGTAGAGAGCAAGAGAAAATGGAGAGAGAGAGAGAGGAAGGATGAAGAGAGAGTGCACACACGCGGGGAAAAACAGCATGTGATCATGTGTGGGAAGAAAACAAGAGAGGACACACCAGAAGTGAGAGGGGAGAAAGTGAGAGCATAGGAGGGAACAGGAGGGGGCTGGGGGGTGAGCACACATGGTTAGAGACAGGTAGGTAGTGAGAGAGAAAGCACACAGGGGAGGAGGGGAGAGAGAGTACATGGGGTAAGAGAGAAAGAGAATCTGAGAAAAGGCAGAGAGAGAGAGAGAGAGAGAAAACACATTGGGGATGAGAGAGAAGACATATCAGGAAAGAGAGGACACATGGGGAGAGACAGAAAGAGACCATGTGAGATAGAGAGAGACAGACCGTGCTGGGAGAGAAGAGAAAACGTGGGGAGAGAGAGAAAATGTAGGGAGAGAGAGAAACCACGTTGAGGTAGAGAGAGAGCAAAAATATGTTGGGGAGAGAAAGAGAAAAAACACGTGGGGCGAGAGAGAAAACGTAGGGGAGAGAGAGAAAATGTGGGGTGGGAGAGAGAGAGAAACGGGGGAGAGAGAGAGAAAATGTGGGGAAACAGAGAAAACGTGGGGGGAGAGAGAGCGAAAACGTGGGGAGAGAGAGAAAACATGTCGGGGGGGGGAGACAGAAAGAGAAAACATGTCAGGAGAGAGAGAGAAAACTTGTGGGGAGAGAGAGAGAACATGTTGGGGGAGACAGAGGAAGAGCATATACAGGAAGAGGGCAAGAGGGGCACAGCGCATGGAAAGAGAGAGAGAGAGAGCACATGCAATGAGAGAGAGAGAGAGATCGTGTGGGAAGAGGCAGGGAGAGAGAAAGCACACACGGGTAAGGAGAGAAAAATGGAGAAAAAGAAGTGAGAAAAGGGTAGATTAAAAAAAGAGAATAGAACATGAGACAGGGAGAGAGAGACAAAATAAAACGCAAGAGAAAAAGAGACAGGAAAGAGAGAGAAAGGGAAAGCAAGAGAAAGATATTGGAGACAAGAGAAAACTTACCTGTCAGATACACTTATAGGAGCATTCAGTCATTGAGGAGAAAATTACTATTTGGCACGAAAAGGAGAGTCAGGCTTGCTTCAGGCAGCTTTAGAGATTGAGATCAACTCGGATCACAGGAAAAAGTGAGGCCAAGGATTTCAATAACTGAAGCCACGTTTGTGGTTAACTTGCTTTAAGGGTTTAATAAGTGAATTCTCCCTTGAGGGGAAGCCCAGAAAGTCAATCACTCTGACCAAGGAAGGTTGAGATGAAACCCTGTCCTTGTGTATGTCTCTTTTACCCAATCATTTCCTCGTTTTTTTTTGTCTTTAATAAATACATTTTTCAGGCAATTCCTTGAAAGTTCAAACTTTACATGCCCAACTTTCGCTGTTAAGCTTTTCTAATAGACTTTGCTAAGCGATTTTTGCTTGTGTGGTATTACGAGTTTAAAAATTAATTTTAATTAATATTTCCAGTATATGCTATTCATCATGTAGTTACTGAATTTCAGCAAATATGGCACAGATCCATATAGACTAGAAAGGTCTCAGGTGGATTGCCTGATATGCTCAGTTAGCTGGGGTGGCACTTGGAGAGTTATAATTAGCCTGAATGGTTCTGGGATGTAGATAGGGTTACCAACCCTCTAGCGTTGTCTTAGAGTCTCTGAGAATTAAAAGATTAATCACCAGGACATTGCTACGAGCAGCCCAGGAGAAAAATCACAGAGAGAATAAATGTTCCTATTTCCTTTGAACATTCATTAACTGTAAAAATATTGAAGATGAAACAAAAAGGCTGGTTGGGTTTGAATTGTGAACACCATTCAGTCAGCTAATTAAGAGCCTGTTTGTTTTCCATGGGGCTGCAAATATGTACCCATTAAGCAACCAATAGTAGAAACCAGGATTGTCGAACGTAGCGCAATCAGTTCACGCCTCTGGGAATACCTCCAAAAGGTTAACGGGCAGGGGTTGAGTAGGTTGGATCTGCACTCGTTGAGCTTCGAAGAATGAAAGGCGACCTTATTTAAAAATACAAGATTCTTAGGGTTGTTTCCCCTTGCGAGAGAACCTAAGACCCGAGGGCATAATCTCAGAGTGAGGAGCTGCCTATTTAAGACAGAGATGAGGAGGAAATTTTTCCCTCAGTGGGTAATAAATCTGGAATTCTTTGCTGCAGTGGGCTGTCGAGGCTGGTCTGTTAAAAATATTCAAGGCTGAAAAAGGCAGATTTTTAATCAGTATCAAGGGTTACAGGGAAAGGCCAAAGGAAGTGGAGTTGAGGATTATCAAATCTCAATCTCACTCCTTAGCTCATTGGACTGATTGGTCCATTCCATTCCGAGATCTTTTGGTCTAACCCTTGCCAGAAACTTTAGGCATGTATAATGTTCAAGTGTTCAATTTTTAATTCTGCAAGACCGTTGCCTATTAATGCTTATTTGGCGAAGCCTATGTATGCACTGTAAAAATCCAGCGATGAAACATAGAGCAGACATTTCAAAGCATTGTAAATTATATTCCTGTAAGTGCACAAACTAGAATCATTTCCTGAACGTGAAATATAAAGTGGATCTGAATGTTATGGATCTGAAGATTCAACCAGAGAGTGCCCACTTCAAATTGCTACCTCCTAGAACCTATATTGAGTGAAGATAAAAGGTTAAGCCAGAAGATGATAACCCTCCATCAAGTCCTTCACTTTGGACAGCTAACAGGACCAGTCAAAAGATCATAGTCCAGGCGAGATCAAAATCTTCAGGAGTTCCCTCCATTCAACGGGATGTCCAACATACACTCTCAGGCGTGGTACTGCTTGGCATGGACCAGCAACCAAATTCCTCATGCCATTACAGCTGGAGTGGACAGCTGTACCCTGAGCTGTTGGCGCCAATCAGATTCATCATCCAGCCACTGAGAAAACTGGCCCACTCAAACAGATCAGTCTACTATAGCAAAATGCTCCTTTTACATTTATCTTGAACTAAAAGTTCCAATGTTCTGTCCTTCACACGGCAAGCCAGGCACTTCTCCCCCATGAGAGAAAAGTTCACTGGACTCCAAACATTAACTCCGCTTTCTCTCCACAGATACTGCCAGACCTGCTGGTTTCTCCAACTCTCTCTGCTTTTGTTATTGATGTGCATGGGAATGTACCTGCAGGTTGATAATTTTGGCCTTATTTGGAGTCCTAGAGTGGGATTTAATCCCTGAGCTCTCAGCTCAGAGGCAAAGGGGTGGTACCCACTGCACCACAAAACCTTTCCATCAGAAGGAGCACAGAAGAGAATTATACTATAAATTAAAAAAACACTTAAAGGCTTTCATTTCCATAGCTCCCCAATGTGATTATCAGTCCGGGACAGACTTCTGAATTGTAAGCAACTAACTTGCACATAGCAATCTCACTCAAACAGCAATGGAATGATAAGAGGCACGGTAGCACAGTGGTTAGCACTGCTGCCTCACAATGCCAGAAACCTGGGTTTAATTCCCACCTCACCACTGTGTGGACATTCTCCCCGTGTCTGCGTGGGTTTCCTCTGGGTGCTCTAGTTTCCTCCCACAGTCCAACAATGTGCAGGTCAGGTGAATTGGCCGTGCTAAATTGCCTGTAGTGTTAGGTGTAGGGGAATGGATCTGGGCGGGTTGCACTTCGGAGGGTCAGTGTGGACTAGTTGGGCCGAAGGGCATATATCCAAACTGTAAGTAATCTAATCTAATTTATTTTTGATCTTGGTTGAGGCACAAATATTAGCCAGGATGCCAGGGAGAAGTCCTCCTACCCAACTTCAAGAGAGTGCTGTTGGCTCTTCAGAATACAAGGGGATATTATTGCTAGACTCTTAATCCAGAGAGGTCAGGCAGCATCTGAGGAGCAAGAGAGTCAACATTTTGGGCATAACCCTTGAAGTTGACTTTGCCTGAAATGTCGACTCTCTTGCTCCTCAGATGCTGCTTGACCTACTGTGTCTTTTGACTTTGATCTCCAGCATCTGCAGTACTCACTACCTCTTAATCCAGAGGCCCAGGTAATGTCCTGGGAAACTGGGTTCGAATCTCGTTCATGGCAGATGGTGGAATTTGAACTCAATTTTAAAAAAAAGGAATCTGGAATTAAGAGTCTGATGATGACTATGAATCAACTGGTCAGAAAAAAACCCATCTGGTTTACTAATGTCCTTTAAGGGCTTAATATCTATAACATTAGTCTAAACTATCATCAATTGTCAGAAAAAAGGTTGGCTCACTTAATCCCCTTGAGGGAAGGAAACTGCTGTCCTTACCTGGTCTGGCCTGCACATGACTCCAGACCCACAGCATTGTGGCTGACTCTCAAACTACCCTCTGGATAATTAAGGCAATAAATGCCGGCCTGACCAGCAACATCGTCATCCTGTGAATGAATATATTTTTTAAAAACTCATCCCATTAAAAAAATACACCCAAGGGGGAAGCCAGGATCTCTGTTTAACATCTCACCCACATTTTTGAACTCCTGGCTGTCTGGAATTTATGTAGGCCTCGTTCTAAAATTAGTTTGCACCTTCCAGTGGATGAGCAATATATACAGCTCTTGCGACTTCCCAGAGTTTTATTTTTAAACTCCTGGAGTGTCCTTATATGCCGATAATGACTTGTTAGCAAATCAATCTGTGAATTCTGAGAGACCAGAATGCTTCCAAAGGAACCCTCATGCAATTGTCTCCAAGGTAAATATAGCCATGGAAACACCCCTAAAGCTATTTGTTGCTAGTACAGGCAGATAACATCATCAATTCCAAATCCCTTGTGGATGACAGCAAAGAATGGACACAGCAGTCAATTGACAAAGGTGCCAGCTTATATTTTGCAGAGCAAAAACTAAGTCAGAAAGCCGGAGGAAGAAAACAAATACACACTCGGTAGCAGATGATTGCAATTCCTTTCTTTGTGCAACTGAATTGTTCATTTAAATTGCCACTCGTCCTTTTCTCCATATTAAGTTTCTACAAGTATTAACAGTGACTCGAAGTGGCCAAATATTTATCAAAGCAAAATTAAATATTATGGCCCGCAAACTAATCTATTGATTTCTTGTACGGTTTTATGTGGATTTTGACCTCCAGAGCTTAACAAAGTGAAAATAAATATTTAATTATTTCCCTAAATAAAAATCAATATTTCCCAGAGTTAGCTAAACAAATTAGTCCCATAAATTCTCAAAATGTGCCTGTGACAATTGGACTCTCCGTGACGTGCACGGTTTTTCCCCTGCTGTGGTTTGGAAAGGTAACGACAGGACTACCAAAGTAGGCATTTATTGTTTATTTCTACAGTCGATAGCTTTCTAATTATTCACTCAGACTCTCGCAGTGCACTCTCCAGAACAGACATAATGACTGCCGTTGTTCCCGGCCAACATGCCTGCTCCCAATTCCTCCTCTTGCTCTCAAGAGATGCTTTAATGCCAGAAGAAATACAATTTGAAAAAGAAATCTGGTTTGTGCATACACACCCGCACGAGAACAACAGCTTTGCAGGAGTCATAGTGTTTGGGGTTTTGCACAAGAACAGCATTAATTGTAACTTCCACCTTTCGTGAGAGTAACCAACAGAGGGAGTCCAGTACCTTTATGCTAACCAACAAAGTACCAACAAATTGTAGAGAAGCTTGCTTTTCTCTTTCTGTTATGCAAGCTCAGAAGGTGCTCCTACTGCCTGTAAATTCCTATGACAAAACACAGCCCTAAAAACTCAAAAGAGAGAGAGAGAGAGAGCGTCTCACCATTAGAGAGACCAACATGTGAAACAAGACCATCAGGGAAAATGAGAGTTTCTATTTAAAGCAGGTCTATGTTAGCCTTGTGGACAAGGCTCAGAGGTTTTGTGGTGCAATGCATATTGGCCCTGCCTCCCAGCCAGAAGCTCTGGGTTTGAATACTAGCTGATCGATTGGATTTAAGGATGGTTCTTTCATAACATGGCCAGTGCCTTCCTGCACTGCGATCAGTTTGCTGGATGGCTGGTTTGCAATGCAGTGGGACACCAACTAAGTGGGTTCAATTCCCGCACCCACTGAGGTTAACCTGAATGTCCTGCCTTCACAACTTCTCCCCTCACCAGAACTGTGGAGACTTTCAGATTAAACCATCGATCATCTCTCTCTCTCTCTACTGAGAGTGCAACTCCCGGTCCTCTAGGACTATGATGACTTTGCCTTGACATGGCAACGGCAGGCACTAAGTTCAGGAGAGTTTCCTGGTTAGCCCATGTGATGGGAAGTACATTGGACCTTCCACCACTCCTATCTATGGCCACAAAAGTTAAAAGCACAACAATTAAAACTGCCCAGGTGAACTGTAACAACAAGGACATCTTCCTCTGGAATAGATCCACTGAACGATGATGAGAGAGCAGGGATGTTTGGGGGTGAATCACAGAATCCTTACAGCGTGGAAGCAGGCAGTTCCAAAGAACATGCCACCTAAACCCACCCCCATACTCTATCCCTGTAACCTTGCATCTCCCATGGCCAAGCCACTGAGCCTGCAGGTCCCCGAGAATCGAGACTCCACACAGTCACCCAAGGGTGGAATCAAACACAAGTCCCTGGTGCTGTGAGGCAGCAGTGCTAACCACTGAGCCACCGAAGAGGGAAGGGGAAACAATTTTCTCTTAAACTGAAAAGTACATTAAATATATATAAAAACAGAATGCAATATTAATCTGAATCAAACTTCCTTCCTTCAAATCAAACCCACACAGCAAGACACCATGAACCAGCAGAAGGTAGTCAAAATTAATGATCACTTCTGGATTCTAGCTACCTCTGAACCATTATTCCCTCTTCAGTGAAGGTAATTTTGGTCTTTAACTACTAGTCTTTTCAGCCCCAGGGAAGGGATGTGGAGCCACTCAACATCATATGGCTACTTTTCTTAATAGTGGGAAAAAAGTGAGAAACAAAAGGGCATTTGTTATTAAAGTAAGACAAGCTACCAAATTCATTTTCACTTTTCAGTCTACAAGCCTGCCAATCATTCAACGTTGATTCTTAATTAAAAACAAAATTACTGTCAAGGTGAACATTTAAGGTCCTGCTAATTTAACAGAGTGTTAAAATTGCCGGCAAAACCAGACAATCTCACACACACACACACAGACACACACACACACACACACAGAGTAGAACATGCAGTGAGCTCACTTCAATTCCCCAGCAAACAGGCAAGAGAAAATGAATGCAGGGCTATTGACAAAGTGAAGGCCTTTACACCTCTTCCACTGAACTGGACATTCAACTGACACCCCATAAACAGCACAGCCTCCTTTTCCAATCCTCCTCATTGTTAAGATTGGAAGGTTGTTGAGAATTTCAGCAGGTTATTACAGGGCCTTTCAGCTTCCATCGTCCCCCAGTGCGAGAGACAGTTATTACGCATCCTCATATCTCACTATCTCTTTGCAATTGGCTGCCTATTAGCTACAATGGCTTGCCTGTAAATCACTTCGCCTTATTTATGCTAAAATCATTATAA